>NC_090647.1:96621093-96968593 GCF_040937935.1 Hyperolius riggenbachi
ATAATATCATGCCACCGGTCACCAAGAAGATGCAGGCAGTGGTGAATGAAGATGGAAGTGCGCGGAGCCACAGACTTGGTAGAGGTGCCCCCTGTCAGGAACCGGCCCGCGGCACGCCTGCGTATACGGTTCCCGACTGCGGGTTTGACCAGATTGAGAGGGGAAGCAGCCTTAGTCAAGCTAAAACAAGGCTGGGACCCCTCAGAACACCTCTCACTGCCACCACTAGCGGTTCGCTAGACACTTCCACTCTGCTGTCGAGTCCGCAGCGCGCACTCCGCGTTTTCGTATTTGGGTCAGCTTTGCGCTTAGGCCAAATACGGGAACGCCACGCACCCACACACACACACAGTAGCAATCTTACACTGTCGTGAAGCAAAGACCCACTAACAGTCGTTCCGAACGATACTGTTAGCCACTCTGCTGTCGCTACTCGCACTGGCGTTGTTCGTACGTTGGGTCAGCTGCGCGCTTAGGCCAACGTATGACAAACGCCCCCACACACAATGCAATTACAATTTCATACGGTAGTGTTGCTCAAGCGTACAATTAGGCATGAACTTATACACGGTTACACTTCAGTCTCTTCTAGGCTATGAGTGTTAGTTTAGTACGGCAGAAGTCAAACTTATTAAATAATAATTTAATATTCTAGAAAAACATAGAACAATGCAGAACTTAATATATACAAAAAGATTACAAAAAACAAAGTAAAAATGTTACAAGATAAAAGTTACAAAAATAAGAGGTTACAAAGATAACACACACGGATATTTGCGTAAAAATAAACGGGGGAAAAAAACGTTACCAGCTTAGGTTAGAACGTTGTTTGACGGGAGGACGCCGTTTCGACCAGGAGTCGCGATCCTCCCTAGCTATTCGCTACCTCCGAGAGAAGATACCGGTGGCTGTCCTGGGCCACCTTAAATAGTCCGAAGTGTCCCCTGGGGCATTTAATGTCCAGCCCCCAGGAACTAATGCAGTTTCCCCGTTTGTGACATCACCGAACGCTTGTCATAATCCTTCTTGTGATATGCACTTCAAAGGGGGTTCCTGTTTTAGCTTCTTGAAGTTTGGCAGGACACAATCTCACCCATTGAACTCTGCAGACATCAAAAAGCTTCCTCCACATTATTTCCTTGGTTAAAGTGTATTTTAGCACATCCAGGGCCGGATTTCCCATAAGGCACTGTAGGCACGTGCCTACAGGCGGAGCTTAGGATGAAGGCGGCCCCCCTCACTAATTTCCCTCTTTCTGTGCACAGTCAAAGTGTTGGAAGCAGAGCGCCGCGCACCAGCGTAATTCACCCTGGCTCCTACTCCCAGCGTGATCCGTGCAAATCGGGTCTCCCCTGCCCAGGCCGCCCAGCGTAAGTTAGTGTTGCTGCACATCCAGTGACATACCCGCTCTGCTCATTCAGACACAAACCAGCTTCGTAGAGAGGGGGCGGGTTAAGACACTGTGTGTGCTAATTGTATTTATGCTGGCCAAGCAGGCACACAGTTCAGTGACAGGCAGAAGTGACAAGCAATGGGGTGCAGCGAGAATTCTGTGAGTAGCAGAAAGGTATAGCCAATACACAGCCTGTAGGCTACAGCTCCGCCCCCTTCCCACGTGCAGCCTGGCTCTTTGCACTGCAGTTACTGCTCCTGTCTGCTCTTCCCCATGTCGCTGACTTGGTTTGCATGAATGAAGGTAGCTCTGCAGTTAGTGGGAGTGAGTAATTGATAAATTAATTTTGCCTGAGCTGTCTGGGTATTACGGTGTGACCCTGTGAGTGATCATCTGTACCGATAAATGCAAACAAGTTCAGAAGGGACAGTGGCTCCTTTGATCACCTGTGTGCAGAAACAGCCCGCTGTAGGTGATGAGTGCTAATTGTTATATTGTTGGTTGAATGCCTTATCTCTTTGAACCCCTCACTTGTGTTTGCATTTCTAATAGCTGCCAATAGAAGGTGGAATCTTGCATTACAGGCATTAGTTAATCAAAGGGACTGATGATTTTCTCTGCCTTCATGTGAGCCCTCCTCTGTGCTTTCTGCTGAACAGAACACTATCTGTAACCACTGTCTAACTTCCTCCAAAGCATTAACTTTAACCCTTTCCCCCACAAATGCCAAATCCTAACCTCACATTTCAACTAAGCCTGACCCAGCTGCAACATAACCAACCTACATCCCAGTCTGTTTTACTTACTAACCTAATAACTTCCTTTAATCCTACCCAGTGTTACTGTAACTTTACTCTAACCTACCACTAAACTGACCTTGTGACTAACTTTGACCCCTTCTCCATCTCTTATTTTCCCAAGCTGAAATACTAGCAATACTCAGTCTCTAAAATGTGTATGGTGCCCCTATTTGCATGTGCAGCAGTCTCCGTCTTCTATGTGAAGCTCATCATTCAGTAAGGCTGAGATCAGGAGATACTCCCTTACTGAGCCCAGAGTGGGAAGGGCCTGTTATGTACCTAGTATGGGGCCCAAAGAGAGGCCTGGCACAGTGGCATAGCATTAGGGCATGCAGAGGGTGCATCCACCGCCAGGGCCCTGCAACTGGGGAGCCTGCATGGGGCCCTCTTCCAGTCATAAAGGTTCCGCTACTGGAGTACTGCAGGTCATCCTACCAGTGTATCTCGTGGTACTTACGTGTAGAAGTAATGGTAATATTACTGTGCGTGTGCGGTAATATTACCAGTGTATAGTGAATCAACCCCTTGATCCCTCATTAGTGTTTGCAATTCTCTGTACTAAATGCTGCAACTACTTAATTGTATTGCGATCTATTATCAGCTGTACTATTGTTTGCTGTGATTGCTCAGAGCATGGTTTGCGCTTTGATGGTTGATACAAAATACTCTTTGATGTTTCTTTCCGCAATACAAATTACTCTATTATGCAAGCATATACTGTACTGTGTGCTGGTGTATTTCTTGTATATAGTATTCTTCTGCATTGTCTTTAAGTGTCCTTGCTTGATGAAGTCATCAAGTGAGGACACTTACAATACAGAAAAATGCTGCAATCTTTCCTTTCCCTCCTCTTTTCTGGTAGTTTATCAGATGTGTTGTGCTGCAGTCTATCACCTTGAATGGTGAATTTCTAATTTTGGTGATAAGGTGAAATTAATTTTTTATGCCAGGACGTCTGCTTACACTTGAATCCTTGTGTCACGTCACGAAGGATGACATGAGACAGCGATTAAAGTGTACGATTCTAAAGATAGTAAGTGACATGAGACAAGGCTTAGAAATCAGATTTTTTTTACTTTGGGGTGGGGCCTGTGTTGAGGGGCGGAGTTTAGGGCGCCAGAACACCTGTGCCTACAGGCTCCTAAGTTGTAAATCCGGCCCTGAGCACATCCATGAAAAGATTGAATTTTGGTTACAGGTAGCAGTTTGCCTGTAATCCTGTTTACACTTACAGATTTCAAAGCAATTCCACTTCCGTTTTTAAAGTCTGTAGAAATTTCCAACCCCTTCCATGTAAATTTCCAACCTTCAGGTGTCCGCTTCCCATCTCCAACACTCTGGCAGGCTTGCTTTGTATGATGGGACAATGGCTGTGTAAGGCTTGGTGGTGTATTCTCCACAGTCAGCATGCAACGCATGAGCTGGCGTGGAGGAGGTACACACACTAGCACCAGGAAACAGGCTATCCCTAGTATAGTGGAGGGGAGGACTGACTCCAATAGGAGATTGTGGCGCACAGAGCCGGTGCAGATCTGACAGCCACAAACAATGCTTTCGTTATAACGTCTCAGCGCAAAGTAGCGCTGAGCGCACAAACCAGAACTGAGGAGATCAGGACAGGTAGACAGAATGAACGCTTGCTAGCTAGCGGCTACTTAGCGACAGCAAGCGTCCAAAACTAGACAGACTGGAATGAGGCAGCCAATGCGATGCGGCGGTGGCGTGCCTCACAAAAACAGGACAGGATAGTGAGGAAATAGCAGGATTAAGATAGATGAACGTAACACAGATAAATATACAATAAGTATGTTTTCCTAGCGTATTACAATTACAGCTATCAATGAAACTATTTGTAACGTCTGACTAACATATGTATATATCGGCAATGAACCGATATATGACATAAGCAGGAACGCTGACTAGGACTGGAGTAATACAGGAAACAGGACTCAGAAGGATTCGCTATCTCTTCGCAGAGATGAACGCAATCCACAAACAGTAACAGAACAGGATTCAGAAGGATTCGTTATCTCTTCGCAGAGATGAACGCAATCCACAAACAGGACCAGGAACAGGATTCAGAAGGATTCGTTATCTCTTCGCAGAGATGAACGCAATCCACAAACAGAACCAGGAGCAGGGTAACTACCTCAGCACGGGTGGTCACGGTACGCGCAACCTACCAAAACGTGCTGGAAAGCTGACTAACTGCACACAGGATATAAACAGTTCGTGTACGTATACATCAGCAACACTGATGTATCAACGTAACACAAATACAAGGAAAATAATAAACGTACTGGTATGCATATATATTGGCAATGAACCAATATATGATGCAAAGACCAGCAAAGTATCTTTATAACAAGAAACACGATCGGGGGCTAAAGCGACAGCAAGACTGGCTTACACTGAAGCTATGAAAACCCAAGGAAACCCTGCAGGAAGCAGATCTTTATACTGAGGTCATCCAATGGGAGCAGACATGCAGATTCCCACAAAGGTGAATGATAATCAGTCACAAGCTGACAGCAGGGAAAGACAGACAAAGCTATGCAACTTGCATGGAAATAGATCAGAACTGCCTGAGCTGCAGCACTACTACTTCCAGTAATAGCTGCTGCAGCAGCGATCATTACAGTACCCCCGCCTTTAAAAGCGGATTCCAGACGCTTTTCAAAACCGAAATTCCCAACAAAACAGTCTGACTGATAATTCATGATGACCGGGACAGCCCGGCAAGACCGAATTCCAGAATCAGTCCCCACAAGACTGGACCCATCAGAACCAGAACCTACAGAACCACGCCCATCAGTACCACAAGCCCCAGTGTGACACCCATCAGAACCATGATTTCCAGAAGAAAGCCCTCCGAAATTCCCTGAGCGATACCCACCGCCTTCCAGGAACCGTTCAGAAACGCCAAAGCCTTTGCAATGCCCACCGGTACTGTCTTTACCAACACAAAACCCACTGTTGAACCAGTCCAAGGCACCAGGACAGGTTTTCTCAGAGACCTCCCAGAACACCTTGAAGCTCCAAAGAGATCCCCATAGGTCAGAACGCCCCTTAGGCTCACATGGAGAACTATCAAGAACCCCTATGGAACCTAGGGCAATTCCCGAGTCAGGGCCACAAGGACAAACATCAATATCAGGGCTTTCAGGGACCAGAACCATCTCTGGGCATGCAGGCAGACTGGCAACATCAGAACATGTTCCCACTAAGGAAGCATCAGAGCACGCTAACACCTTAGACACACTTGGGCATTCTGGCACACAAAGAACATCTGGGCACACCGGCACAAGAGAAACCTCTGGGCATGTCAAGGAACTGTGAGCCTCAGGGTCAGCCAAGACAGGACCAAAACCAGGATTGGCCAAAAAAAAATCATCATGACTAAACTTCGCAACCACTGGACTTTTACACGAGAATGCTGGATCAGACTTAGATGTCGCTGATTCCAGCAAAGTCAGCAACAAATCAGATTCAGGGGCACCAACAAAACAGGACAAATCTTCTGATGTATGCACTGAACCAGATAGGGACTCCACAACTACCTCTGGACTGGACAGAGACTCATTTAATACACTGGATTGGAGCTCATGAGGCGCTGCAGAACAAGTCAGTATTGCAGCAGCCCCCACTGGACTAGGCAAAACTGAGGAATTCCCTGGACAGGAAGGGGACTCTGGAACCTCTGCCACAGCGGCCAGAGAACTAGAATCTTTCAGGATACAGGGCTGGGTTTCAGGAACACTCATCAGACCGGACTGAAATTCTGAGATTTCTATTATTTTGACCAGAGAATCAGAATTATCCATGTTACAGGGCAAGACTACTGAAACATTCAGAGGACAGGGCTGGAGTTCCTCGGCTGTTACAACACTGGAGAGGGACTCAACAACATTGGTTAAATCAGACTGTGTACAGGGCAAGGTATCTGACACACTTGCTGACGAGGACAATATTTCAATGGCTTCTGCTTTGCTGGGCAGAAATTCATCAAGTTTTATTAGAGCAGACTGTAATTCCAAAACAGCTGCTAGACAAGTGAATATTACTGCAACACCAACTGAGGTAAGCAGTGCTTCAGCCTCCTCTGCTAGAGGGTTTAAAGTATCCAAAATACTGGGTGAAGCATACGACTCTGCGACCACAGCTTCACTGGACATGATCACTGAACAGTCCATATTGCAGGGCAAAACCATGGAAGCACCTGCTGGACAGCATAATGATTCTGTGACCTGAGTTTCATTGGAGAGATCTACTGCACAATTCATGGTACAGGGCAAATTTATTGGAAAATTTTCTGAACAAGGTAATAATTCTGCGATTTCAGGTTCACATAGCAGATGCTCTGAGCTATTCACGAAACTAGAGCGAGGTGTAGAAACAGGAAGATCAAGACACAATGTTTGCGCATCTGCTGGATCAGACAGGAGTTGAACTTTATTAACACAGGTAATTTCTGCAGAAGTGTTTGCAGAGACAGGCAAGATTTTTCTGGTGTCTGTTTCACTAAACAAAGAGTCATGAGTACTGGCTAGGCTGGACTCGGAAGTCAGCAGGACCTCTGGATTCTCTGCTGAGAAATTTGCGCAGGGCAAGGTTAAGAATGTATCAGTGGCTTCTGTTTTACTGGGAAGTAACACTGAGTTATCCATGGTACAGGGTGGAATTGCAGGAACTTCAATTTCACACAAAAAGAGCTCCGAATCACCTGCTGAATCAGCCAAAGGTGCTGAAGCAGGCGGGTCAGAACGCCAAATTTGCGAATTCGGAGTCACAAAAAAATCATCCAAAATCAGTTCCCACACATCAATCAATGGAGCCACAAAGTCATACTCACACACACCAGTTTTTATTAGGTTATAGGCAGACTTAATGCATGCATTCAATACCAATTCACTTTTTGCACTGTAAAATTGACAAAATGAACTTGAATCATTCTTCCATTCATTGACCAGAGCTTCCATCTCTCCTTTCTCAAATGGAGGATTCCAAGCATACTTAACAGGCAGATCATGGTTTGCAGATATGATTGTAGCAGGGACATATATTGGGTTAATTAGCAGGTGATTGGCAGATTCCTTATTCCTAAGAATCTCCAATACCTGTAGCAAGTGCTGAACTGTAGTGTATGCAAACTTTCCTTGCTTCACAAATAAGTTGATTTGTTCAATACTCTGTAATATCTCCTCATAATCATACTCAGATAATTCTTTTAAACAAAAATCTTTATTTTCCCTAGCCAGGGAGGAAAGTTCATTAGTAGTTTCATAAGTCCATTTAACTCCCCTGAAAGACAATTGCATTTCATTATCTGTTAATGGCAGAATCTCATTATAGGTCTCAGTCGCTAAGGATAACGACTCTGCAGATCGGACACGTTTCTTAGAACGTTTGCGTTTGGCCTTAGACCCTGCTGTTTTCCCTGCTGTTCTTGGTGATTTATTCAAGGCTGCAGGAAAATTATCAGTAACACCTTCTGCTTGCTGAACATTTTTGCAAGCAATTGAAGGAGTAGCTGATTGACCTGCTGCCAGGAGTTCATTAAGAGGAAAAGGCAATGGATCTATGCGCAACCAGTTATGGATCACAAACGCTAGAAATTCCAGCGGTCTCTCTTTCAAATCGGAATGATTGAGAACATCAAATGCCCACTGGAATAATTCCCCTTTAAACAAAATATAACTTAGTTGGAGTGCCCAGGTTGAAACAGGAGTCGCTTGGAGATCAGGATTGGCCAGGAACCTGGCACATTCAGAGAAAAACTCATTTTCTGTTTCAGAGCTAAGTTCTTCAAATTTCTTAAAGGAACAGGAACCATAATTAACAGTGTCATACTTTCTGGGAATCCCCCCCACAATGGGGATTGGTAAGGGGGTTTTCATAATGTAAGGCTTGGTGGTGTATTCTCCACAGTCAGCATGCAACGCATGAGCTGGCGTGGAGGAGGTACACACACTAGCACCAGGAAACAGGCTATCCCTAGTATAGTGGAGGGGAGGACTGACTCCAATAGGAGATTGTGTCGCACAGAGCCGGTGCAGATCTGACAGCCACAAACAATGCTTTCGTTATAACGTCTCAGCGCAAAGTAGCGCTGAGCGCACAAACCAGAACTGAGGAGATCAGGACAGGTAGACAGAATGAACGCTTGCTAGCTAGCGGCTACTTAGCGACAGCAAGCGTCCAAAACTAGACAGACTGGAATGAGGCAGCCAATGCGATGCGGCGGTGGCGTGCCTCACAAAAACAGGACAGGATAGTGAGGAAATAGCAGGATTAAGATAGATGAACGTAACACAGATAAATATACAATAAGTATGTTTTCCTAGCGTATTACAATTACAGCTATCAATGAAACTATTTGTAACGTCTGACTAACATATGTATATATCGGCAATGAACCGATATATGACATAAGCAGGAACGCTGACTAGGACTGGAGTAATACAGGGAACAGGACTCAGAAGGATTCGCTATCTCTTCGCAGAGATGAACGCAATCCACAAACAGTAACAGAACAGGATTCAGAAGGATTCGTTATCTCTTCGCAGAGATGAACGCAATCCACAAACAGGACCAGGAACAGGATTCAGAAGGATTCGTTATCTCTTCGCAGAGATGAACGCAATCCACAAACAGAACCAGGAGCAGGGTAACTACCTCAGCACGGGTGGTCACGGTACGCGCAACCTACCAAAACGTGCTGGAAAGCTGACTAACTGCACACAGGATATAAACAGTTCGTGTACGTATACATCAGCAACACTGATGTATCAACGTAACACAAATACAAGGAAAATAATAAACGTGCTGGTATGCATATATATTGGCAATGAACCAATATATGATGCAAAGACCAGCAAAGTATCTTTATAACAAGAAACACGATCGGGGGCTAAAGCGACAGCAAGACTGGCTTACACTAAAGCTATGAAAACCCAAGGAAACCCTGCAGGAAGCAGATCTTTATACTGAGGTCATCCAATGGGAGCAGACATGCAGATTCCCACACAGGTGAATGATAATCAGTCACAAGCTGACAGCAGGGAAAGACAGACAAAGCTATGCAACTTGCATGGAAATAGATCAGAACTGCCTGAGCTGCAGCACTACTACTTCCAGTAATAGCTGCTGCAGCAGCGATCATTACAGGCTGATTCCAGTTCAAAAGCCATGCCGACCAGCCTATTCTTCCTCAATTGGCCGCTAATTAGCAGTACACACAGTTTCCCCGGCTGGACAATGAGGGCAGAGGTAATGTACATTTACATGCAGACTTACATTATCCTTCAGATTACTCTGGCCAGGTGGCCAATTACTACCAAGCACAATACACATCTGAGGTTTTACCCAGTAGACAGAAAAAAGACAGAAATATGTTCTGTTATTATCCTTAACATTATCAGCACCCCAATATATCACCACACCTCCCCTCTTTAGAATGGGGCAAGGCAGATGATCTTCCCAGATTATCCTGCCTGCGCCTACATTGTTGGTTCTGCTTGACGGGACAACCCGTCCGCATTCCCATGATTGCTCCCCTTCCTATGTTGAATGGTGAAGCTATATTGTTGGAGAACCAAGCTCCATCTCAGCAATTTTCCATTGTCACCAGAAACCCGATGTAACCAACTAAGAGGGTTGTGGTCGGTGACGACCGTGAATACGCGACCATAGAGGTAGTGCTGCAGCTTTTGTAGGGCCCATACAATTGCCAAGCACTCTTTCTCTATGGTGGCGTAGGCTACCTCCCGGGGTAGCAGCTTCCGACTTAAATACAGAATCGGATATTCTTCCCCAGTCTGGTTTACCTGGCTTAACACAGCACCCAGGCCAAAGGCTGAGGCGTCCGTCTGGACCACAAACCGTCGGCTGAAGTCTGGCGCTTGCAACACGGGAGGGCTGGCTAGGGCCCTCTTCAGAGCTGTGAATGACTGTTCACATTCTGGCGTCCAGAGAATCTGCTTGGGCAGCTTCTTTTTGGTGAGATCTGTCAATGGCTTGGCGAGGGCACTGTAGTTGGGGACAAACTTTCTATAGTACCCAGCCGTTCCTAAGAAGGACTGAATCTGTTTCTTCGTTTGGGGGGTGGGCCAGGACACAATGGCATCTACCTTCCCCGTATCTGGACGAAGCTCTCCCCCCCCCCCCTACCACATGTCCCAGGTACTGTACCTGTTTCATGCCGATCTGACACTTGCTAGGCTTGACTGTTAGTCCTGCTGCAGTGATGCGCCCAAAAACCTGTGACAGCTGTGCTAAGTGGTCGTTCCAGTTGGCGCTAAACACGGCGATGTCATCTAGGTAGGCGACAGCGCAGTGTTCCAAACCTTCCAGGAGACCATTTACAACCTTTTGGAAGGTGGCCGGGGCGTTTTTCATTCCAAAAGGGCATTACATTAAATTCAAACAGACCTGAGGGGGTGATAAAGGCAGACCTCTCCCGTGCCTCAGCTGTTAGAGGGACCTGCCAGTATCCCCGACTCAAATCCACGATTGTTAGATATTGCGCGCCAGCTAGCTTATCTAACAATTCGTCGACCCTCGGCATTGGGTAAGCATCTGACGCAGTTATCAAATTTAGTTTTCGATAATCTACACAGAACCGAGTGGTCTGGTCCCGTTTGGGTACTAGCACTACAGGTGATGCCCATGCGCTGTGCGACCATTGGATCACCCCTAGTGACAGCATTTCCTCAATCTCCTTGCTGATGTGGGCCTGAACCTCAGGGGCAGGCACGTGCACAGGGGGGTGCTCTGGGTGCCCAGGCATCCCCCTTTTTAAAATCTTCAAAAAAGGCCCCTCTTGTCGCACAAAATAAGCCCCGCCCCGACCGTGATAAGCCCCGCCCACCCGCGGGAAGCCCCGCCTGGGACACTTTCAAGTGAAGAGGCCCAGACAGGAATCCTAGTGTGGCATACTGACCTCTACCTCCCCCAGCACCCATAGAGACCTCTCCCTCCATCTAGTACCCAGTGAACACTCCCTCCCCTAGCACTCACAGTGATCTCTACCTAGGACCCATACTGACCTCTCCCTACCAAGTACCCACAGTGACCTCTCCCTTCACCTAGCACCCACAGTGACCTCTCCCTCCACCTGGGACCCACAGTGACCTCTCCCTCCACCTGGGACCCACAGTGACCTCTCCCTCCACCTGGGACCCATAGTGACCTCTCCCTCCTCCTGGGACCCATAGTGACCTCTTCCTCCCCAGCACCCACAGTGACCTCTCCCTCCCCCAGCACCCACAGTGACCTCTCCCTCCACCTAGTACCCACAGTGATCTCTCCCTCCACCTGGTACCCACAGTCATCTCTCCCTCCACCTTGGACCCACAGTGACCTCTCCCTCCCCTAGCACCCACAGTGACCTCTCCCTCCACCTAGCACCCACAGTGACCTCTCCCTCCCCAGCTCTAGCAGTGATCCCGCCTACCCCAGAACCCACAGTGACCTCTCCCTCCACCTAGTACCCACAGTCATCTCTCCCTCCACCTAGTACCCACAGTCATCTCTCCCTCCACCTAGTACCCACAGTCATCTCTCCCTCCACCTTGGACCCACAGTGACCTCTCCCTCCCCTAGCACCCACAGTGACCTCTCCCTCCACCTAGCACCCACAGTGACCTCTCCCTCCCCCAGCACCCACAGTGACCTCTCCCTCCCCCAGAACCCACAGTGACCTCTCCCTCCACCTAGTACCCACAGTGATCTCTCCCTCCACCTAGTACCCACAGTCATCTCTCCCTCCACCTAGTACCCACAGTCATCTCTCCCTCCACCTTGGACCCACAGTGACCTCTCCCTCCCCTAGCACCCACAGTGACCTCTCCCTCCACCTAGCACCCACAGTGACCTCTCCCTCCCCCAGCACCCACAGTGACCTCTCCCTCCCCCAGAACCCACAGTGACCTCTCCCTCCACCTAGTACCCACAGTGATCTCTCCCTCCACCTAGTACCCACAGTCATCTCTCCCTCCACCTTGGACCCACAGTGACCTCTCCCTCCCCTGGCACCCACAGTGACCTCTCCCTCCACCTAGCACCCACAGTGACCTCTCCCTCCCCAGCTCTAGCAGTGATCCCGCCTACCCCAGCACCCACACTGACCTATCCCTCCCCCAGCACCCACAGTGATTTTTCCCTCCCCCAGTGGCTACCCTCCTGTCCCCTGCAGCACCCACAGGTACCTCCCATCCCAAAAGCAGCACCTACAGTGACCTCTCCCATTGCCAGCGCCCCCAGTGGCTTCTCCCAACACCCAGCATCCACTCCCTCCTCCAGTAACCACAATGACTTCTCCCAGCACCCACAGTGGCCTACCCTTCCCCCAGCACCCACACTGACCTCTACCTCCCGAGACCCACAGTGATCTCCCCCAAAGGATCCACAGTGACCTCCCTTTCCTCCAGCACCCATACTGACCTCTACTTTTCACAGCACCCACAGTTACTTCTCCCCCCAGCACCCACAGTGACCTACCCTTCACCCATCAACCACACTGACCTCAAGCTCCCCTAGCAGCAACTATGCCATTCATAGCAGTACCCACAGTGACCTACCATCCCCTTCACCCACAGCAATCCCACCAATATTCAGCACCCACATTACACTCAACCAGTAACCCCCACTATAGCAAGCACCCAGTACTTGCACCAAGCACCCTGCACCCAATACTCACATCCGGCCTCAATATGGCACATAGTACTTGCATTAAACAGCCACATGACACCCAATACCTGCACCCCTTCACCCTATAGCTGGCACACAGTACTTACACCTACATGGCACAGTATTTGCACCCAGCAAGTCACTCACTACTCACACCTGCACACAGCCTCCACATGGCACCCACTCACATAACCAGTACTAGCACCCGAAGTACCTGCACTCAGAACCCACATGACGCACAACACCCACCCAGAGCTAGCACCCAGTGCCGGCATGGCACCAAGTATTTTCACCTATGTGATACCCGGTACCTGCACCCAACACCCACATGTTTCATCTGCAGTAGTTCCAGTTGCACTAAGCCTCCACTTGGTGCCCAGCACCCACAGCAAGCACTCACATATGACATCCAGTACTTGCACCCAGAACTCAAAAGGGACTGAGTACCTGCAATCAACACCTACATGATGGTTGATACACACCCATACAGCCAGAATCCACATGACACCCTGTGCCAGCACCCAGAACCCACATGGCACCCAGCATATGCCTTTAGCACCCACATGACAACAAATACCCCACTAGCCGGCACCCATCACCCATATGTCACCATGTACTCACTCCCAGTACCCACTTGGCATTCAGTATTTGCACCTAAGACCCACATACCCCCATAATCAACACCCACATGGCACCTGTACTCACACGTCACCAAGTTCCAAAGCCATTATATGCACCTAGTACCCGTCCATGGCCAGCACCCAAATGGCACGCAGTACCCATCCTTGGTCCGAACCCATATGAGACACAGTACTCTCCCATGGCACACATCCAGACCACACATGGCACTCCCTACTCACTCATGTCCAACACTCACATGGCTCCCTGTACCAATTAGCACTCACATGGCACCCACTATTGTTTATCACGATCTGCTACTCATTCAGCACCCAATACTGCATAGCACCCACTGCAAATAAACACCCAATACAAACTGGACCTTGGTACCCAAAGTAGCTTGACACAGACTTTACTTTGGCATCTCGGCACCCACTGCAACTTACCACAAAGTGAACCTTTGCGTCTTACCATCTACTGCATCTGGGCACCCACTGCACCTTGGCACTTACTGCAGTTTTGCATCTACTAATGCTTAGCAACCACTGCATATTGGTAACCACTTCTTTGCCTGAAAAGAGGCTTGGGTGCTGATCAAGAGGGACAGAGGTCCCAGTAATGAAAGGTGAGTGTGTGCCTCCACAGTGGGCTTCACTGTGCCCACTCTAACCCACTAACAGTGGGCACCTATCACTGCTGATTTGAGGGTGGTAGCACCAAAAGAGTTGGAAGGAGACACAAAGTCTGCCTGATACTGCTATAAAGGTGTGTGTGTGTGTGGGGGGGGGGTAAAGACTGCCTTGTGCTTTTTGGAGAGGGAGGGGGTATTACATACACAATTTAGCACAATTTATCGATTTCAAATTTGAGCACCACACCCTTGAGGATCCTCTGCATGGTCCTGCCCTTTCCAGCAGCACCCACACTGACCTCTACATTTCCCATCAGCCACCCCTTCCCCTCATAGCTGGCACCCAGATCTCACACTCACATGACACCAAGTATCTGCACCTAGGCCTTAAATTGCACCTAGTACTCACACCTGCACACAGCTTCCACATGGCACCCACTATCTGCACCAAGTATCCACTTAACCCGTACCCGCACCCAAAGTACCTGCATTCAAAACCCATGTGATGCCCAAAGCCCACTCATAGCCAGCATCCAGTACAGGCATGGCGCCAAGTATTCGCACCCATGTCACACCCGGTACCTGCACGCAGCATCCACATGACATCCAGTACATGCACCCAGATCTTACATGGCACTAAGTTCTTGCAATCAACACCCGCATGACACTCGATACCCAACCATAGCCAGAACCCACATGACACTCAGTACTTACACCCAGAACCCACATGGCACCCATCATCTGCATTTAGCAGCATGACAATCCCCCTAGCCAGAAACTAGGGAGAGGGGCATGCGGGCCCCTTTTTTAAATTTGAGCACCCCCCACTTAAGGATCCTCTGCACGGCCCTGCTCAGGGGAGACTCTATAGGCTGACTGTCTAACCGGCTTGTTATTTCCGGTGTCAACATGGTGTACAGCCAGGCTGGTCAGACCAGGGCGGGCTGTAAAGGTACCACGGTAAAGGGTCAGCACATCAGATAGCCCAGCCTGCTGCTCTGCTGTCAACTCCGGATTGATCTGCACCTCGGCAACAGAGTCGGTTTCCTGGGTGGATGCCAGGATGTCAACCAGGGCCTCTGCTTCACCGTCCGGTAGCAAACTGCAGACAGGGAGAGCGCAAGCGGTTCTAGCATGATGTTCCTTAAACATATTTACATGGTATGTTTTCAGCTGCTTACCTCGGTCATCCAGCGCGACCACATAGGTCACATCACTAATCTTCCTATGTATGGTATAGGGCCCATCCCAAGCGGCCTGCAGCTTATTCTGTCGCATCGGGTTTAGGACCCATACCTTGCGACCTACCTCATAAACTCTCTCCCTAGCCCCGTCATACCACTGCTTCTGGGTGGCCTGGGCTTGAGTCAGATTCTCTCGCACTAACCCCACCAGGGTGTCCATCTTTTCCCGGAACTTTAGAACGTATTCCACTATGGAGACCCCGGGACCCATGTCCTGCCCCTCCCAGACCTCTCGAATGAGATCGAGGGGTCCGCGTACCCTCCTCCCATATAATAGCTCAAAGGGCGAGAACCCGGTGGATGCCTGGGGCACCTCACGATAAGCAAACAGTAAGTGGGGCAGGTATCGCTCCCAGTCTTTCCCTTGCGATTCAACAAACACCCTTAGCATCTGTTTCAGAGTACCATTGAACCGCTCACATAACCCATTTGTCTGGGGGTGGTAAGGGCTGGCCATGATGTGTTCTACCTGCATTTGTTTACAGAGGCATTCCATTAGGCGCGACATGAATTGCGGGCCGTGATCGGTGAGCATTTCACGGGGAAAACCGACCCGTGAGAAAATGCGCACCAATGCGTCCGCAACCTTGTCTGCCCGTATGGAGCTCAGGGCTACAGCTTCAGGGTAGCGAGTGGCATAATCTACCACCGTAAGAATGAAACGTTTCCCTGTGCTGCTGGGTATCGCTAGAGGCCCAATTATGTCAACAGCAACCCTTTGGAAGGGCTCCTCTATTATGGGTAAGGGCCTCAGTGGGGCTTTGTCGGTGTCACCGGCTTTGCCGACCCGCTGACAGGCGACACAAGACCGGCAAAAATCAGCAATATCTGTCCACATGTGGGGCCAATAAAAATTGTGGGCAAGCCGGGATTTGGTCTTGCGGATCCCCAAGTGACCAGCCAGGGGCACCTCATGTGCTATTCTTAATAGCTGCTCCCTGTACCTGTGGGGAACAATCAACTGCCGGTCGGCCTCCTCCACTTCAGACGGCTCAGAGGGAATAACCTCTCTGTACAGTCTGCCGTGTTCCCAGTACACCCTCACTTTGTCGCCCTCCACCGGTGCCCTGTCCGCAAGACTCCTGAGCTCTTCCAGGCTGCTATCAAGTCGCACAGCCTCGGAGAACTCAGCGCTGTCGGCCACAGGCACCAGGGAGGTGGCAAACTGAGAGGCCTCTGGGTCCTCAGAGCCAGGCTCTGAAGTGGAAGAACCCGACCCAGTGACATCAGCCCCTTCAGTGGACAATTCGTCTGCTGCAGCCCGGTGAGCACTGCGGGTCACCACTGCAGCTGACGGAGCGTTCACTGCACACATGTCATTATGCAACACATCACATATTACATCAACATTATCTGCATTCATGGTAACAACGTGTCCCCCTCCAGGCCTGAGCACTGGAGACTCACTAGGGCTGGCTCCTAGTACACAGTCCGTAGCCCCTGGGGCCTCACCAGCACTCCCCGCTTGCACAGCATTATCACACAGTACCTTGCAAGAGTCCTGAACTTCTGCGGGGGATGCAGGCTCCATGGGGTGTGGAGTAGGCTCATACCGGGCCACTAACCGTCCCAGGTCAGTACCCAACAAAACGTTCGTGGGGATGGCATCCGTTACCCCCACTTCTTTCATTCCGCTGCCGGCCCCCCAATCCAGGTGGACCAAGGCGGTGGGTATGGCGGGGGTGACACCCCCAACTCCTTTGACAGCCATAGTCTTGCCAGGAATGTACTCCTCAGGGTTCACAAGCTTGGGGTGCACTAGAGTCTCCTCTGCTCCAGTGTCTCTTAGACCGGTGGTAACCGTATCCCCAACCGTGACAGGTTGCAGATTCTCTGCATAGCTACCTGCATTCCTGGTGGCACACAACGCATTTCGGGCCCCGCCAGAGTTTGGGGCTTCCTTCTGCTTTTCTGGGCACGTAGCACTGATGTGACCCGGTTTGTTACAGGCAAAACATCTTCAAGTGTCAACGGTGGCTGTTCTACCTCCAGGCGGCTGCGGGACTTGGCTTCGCTGGGTGCTCAAAGGGGAAGGTCTCGCAGTCTTTTCTCCCTTCCAGCTGGGTGCCGTAGTCCTCCGAAAATCAGATGCTCGATTGGACGTGTAGGCATCAGCGACTTTCGCGGCCTCATCCACGGTCTTCGGCTCTCGGTCCCGTACAAACTGCCGGACCTCAACAGGACAAGTGTGGAGGAACTGGTCTTTTATTATCAGTTCCTGCAGGGCATCAAAGGTCTCAACCGCCAGTCCTTTTACCCACTGCTGGAAGGCAGTGCGCAGGTTGCACGCGTGATCCAGGTAACTGTCATTAGGACCTCGCTGCACTGTCCTGAAACATTTTCGATACACCTCTGGCGTGAGGTGGTATCGTGCAATGATGGCTTTCTTAATTGCCTCAAAGTCTGTTTCTTCCTCCTGGAGGAGACTCACAAACGCCTCCAGGGCCTTGCCTCTCAGCCCTGGTGTGAGGTATCTTGCCCACTGCTCACGGGGCACCCCATACTGCCGACAAGTCCTTTCAAACCCCTGTAGGAAAGTGTCTATGTCAGAGTCCTTGTCCATAGCGGGGAACTTATCCAGGGGGATTCTGTGGACTCGCTCACCTTCGCGTTCTGCGGGTCCAGCAGACCGGTTCTGCTGCTGAAGTTTAGCCAGCTCCAGCTGGTGTCTCTGTGCAACTTGTTCCCTCTGGGCTTGTCGTATTTCCCTCTCTGCTTGCCGATGTTCCAGAATCAGCTTTAGGCGCAGTTCGGGCTCAGCCGAACCTAGTAGCTGTAGGTCGGCTTCCAGAGATGCCATCTCCGTGTTCGGTGGATCATCTAGGACATCGTCTCCACTCGCATTCTGTGGCGGGAGCGATTCCTCCTCTGGCGTGTCGTGAGCTGCATCCGCTGACGTTGAAGCACGGGCTCGCTCTGCCTCATCATACTCCTCGAGCGCACGAACTAACTGCTCCTTAGTCTGGCCGCTCACCGTCTCGATGCCTTTGTGCTCACACAGGTTGAGTAGTATCTCTTTATTTTGCCTTGCATAGCTGGATGCTTTCTGAGCCATCATGTTGCAAAAAATAAAAAGGGGGGAGGGGAAAGCAAACACCAAGTGTGTATCTTTGAACAACAAAAAAAAAAAAAACGTATATAGATTCTGCACTGAGTAGACTTCTGTAGGCTAGTTGCTTCTAGCAAGCTTCCAGCCTTTAGTACTCAGAATAGCAAGCTAAGCTGCGTACTAATGTACTAAACGATCCCACCACTGCCAGCCAATTATGTCAGGAACCGGCCCGCGGCACGCCTGCGTATACGGTTCCCGACTGCGGGTTTGACCAGATTGAGAGGGGAAGCAGCCTTAGTCAAGCTAAAACAAGGCTGAGACCCCTCAGAACACCTCTCACTGCCACCACTAGCGGTTCACTAGACACTTCCACTCTGCTGTCGAGTCCGCAGCGCGCACTCCGCGTTTTCGGATTTGGGTCAGCTTTGCGCTTAGGCCAAATACGGGAACGCCACGCACCCACACACACACACAGTTGCAATCTTACACTGTCGTGAAGCAAAGACCCACTAACAGTCGTTCCGAATGATACTGTTAGCCACTCTGCTGTCGCTACTCGCACTGGCGTTGTTCGTACGTTGGGTCAGCTGCGCGCTTAGGCCAACGTATGAAAAACGCCCCCACACACAATGCAATTACAATTTCATACGGTAGTGTTGCTCAAGCGTACAATTAGGCATGAACTTATACACGGTTACACTTCAGTCTCTTCTAGGCTATGAGTGTTAGTTTAGTACGGCAGAAGTCAAACTTATTAAATAATAATTTAATATTCTAGAAAAACATAGAACAATGCAGAACTTAATATATACAAAAAGATTACAAAAAACAAAGTAAAAATGTTACAAGATAAAAGTTACAAAAATAAGAGGTTACAAAGATAACACACACGGATATTTGCGTAAAAATAAACGGGGGAAAAAAGAACGTTACCAGCTTAGGTTAGAACGTTGTTTGACGGGAGGACGCCGTTTCGACCAGGAGTCGCGATCCTCCCTAGCTATTCGCTACCTCCGAGAGAAGATACCGGTGGCTGTCCTGGGCCACCTTAAATAGTCCGAAGTGTCCCCTGGGGCATTTAATGTCCAGCCCCCAGGAACTAATGCAGTTTCCCCGTTTGTGACATCACCGAACGCTTTTCATAATCCTTCTTGTGATATGCACTTCAAAGGGGGTTCCTGTTTTAGCTTCTTGAAGTTTGGCAGGACACAATCTCACCCATTGAACTCTGCAGACATCAAAAAGCTTCCTCCACATTATTTCCTTGGTTAACCACTTGGTGCATGAGGTGCAGTATAATCACGGCCCTGCAAAGTTAGAGCGACGCACCAGGGCCGTGATTACAAGTCTTCTGGCTGCAGGTGGCTGCGCGGGCACGGAAGCGCGCGCATGCGCGCGCCCGCGGCGGCGTTTTGAAGTGCGGGGATTGGTGAGCAGGAACAGCAGTTCCTGCAGCCAATCAGCATCCCCGAAAGTTTGAATGATCAGTGTCTTAGCCAATGACACTGATCATTCATTTAAAAAAATCCAAATAAACAATTCTGTTTACCCCTGTGTATTCTGCAGTAACAGCAATCTCAGAACACTTGGAATCAAGCGTTCTGAGAGGTGAGTTACTGCAGAATATGTGTATAATGTAATGTGTAATGTAATGTCTAATGTATGTAATATGTAATAAAATGCATTTATGCACTGATCACATAGGGGGACACAGGAACAACCATCAATGTCCCCCTATAGTGAAATAATTGCTTGTTCCCATGTCCCCTGCCTGTGTTCCCCTATGTGATCAGTGTAGTGATTGATTGTACCTGTGTCCCACATGTCCCCTCCCCCCCTGCGCTCGTCCCGCCGCAGTGTTGCGCTTTGCTGATCGTTGATGATCAGCTAAGCGTTGTTAGCATATGTAATCCTATGGGATTACTTACACTGCAGTGTTTGCAGCGCGTTTGCGATTTCCGCCGATCGCAAACGCGCTGCATATGGGAATTTGTATTGCGGATTGTCGATCGGGTGCGCTGCGGTAATGGCGTGCAATATCATGCCCAGCGACGAACATGGCGGTACCCCCGGCGCTGTCCCCGCGAATGTAAATGTGCCTCCTTGCTCATGTCCCCTGCCTGTGTTCCCCCATGTGATCAGTGTAATAACTGATTGTTCCTGTGTCCCTCTACGCTCGTCTGCCGCAGTGTTGCGCTTTGCTGATCGTTGATGATCAGCTAAGCGTTGTTAGCATATGTAATCCTATGGGATTACTTACACTGCAGTGTTTGCAGCGCGTTTGCGATTTCCACCGATCACAAACACGCTGCACCTGGGATTTTGTATTGCGGATTGTCGATCGGGTGTGCTGCGGTAATGGCGTGCAATATCATACCCAGCGACGAACATGGCGGTACCCCCGGCGCTGTCCCCGCGAATGTAAATGTGCCTCCTTGCCCCATGTGATCAGTGTAATAAATGATTGTTCCTGTGACCCCCTACGCTCGTCCGCCGCAGTGTTGCGCTTTGCTGATCGTTGGCGATCAGCAAAGAGCTGTTAGCACATGTAATCCTATGGGATTACTTACATTGCAGTGTTTGCAGTGCGTTTGCCATTTCCACTGATCGCAAACGCTCTGCATCCAGGAATTTGTATTGCAATAAGTCGATTGGGTGAGCGGCGGTAACGGCGTGAAATATCAGACCCAGCGACGAATATGAACCTCCGGCGATGTCTCCCCAAATGTAAATGTGCCACCTTGCCCATGCATTTATAATTTACCTGCGTTCTATCACCCGCCGTGGTGCCTATTATTATTTAGTATTATATAGCACTGACATTTTCCGCTGCGCTGTACAGATTATATTGTCTTGTCACATAACTATCCCTCAGAGGGGCTCACAATCTAATCCCTTCCTTAGACAGATGTCTGTATCAGGTAGCGCATGTATCATAGTCTAGGGCCAATTGTATGGGGAAGCTAAATCGAGAATTTGTCTCTGATTGAATCAATCAGATTCAATTAGAGAGAGATCTGTCTTGGTCGAATCTGCCTGTACATCTCGAGATGTGTGGGCACCTTTAGAGCTGGCGTTTGCCAAGTACCCCTTATTGTGAATAACACCATCTCAAGAACCTGAAACACATATATTTGTTGAAGTGGCCACACACGATACAATTTTTGAAATTTCAATTACATCAATTTTTCTGGTTGATTTGAAAAATCTGTCCAATATACCACATGTGTTCTATTTATTCCCAATATTAAGAAAATTGATGAGATTTCTCAAACAAATTTTAAAAAGCTTTTGATTTTTCGGTACAACGATCATTTTGACTGAAATGCTGTAAGATTGGATCGTTTTATTGTATCGTGTTTGGCCAGCTTTAGGAGTACTTTATATTTGTGCAGAACTGATTTTTAACTGCTGCTGGATGGCAGTGATTGAGCTGGTATTCTTGCAAGGGAATACATTTCTATCACTCTCGGCACGTTCAGCTCGCTCTCGCTGCTTGCACCGGTCTGTCTTTGCTGCAGCCAATCACTATGATCTCAGCTCGGATTTTTTTTTCATAGACCTGAGGGGGCCAGAGATACAGCGTCCTCAAGTGGTTAACTCCTTATCACCATTGGTATACCCAGTTAAGCCCTTTTCTCAACTTTTTTCAATCCCAAAATGATTTTTTTTTCGCCATCTATACAATTTATGCATATTTTGCCTAAGTACATTATTTTTCCCTAGTCAAAAAAAAAATCCCTTTTTTTTCTCTTCACCTGCCCTACCCGTCTTTATAGATTTGGACCAAGCTATTTGGCTAACTTTGCAACTAAACATGCCGAAGAGGCTATACAGCGCGGAAGAGGCGGCCGCCATTCTGCAGGATAGCGGGGAGGAAGAATTGGAGACACAGGAGGCAGTGGAGGAGTCAGACATGACGGACATGTCCGACACAGATTGGCTTCCAGGGGAAGGCTCAGAGTCACTGGATGATAGTGACTCTGAGAGCGATTCTGACTCTGCTGGACCATCACCGGCCCAACGGCCTAGAGCAGAGGTGCAGGCTAGGAGCACTGTTCCTGTGATATCCAGTGACAGTGACACCTCAGCAGATGAGAGGTCAATACCCCAACCCAGCAGACAGAGGGCTGTCAGGCGAAGAGCAGCAAGGGTGTCACAGAGACCCCCAGTGCCAGAGGACTTGCTGCACCCTCAGTGGTCACCTTCTGCCATGGAAACCCCTAACGTGCCCCCCTTTACAGGAAGAAGTGGCATAAAAGTGGCTACGGATCATTTCACGCCACTTAATTTCTATCAGCTGTTCTTGACGGATTCCCTGTTGCAGCTAATTGCGGATCAAACCAACTTGTATGCGGAGCAATGCAGAGCAGCTAATCCAACTGCCATGTCAGCCAGATGGATCCCCACAAACCCTACGGAGTTAAAGGTCTTTTTGGGCCTAACATTAAACATGGGACTGCTGAAGAAACCCCAACTAAGGCAGTACTGGACCACACAGCCAAATTATGATACACCCATGTATTATGCCATAATGCCAAGACTGAGGTATGAGATGCTGCTCCGCTTCCTGCATTTCAACAATAATGCAGACATGCTTCAGCGTGAGGACCCAGCCTTTGACCGGCTTTTCAAATTACGACCTCTGCTAACTCATCTGAACCAGCAGTTTGCTGATGTTTATGTGCCAGAGCGTCATATTGCCGTAGACGAATCGCTATTCTCGTTCCATGGCAGGCTATCGATTAAACAATATATTCCAAACAAACGGGCCAAATATGGAATCAAACTTTACAAACTGTGTGAGAGTGGGAATGGCTATATTTATAACTTTCACATCTACGAGGGAAAGGACAGCCTACTCCAGCCTGCCGGATGCCCACCCTACATGAGTTCCAGCGAGAAAATTGTTATCCAATTGGTAAACCCTTTGCTCCACCAGGGCTACCACTTATACATGGATAATTATTATTCAAGCGTCCCTCTCTTCAAATTTTTGTACAGTGCCCAGACTGTAGCCTGTGGTACAGTGAGGGCAAATAGAAAAGGCCTGCCACAACAAGTTGTAAACAAACGACTAAACAGGGGTGAGTCATTCAGCTATCGCAGCAGTGAGCTCCTTGCCTTAAAGTACAAAGACAGGAGAGATGTAATGTTCTTGTCTACGATACACACTGAGGCAACAACAACAGTAAGGTCCCGCAGGGAAGTAGTGGTGAAACCAGTGGCAGTCACCAACTATAACAAGTACATGGGAGGTGTGGACCTGGCGGATCAGAAGCTGGCCCCTTACTTACTGGAACGTAAACGGAAGGCCTGGTACAAAAAACTTGCGTTTCATTTACTGCAGATGGCCTTACATAATGCCTTTGTCCTGTTTAATAAAGCAGACAACCGGGTCAGGTTTATCAAATTCCAGGACCAGATTGTCCTGTCCCTGATTTATGAATCTGGCTACACTCCCGTAACAACAGACCCACATGCCTCCGAAGACATTATTAGAATTCGCGACAAGCATTTTCTGGATCCAATCCCCGCTACGCCATCAAGACAGTATCCACAGAAAAAATGCAGGGTGTGTATGAAACACAAAATCAGAAGGGACAGCCGTTACTACTGCCCAAAATGTCCTTCCAAACCAGGACTTTGCCTTAAACCATGTTTTGAAATCTATCACTCAGTCCTTCATTATTAAGATTTTGATTATACTGGGCCCATTTTTATCACACTCTCATGATCTTCCAGCTTTTGACCTCTAGCATAAATTACGACCACCCCCTCAGGCTTTTAATTCAATATCAGACGTATGTCCAATTGTGGATACGAGGTTGGCTCACTCCCCCTACGGGCAACCTGAAGTAAGTTTGCTCTTTGTCTTCTTATCCAATGTTGGACATTTGGCCAATTGTGCATACGAGGTTGGCTTACGCCCCCCACGAGCAACCTCAAGTAAGTATGCCGTTATTAGACGTGCCTAGTTAAAGACACGCATCCATGGTTAGTGTAGTGTAGGGACCCCTCTAGGAGATTGGCCTTGACGTTGGCAGAGGGGCTTAACCCCACAGCCTGCTGGAATGTGGTACTAACAATCTCGTTGTGTTAGCCGCTGGTGACCTGTGTTAACACCGATCGCCAGCTGCTTGTGGTTAACAGTCTGCTGTGCTTTGTGCCCAAAAACTTATCTGATTATGCATGTAGGGTATCATTTTAAACGTGACAAGCGAGAGAACAAAATTTGGGGTCTTTAACAGCTGAGGCCTTTGTCATGTGAATGTTTTTAGTGCTAACGTGAAAAGAAACTGTAAAAAAAGATAAAATCTTCTATGAACTCACCATACTCCTAACGGAATACCTTGGGGTGTCTTCTTTCTAAAATGGGGTCATTTGTGGGGTTCTTATACTGCCATGGCATTTTAGGGGCCCTAAACAATGAGGAGTAGTCTGGAAATCAAATTCCGCAAAATGACCTGTGAAATCCTAAAGGTACTCATTGGACTTTGGGCCCTTTCGCGCAGTTAGGGTGCAAAAAAGTGCCACACATGTGGTATCGCCGTACTCGGGAGAAGTAGTACAATGTGTTTTGGGGTGTATTTTTACACATACCCATGCTGGGTGGGAGAAATAACTCTGTAAATGGACAATCGTGTGTAAAAAAATCAAAAGATTGTCATTTACAGAGGTATTTCTCCCACCCAGCATGGGTATGTGTAAAAATACACCCCAAAACACATTATACTACTTCTCCCGAGTACGGCAATACCACATGTGTGGCACTTTTTTGCACCCTAACTGCGCTAAAGGGCCCAAAGTCCAATGAGTACCTTTAGGATTTCACAGGTCATTTTGCGGAATTTGATTTCCAGACTACTCCTCATGGTTTAGGGCCCCTAAAATGCCAGGGCAGTATAGGAACCCCACAAATGACCCCATTTTAGAAAGAAGACACCCCAAGGTATTCAGTTAGGAGTATGGTGAGTTCATAGAAGATTTTATTTTTTTGTCACAAGTTAGCGGAAATTGATTTTAATTGTTTTTTTCCACAAAGTGTCATGTTCCGCTAACTTGTGACAAAAAATAAAATCTTCTATGAACTCACCATACTCCTAACGGAATACCTTGGGGTGTCTTCTTTCTAAAATGGGGTCATTTGTGGGGTTCCTATACTGCCCTGGCATTTTTAGGGGCCCTAAACCGTGAGGAGTAGTCTGAAAATCAAATTCCGCAAAATGACCTGTGAAATCCTAAAGGTACTCATTGGACTTTGGGCCCTTTAGCGCAGTTAGGGTGCAAAAAAGTGCCACACATGTGGTATTGCCGTACTCGGGAGAAGTAGTATAATGTGTTTTGGGGTGTATTTTTACACATACCCATGCTGGGTGGGAGAAATACCTCTGTAAATGACAATCTTTTGATTTTTTTACACACGATTGTCCATTTACAGAGTTATTTCTCCCACCCAGCATGGGTATGTGTAAAAATGCACCCCAAAACACATTATACTACTTCTCCCGAGTACGGCAATACCACATGTGTGGCACTTTTTTGCACCCTAACTGCGCTAAAGGGCCCAAAGTCCAATGAGTACCTTTAGGATTTCACAGGTCATTTTGCGGAATTTGATTTCCAGACTACTCTTCATGGTTTAGGGCCCCTAAAATGCCAGGGCAGTATAGGAACCCCACAAATGACCCCATTTTAGAAAGAAGACACCCCAAGGTATTCAGTTAGGAGTATGGTGAGTTCATAGAAGATTTTATTTTTTTGTCACAAGTTAGCGGAAATTGATTTTAATTGTTTTTTTCCACAAAGTGTCATGTTCCGCTAACTTGTGACAAAAAATAAAATCTTCTATGAACTCACCATACTCCTAACGGAATACCTTGGGGTGTCTTCTTTCTAAAATGGGGTCATTTGTGGGGTTCCTATACTGCCCTGGCATTTTAGGGGCCCTAAACCGTGAGGAGTAGTCTTGAAACCAAATGTCGCAAAATGACCTGTGAAATCCTAAAGGTACTCATTGGACTTTGGGCCCTTTAGCGCAGTTAGGGTGCAAAAAAGTGCCACACATGTGGTATCGCCGTACTCGGGAGAAGTAGTATAATGTGTTTTGTGGTGTATTTTTACACATACCCATGCTGGGTGGGAGAAATAACTCTGTAAATGGACAATTGTGTGTAAAAAAATGAAAAAATTGTCATTTACAGAGATATTTCTCCCACCCAGCATGGGTATGTGTAAAAATACACCCCAAAACACATTATACTACTTCTACTGAGTACGGCAATACCACATGTGTGGCACTTTTTTGCAGCCTAACTGCGCTAAGGGGTCCAAAGTCCAATGAGCACCTTTAGGCTTTACAGGGGTACTTACAATTTAGCACCCCCAAAATGTCAGGACAGTAAACACACCCCACAAATGACCCCATTTTGAAAAGTAGACACTTCAAGGTATTCAGAGAGGGGCATGGTGAGTCTGTGGCAGATTTCATTTTTTTTTTGTCGCAAGTTGGAAGAAATGGAAACTTTTTTTTTTTTGTCACAAAGTGTCATTTTCCGCTTACTTGTGACAAAAAATAATATCTTCTATGAACTCACTATGCCTCTCAGTGAATACTTTGGGATGCCTTCTTTTTAAAATGGGGTAATTTGGGGGGTATTTATACTATCCTGGAATTCTAGCCCCTCATGAAACATGACAGGGGGTCAGAAAAGTCATAGATGCTTGAAAATGAGAAAATTCACTTTTTGCACCATAGTTTGTAAACGCTATAACTTTTACCCAAACCAATAAATATACACTGAATGGGGTTTTTTTTATCAAAAACATGTTTGTCCACATTTTTCGCGCTGCATGTATACAGAAATTTTACTTTATTTGAAAAATGTCAGCACAGAAAGTTAAAAAAATCATTTTTTTGCCAAAATTCATGTCTTTTTTGATGAATCTAATAAAAAGTAAAAATCGCAGGAGCAATCAAATAGCACCAAAAGAAAGCTTTATTAGTGACAAGAAAAGGAGCCAAAATTCATTTAGGTGGTAGGTTGTATGAGCGAGCAATAAACCGTGAAAGCTGCAGTGGTCTGAATGGAAAAAAAGTGGCCGGTCCTTAAGGGGTAGAAAGCCCTAGGTCCTCAAGTGGTTAAAGTGTATTTTAGCACATCCATGAAAAGATTGAATTTTGGTTACAGGTAGCAGTTTGCCTGTAATCCTGTTTACACTTACAGATTTCAAAGCAATTCCACTTCCGTTTTTAAAGTCTGTAGAAATTTCCAACCCCTTCCATGTAAATTTCCAACCTTCAGGTGTCCGCTTCCCATCCCCAACACTCTGGCAGGCTTGCTTTGTATGATGGGACAATGGCTGATTCCAGTTCAAAAGCCATGCCGACCAGCCTATTCTTCCTCAATTGGCCGCTAATTAGCAGTACACACAGTTTCCCCAGCTGGACAATGAGGGCAGAGGTAATGTACATTTACATGCAGACTTACATTATCCTTCAGATTACTCTGGCCAGGTGGCCAATTACTACCAAGCACAATACACATCTGAGGTTTTACCCAGTAGACAGAAAAAAGACAGAAATATGTTCTGTTATTATCCTTAACATTATCAGCACCCCAATATATCACCACACCCCCCACCGGGACTGGTGAGACACTATGCTTCCAAAGACTCTACAGGGCCCCAGGGAGCAACAGCTAAGCTGGAGGAGAGACACCTTGGGAGGTTCCTACAGGCTCTGGGGCCCTGGGTTGATTGCCTTCTTTGCCTCTATGGTATCGTCGGCCTTGCACACATACCACCACCACTATTCAGTTTACATGATGACCACCTGGACATTCACAAGACACTATGCAATACTAAAGATAGGAACCTTCATGATCTGTCAGTGGGGTCAGGTGAGAAATTCAGATAGAGCATCTCCAGCAAGACGAGCAGGACCTGCCAAGGGTACAGCTGTGCATGTAAGTGAAGCTAGGAATATTATTGAGGAACACTGTACAAGGAAGATAGACAGCCTAAGAACAGTGAACATAACCAGCAGAGGACAGGAGAGGGGTTTCCAATGTAGGGTGCCATAGGGGACATTCCAGTTATGTGCTTTGCCAGCAGTAAATATGCCAGCATCACTAATACATTTGAGAATGTAAATTGCAAAGAGATACAATTTTTAAATGAGAAACCATTGGAAAATAATTTATAAAAGAATCTGATCTTTCTCAGGTAAAGTAAACCGCCTACTAAAAAAGACACAAGTGAAAAGCATCACTTGCTAGACACAAAATACCACCACTCTGCTCTGTTAAAGGACAACTGAAGAGAGAGGGATATGAAGAGAGAGGGATATGGAGGCTGACATGTTTATTTCCTTTTAAGCAATACCAGTTTCCTGGCTATCCTGCTAATTCTCTGACTCTAATAATTTTAGCCATAGACCCTGAAAAGCATGCAGGAGATCAGGTTTTTCTGACATTATTGTCAGATCTGACAGATTAGCTGCATGCTTGTTTCTGGTGTTATTCAGACACTTGTGCAGCCAAACAGAACAGCAGGGCTGCCAGGCAACTGGTATAGTTTAAAAGGAAATAAACATGGCAGCCTCCATAGTCTTCTCACTTCAGTTGTCCTTTAAGCATCAGCTTAATCATAAGATGACAACACATAAAGCAAAACAACATCATAAGGCAAATCAACATAAAACAGCTGCATAAAACTTGACTGCTTAACTGCTTGAGGGTTTCTAAAAAAAGAAAACAAGGAACAGAAGAGTGCCTATTATGTTAATGAAAACTTGTAACAGGAACCGTGATTCCTTTAAGCAATAAAGTACATTACAACATCACATTAGGTTTACATATTAATTATGCAAATCACGAAATTAAAAACTCAAAGAATGTTGAGTTCCCTAAGATGCGCTTTATTCTACGTGGGAATTAAACATTATATATTAATAGAATCACACTTCTGTGGAGTGGAAAGGTAAAGAGCAAACAAGACACATTTGATTTATGTTGTCTCAGGACTTTGATTCACAAGGCATGAAAGTGGTCGCCTGGCTGTAAATGAACTGAAGCAACGCTTTGGAATATGATGAATTAAATTCATCGTGCAAGAAGAAAGATATACAAGGGAAGTAATACAAAACCATTGATTTCCTATGTAAATTCACTGTATGTCAAGTCTCTTCCATGAAATTTATGCAAAATCACATACTCCTCTGACCTGCCATTATTAGCCTTTTACTTACAATCAATAATGAGGTTAACCCTGAAACGGGGTCATGTCTACAATAATGTTTTTGACTCCTTTAACCATTTAGCAGCTAAATAAAGTTTAACTTTATTTGGCTGTTGGGTAGAACCAGGCCCAGTCCACCCATGATGCCAAGTGAAGCGACTTCCTCAGGCAGCAGAAGTCTGGGGGCAGCACCAGGCAAAAACAGGAAGTGAAGAGAGTGCCCGGCCAACCTATACTGGGGGCATCTGTACCTAGCTACAAATACCGGGGGCACCTATACCTGGCTACCTACCTATACTGAGGGTGTTTTTTGGGGGGCTCACCACAGCTATAACATGCTGTGCTAATTGCCAGGTGCTGTGCGATCATTCCAACTGGCGCGGGGGGGGGGGGGGGGCATCCTCCCAAGTTTTCCTCAGGCAGAAAAAAGTCTAGAACCGGCCCTGGGTAGAACTTTATTTGGCTTCAGGGCCACATTTCCCCCACTGCTGGGAAAGTGGGTCTTCCTCAGCCTGGCAGGCTCGCCAGGGTATGCACAGTGGGCAGCAGAGAGCTTTTACAGTTACCTGTTCGGAAGGCTGGATTGGCTTCTTCTTCCTCTAAAGCAGTGTCGATGTAACCCCAACATGTCTTTTTGGTACCAGTCACATGATATGATGTGAAGGCGATCTAGGAGACCATGTCAGTGTTACAGCGCCACCCGGTGGTGGAAGAGTCCCTTCCATCTCTTCCATCACCCCTCTTCCACCACCGGGTGGCGCTGTAACACTGACATAGTCTCCTAGATCCCGATCACATGTCATATCATGTGATGAGATGTGATTGGGACCCAGAAAACCTGTCGGAAGTTCAAAGATACCAGTGAAAGAGAAGAAGCTATCCAGAACAGGTAAATATATCTTCTCCCTGCCACCCACTTGTGTGGCTTCACCAGGCAGCCAAACGAGAAATGCCGACAGAGGTTTAAAGTGCACCAGAAGCTTTCAATCAAAAAACTTAGTCTGAAGCTGCTAATCAGTTAAGGATAATAAAAAAATTACCAAGCAATAACTGAATGCAGTTCACCCTGATCATTTACATACTGGTTGGAAAAAGGCAGTGTCTGAGATAGCAGTGTCATCAGAAGAGCAGTAGTACATAGAGAGACACTGCAAAAAGGTAGATGAGTTTCTCTTGTCCACCCAAACCCCCCTGCAAATTAGACAAGACCACACAGACATTTAATCATGTAGATCCCCATAGGGCTGTGGAGTCGGAGTCGAGGAGTGGAAGTCGGAGCAATTTTTTAGTACCTGGAGTAGTAGTCGGAGATTTCATAAACTGAGGAGTTGGAGTTGGATGATTATTGTACCCACTCCATAGCCCTGCAAGCACTGTGGAATTGGAGTCGGAGCAATTTTGGGTACCTGGAGTCAGAGTCGGTGGTTGCATAAACTGAGGAGTCAGAGTTGGAGTCAAATGATTTTTGTAATGAATCCACAGTCCTGTTTCCCCTGCATGGAATTACAGATAAAGACTGCCAATCTTAAACACCCATTTATGGAACATTTCCATGGCACAATTAACAACACTGTTGATGTATAATCAGAGGTGATACGTTGACCCATTAAAAAGTTTGTGTTTGATTTTTTTTAAGATCTTCATAAGATGAGCGTGAGAGCCGTGCCAGAACTGCAATGCTCTTTTTCATCAGACTAATCAATAGAAGGCAACTAGGCCATGAGTGGTGACACCTATAATGGAAATTCCCACCATAATTAACCACTTTACCACCACAGATGTGTATATCTACGCTCCTTTTTACACCCTTTGCCCACCAGGAGCGTAGATATATGCACCTCTCGCTGCTACCGCCACTGTCCGCGCTCCCGCTCGCTTGTGCGTGTGCTCCCGCGCTCGTGCTCCCGCGCTCGTGCATGCCGCCGGCCACTTGCCCGGAGATCAATGAACGGGATAAAAAGTTTCCCAGCCTCATTGTGCTTCCTGTAAGCGTACTTTCAACGTTTACAGGTCGCTTGCACAAAAAGTTACTGTGTACATAGGTTTACATTATAAATTAACTCATTACCTCCCACATTCCCCAATTTTTTTTTTTTTTGTAATAAAAAAAAATGACAATAAAAAAAAACAACATAAATAGTTACCTTAGGGACTGAACTCTTTAAATATTTATGTCAAGAGGGTATAACACTGTTACTTTATAAACTATGGGCTTGTAATTAGGGATGGATGCAAAACTGAAAAAAAATGCACCTTTATTTCCAAATAAAATATTGGTGCCAAACATTGTGATAGGGACATAATTTAAATGGTGTAATAACCGGGACAAATGGGCAAATACATTTCATGGGTTTTAATTACAGTAGCATGCATTATTTAAAAACTATAATGGCCGAAAACTGAAAAATAATGATTTTTTCCCCCACATTTTTTCCTATTTTCCCATTCAAACACATTTAGAATAAAATCATTCTTGGCATAATGTCCCACCTAAAGAAAGCCTAATTTGTGGTGAAAAAAAACAAAATATAGTTCATTTCATTGCTATAAGTAATAATAAAGTTATAGACGAATGAATGGAAGGAGCGCTGAAAGGTGAAAGTTGCTCTGGTGCTCCAGGGGTAAAACCCCTCAGTGGTGAAGTGGTTAAAGGTACCCAAGCACCAGGTTTTTTTTCATGGTTTTGAATAGCTATAAGAGCTGCTATCTTCCCCCTCCCCCCCCCCCCCCCAGCTGCCCATTATTTATCCAGAAAAGGTGTGAAGATATCATCTGTGACTTCTCTAAACTCTTTGAAGCACAGTGACCTATCTGCCCACCACTCTGCTGATAAAAGCTTTTGTTTGCTGTCGGCTGATGTATGCAATAAAATAAATGCATCAGTCCTAATCTGTCTGAAACGTTTTTTCAGTCAGGCAGGCCTCAGAATTAGACTAATAAAATCTGCTAAAGTTTTAAATGTGAAAAGAAGAAGCAAACTTGTATTTTTATTAATGTGCCACATTGTTGACATGCATTTTTAAAGTGCTATTGAGATGGCGCTAAAAATGGTACTAGGTTCACATTAAGACAAGTGACAGAAAGGTTCCATGATGGAGAAGAAAACAGCGTATAAAGGTCTATGCCTTTTTTGCCTATGTTTATATCTTGTATTCTTTATTTTGAATCTGAACCACAACAGATCTGTACTCTGCTGATTGACATTGCACAAGTCATGGCCTATTTTCAGCCCTTACCATCCCCATTGTGCCACCTGCCCATTATTCCACAGTGAAAGGGGAAATGAACCAGCATGGCATTATCAGAACGTTATACCTGAATATACTGAGAAGCCTGGAGAAAGATAAACTGTAAAAGAGTCACATTTCAGCTGATGATACAATAGTAGAAAGAGAATATAAGATAAGACAGTTCTCCTTGCGGTGACAGCGAGAAGAAAAAAAAAGAACTCATTGGCAGAGCTTTTGCCTTATTTCAGGACTTCAAAATGACAAACAAGCTAAAACTGTGAGATGAAAAGAGTAGAAGAGGTGCTTTATTATTCAGTCATTTTTAAGAGGCGCTGTTAGTTTACTGGTAGGAAAAAGAGATGTAATATAGGAAATTCAGTATTGCAAATAATTAGATTAAAATGTCCTAACCGTAGAAAAGGGAATGGTGCACATTAATGCAGATTTTAGGGACAACTATTGTGAAAAGCTGTGAAATTTAAAATACATGTGTAATAGTTGTACATTTCTGCAGGAGTAAAATGTACAATAAATTACTTTTTTGTCCTATGTTCCTGTCACTTACAGTAGGCAGTATCAATGTGACAGATCTTTCGACTAATCCATCTCCTTATGGGGGATTCTCCGCCATTTCTTTATTTTCAAAAGAACTACCTGGATCGCAGTAAGCACACTCCAAATGTCAGAGCAGAGTGAACAGGAGGAGACTGGTTTTCCAGCGCCATTAAAAAAAAGGCCCTTTACAGGAAGTGCTTTTGTAAAGAATAAAAAAGAAAAATACAAAAAAATCCCCCATGAGGAGATGGGCTAGTCCAAATAGTCATGAATTTTACATGTTACAAATTTGCCAATAGTTATTCTTTAAAAAAAAAACAAATATTTGACTAAAGAAGGGATATGTTGAATTTGGACAGGGACTCAAAAGGGGGACCGTGGACCAAACATACTGTGCTATCAAAGATATGGTTTCCTTTATTGGATGCTGTTGGGAGTACAAGCTGGCAAATAGAACATTTCCAAAGCTCTGGCTGGTGGCATTAAAATCTATATCACATAAAAAATCTTTAAACAGTTAATTTATATAAATTAAGAAGTAAATATGCCTAATTTTACAATATTCACAATATATATATATATTTTCTATAGTCCATGTTTGCTCATTCTAAAATCTTACCTCAGCCTAATTTACATTATTAAATGTATCATCTTTAATGCTGGCAAGGTGAATTACTGTGGAATTTTTTCCCTTTCTGTGAAGAGCGCATGTTTTGGGATAGAAGGCTGCACGACATAATAAGTTAGGTTAAACACCACATGGAGGATGGGATGCGTACATGTAAAAAAGGTGTGCAGAAAAAAGGGGGGGGGGGGGGTTGGCCGGGTTTGCCAGTAGTAGAATCTTGCTAAAATTAGCGATATTTTACTACTAAATATTCATAGTAGAATATCGGTATTATGTACCGATATTTTACTATTGCTAAACCTAACCCTACTCTCACACAGAACCCTCCCCTAACCCTAATACCCGACCTGGTGGTGCCTAACCCTAAAATCCCCCCTTGTGGTTCCTAGCCCTAACACCACCCGGTGGTGCCTAAACCTAGCCCCCCCCCCCCCCCCCGGTAGTGCCTAATCCCCATGGTGCCTAACCCTTACCCCCCTGGTGGTGCCTAAACCTAACCCCCCAGTGGTGCCTAAACCTAACCCCCCTGGTGGTGCCTAAACCTAGCCCCCCCCCCCCCCCCGGTGTTGCCTAATCCCTATGCCTCCCCTGATGTTTACCTTTATAGCCGCATATCGCATCTTCATGGAAGCCACGATTTGCGGCAAACATGGTAAAATTGGGTGTCCTGAGGGGCCTGATAATTGCAGCTGACACGCTCCCATATTTCCCCCTAGTGCCGCTAGATGCGGCTCTTAACATAGGTGCCTATAGTGGAGCCATAAGGGCTTCTTCACCCTTTTTACCTGCTTCGGGGTGGGATAACATTCCAATATATATAAATAGATTAAATAGATTCTGAAATCAGGATATTAAAGGTAAAACTGTTATCCTGAATCATTTATTATGTTGTACTATAATGGTTCTTCTTTTATCCAACACGCTAATGGCTTCACTTTATTTCTTCTTCCATTTAGTTTACCTAGTGGTCTATGGGCTTGTTAGACCTTTCATCGTTTGTGACCTTCTTTTTCTGCACTTAGGAAAAAACCTGGGCTAATTCAATCTCCTCACTCCCCTTCCCCCCACCACCAATCAATCATTAGGTATTGCTAGCATGATGTAAGTAACTAAAGGGCATTAGTTATTGCTTATTGAAGCACACTGTATTGCATGAATCACAAAAGCTCCCACCTCTCTCGGGAATCTTGCAGCTCAGGGAGTAAATTGAAGATTTGATGCACAGTGACATCATTTCCACCTCATTTCCACCTCTGAAATTTAATCAGGGTTGCTTTATGTTTGTTTTATAGTGCTGCCTCAGTAAAACACATGTAAATCTAGATAGATATACCATTGCAGGTTCCATCTGTGGTTCTTCTTATTTTTATGTTTATCACTATGAATGACAGTGGGTATCACAACTATTACGATTCATGGTTATATAGGTATCACAAGTAGTAAGATTCAGGGCTATATGGGTACCACCAGGGCCGGCCTTAGGTTTCACAGCACCCTGTGCAAAGCCTGATTTTGGTGCCCCCCTCCCCTTCCCCCCTTTTCACCAGCCCCCCTTCATATGCAATTCACTTTTTCTCCTGGGAAAGTGTTCCCTAATTGACACATCATGCCCAGATGCTCAGATCTCCGTGACACACAGGGCCAGATTTGTACTTTTTGCCACCCAAGGCCCACTATCACCAGCCACCCCTGAAAAAGTATCCCAACCAAGACACACACATGCAGGAGCACACCTTATAATTCCAGCAAGAGCAACTGGGTTGCCCAGTGTAGGTAGCCAGATGCGCCCAGTATAAAGTGTAGGTAGCCAGAGATGTTCCCGCTCCGTAAAGTTAGCCAGATGCCTCACCCCCTTTAAGTATAGGTAGTCAGATGTAAGTGCAGTAAACAGAAGAAAGTGTAATAAACTGGAGCCCATCCATTATAGGTAGCCAGATGTTCCCCTACAGTACACTTGCAACCACGTGGGGCACATGTATGCAGCTTGCAAATGGAGCATGGAGCCAGCAGAGGACATGGAAAGGTAATGTACAGGGAGCATTTTACATTAGTGGATAGCATCTGGCCGGCGAGGCGGCAAATGCAGAGTTACAAGGCCAATTCCTGGTCGATTTCAGCATGAAATGAATCGGCCTGCAGTGTATGGGAAGCTGACAGATCTCTCTTTAAACAGATTTGATCAGAGAGAGATTTGTCTCGGTTTAAACTGCCCATCATCGGCTAATGTATGGCCACTTTTACTGTGAGTGGTTTGTGTGCAGAGCTGGCTCTCGGTTAAACTGGTACCTCTCTATTGTAATGTGTCACATGCGGAGGCAGCATCAATAGTATAAACACACAGGCTGTTGCTTGTAAAGGGCTACTTGTTACAGGGCTGTTCAGCTTTTTGCAATAGCCTACCACCGCTCTCAATCTACCCCACCCCCTCCTCAGGTGAATGGCGATGGACGGTAATGCCCACCTACATGGTTCCCAGCAGCAGCAGCCAGACACTGTGCCAGTGCATTGCTATGCAGAAGAGCTTGCAATCAAATTGCATGCTGACAGACAGGACAGCTGCAGCCATGAGCCATCACATCGGGGGACACTACCAGATGTTTAGCGAGAAATCTCGCTGACCACCTGGTAGTGTCCCCAGATTTGATAGCTCCTCTGGCTGAACACTGTCTGTAGGCTTACTTCACAATGTGATGGCCATCTGGTACTGGTGGTGTCCCCAGATTTGATGGCTCATCATGGCTCAGGCTGTAGGCAGCAGGCATGTAATTTGATGGCCAGGCCATCAAATGCCTGCCATTACCTGCAGTGTATAGCCAGAGGAGCCATCAAATCTGGGGACACCACTAACCTTTTTGTGATATACTGAATGACAGTGTGTCACTTACCTTAATTGTTTTTCTGGCTCTTTCTGGACTGGTCTGGTCTGTCCTTAGCAGCCACAGCATGTCAGTCTCCACGCCACTGTCTGTGTCATACACTGTCACATGTGTAGACAGCATCAAGCCCCCAATAACATATCCACAGGGGGGCGGAGCTGGCTCTTTTACAGGTCAGGCCACATGACAGAGTTATTTGTTATGGGGCACTCTAGATTTGCCATTTCACCTGCATCCCCCAGCCTGTCACTTCACTACACATGCTGCCCGGTGCCGCTGTACAGTGAACAGGAGATGGGGGCGTGGCGGAGCGGAACTTTCTTTCTACCTCCGCTTGTCTGACTGTGACTGTCCCCCAGCAGTCAGGGCTTCTGCAAATTGAATTGGGAACTTAGGAAGTGATGCCCGGTGTTGCCCGCCCACACTTCACTTCCAAGGGCAAGGCAGCAGAACTAAGCAGCGGCGCCCCCCGACTCCCATGCCTATGCACGCAGCTGATGCTAAAAACTTGTATGTTGCAGTGCTGCGTGCAGGCATGAATGAATACGGCGACGGGCGGCGGAGCAAGTGGGACACACACATTAGCCTGGCTGAGGCGGCTGACTGTATACGCCTAGAGGAGGAAGCGGATAACTACGCAGTCTGAGTGCCGGGGATCGGAGGGGGCTGTGTATGCAGGAGCGCATTGCGGCAAGTTGAGACAGCTGTGCAAGTGCGCCCTTGGAAGCCGGCGCCCTGAGCGACCGCTCCGGTCGCTCAGGTCAAGGGCCGGCCATAGGTACCACAATTATTAAAGCAGCAGGGACAGCCGTACTATTCCAGGAAAAAACTCCTATAAGTAGATAAATACTTGTTCTACTTACATAACAGATGTAATGTACGGTCTACGTTCTGATTTCAGTGAATTTCATATGGTAAATAAAAAGAATTCTGTTCCTGCCATTTGCCATCTTGATTCCCTCTAATTAAAGCCAATCCTGATGTCACCCCCCCCCCCCCTTCCTCTTACTTTTTTTCTGCCCTCAGACAATTCCTCAGCCCTGAACTGCCCCAGCCAATCAGTGAGGAGCTGGAATGTGGGAGGGGTGATAACAAGTTTCCTTCTTTTTGACAATGGCAAAAATAGAGCCAGGTTGACTGAGATACAATTTATTACAGCAGAAACATTTCTGAATAGATTGGAGTGCGTGCAATGCAGAGTCAGGTTGCAGGCTGCATATTAAACACAGAGCAGTGGGTAAATAGAATTTGATTTTGTGGCTGACAATCCCTCTTTAAGATTGAATGCTATATGGGTATCACAATTACTAAGATCAGGGCTATAGAGCAAAGCAGCTAACCTCGGCGCACAACGTTTAGCGCCAAAGCTAGGCACATTCATAGGAGCAATGTTATGATGTGCGTGGCGATCCCCAAACTCCGAATTATATCCCCCTCCGAGTTGCTATAACTCAGAGGGGGAATAGTATTTAACGCCACCTGGGAGTTTAGCGGCAGCAGGGAGGGCCGCAGCAGGTTGAGCCATCGTTCAGTTCTCCCTGCGCCCAACTAGTGTTGGGCGAACACCTGGATGTTCGGGTTCGGGAACGTTCGCCGAACATGGCCGCGATGTTCGGCATGTTCGGGCCGAACCCCGAACTCCCCGAACATCCCGCTTTTGGGGGCCCTATGGGGTCGCAGGCATAAGGGGGGAGCATGCCCCGATGGCGGGGGGGGTCGGAAATTCCCCCCACCCCCTCCGCTAGCGCTCCCCCCTCTGCCCGCTTCCCCATACAAAAGTTTGACGAAAGTAAAATAGTACCGGTGGTGGTGGCTGGCTGCTGCAGTGGCTGGCTGGCACTATGAAGTGACTGAGGAGGAGGAGTCGGAGTAGGACGCGTTGAGGGAGGCCGGGCAGCGGGCGGGTCAGCGGTAGTACCCTTGTGGTACTTCCGCCCTTTCTCTGACCTCACGTCCTCTGCATACGAGGGTACGCGTCACGCGTACCCTCGTATGCGTCATCACGCAGAGGACGTGAGGAATTTCCGCCCCCCCCCCGCGATCGGGGCATGCTCCCCCCTTATGCCTGCGACCCCATAGGGGGGCCGTATTCGGCTGAACAGGGGCCCTGTTCGGCCGGGCATTCAGCAGTTCGGGCGAACCCGAACAGTTTGGCCGAACACCACCAGGTGTTTGGCCGAACAGGGTGATGTTCTGCAGAACCCGAACAGTGGCGAACACTGTTCGCCCAACACTACGCCCAACTCATCAGCGGCTCAATAATATGTATGCCTATAGGGGTATCACAATTAGAAAGATGCAGGGCTATATGGGTATCAAAATTAGTAAGATATGGGTATCACGCCTACATGAACAAAGGACACCAGGAAAAAAGGGACCGACTGGATAACAAATTAGTGCTGGTGGATAACTGAATCTCAATAACGATAAAAATTCTTGGTTTATGATAAATACTGTTTTAAAACATTACCGTTTTAAAATTAACGTTAAAAATCATCACGTAATTCAACAATACAGCTTAACCCAACCCTACTCTCATACAGAACCCTCCCCTGGTAGTGCCTAAAACTAGCCACTCCCCCAGTGATGCCTAACCCCTACTACCCTCTATTTTGCCTAACCCTAACCACCCCCGGTGGTGCCTAACCCTAACCACCCCAGTGGTACCTAATCCTAACTACCCCCACTGGTGTTGCCTAACCCCAACCACCCCCCTGCAGAAACACCCTTTTACACATAGAATTGATAATAGCTTTGATAACGTAAAATCTGTACATACAAATGAAATAATATAACAAAAACGATAACGTTGCAAGCTTCTAAAACAATAACATACTTCAAAAACGTAAATGTTGTTAACGATATTTATCGGGCACCCTTTTTTCTGCTTTTTTCTCAGTATTAACGATACATGCATTAGAGTCAATGGCGGCGCCCTTTTCGTCTACTAGCTGCCTGTGCACTTTTTTCCTGCTACCATTATCACAATTAGTAAGATTCATGGCTATATGGATATCACAATTAGTAAGATTCATGGCTATATGGATATCACAATTAGTAAGATTCATGGCTATATGGATATCACAATTAGTAAGATTCATGGCTATATGGATATCACAATTAGTAAGATTCATGGCTATATGGGTATAATTAGTAAGATTCATGGATATGTGGGTTTCACAATTTGTAAGGTTCATAGCTACAGTATATGGGTATCACAATTAGTAAAATTCATGGCTATACGGGTGTCACAATTAGAGCAATCTGAAATTAAATCTAAGTGATCAATCAACTCTCAGCAGCTAAATTAGCGACGAGAGCTTTCCTATTTAGTATACAGGTAAATAGAATTCCCAAACAGCGCTTAGGATTCTATCGATATCCAATTGATGTGATTTACATATGCCCTATGGGAAGATATTCATGCTTCAGCAGTTCCATATGCAATATTGCATACATTTGAATTTAGTCAGATATTGAACAATTTGAGTGAGTAGCTTAATGTTGGTTTTATTGTGTGATTCATTGTATGAAAGAATTGTTGGTTTTATTGTGTGATTCGACGTAATAAAAAATTGTATATCAACAGAACCCTAAGCACTATAAGGGCATTTTATTTACCTGTATACTTAAATTAAATCAAGTCTTATTCAATTTAGAGCACTGTCATACTGCAATACAAGCTAGTGCCAGAAATTACTAAAAGGCAGTAAGCTTTATTTTATATTGTATGCTAAATGAATAGTGGGTGTGGCTTCTATGAATGATTTCCTGTAGTGTCCAGGCACAGAGCTGCTTTAAAAGCACTCCTTGCCAATGACAACACACAATGAAATGGCAAAATTAATTTCAACATTGTTTTCCACCAGACATACAACACTGGTATTTTTCCAGGCTTTTGTTGTAATTCTAATGGCTTTTCAATTAGGTGTCGTGCCAGAACGAGCTTGCAAATGTAGCAAATGCAATATCTACTTTGTGCACAGAGACACTAAAGGCATTTTATTTTCCTCTTCTTTGCAGACATGCTTACTTTATTTGCTATGTGGAAGAGCGTTTTACTTGTTTATTTTGCATCATTAACACCTGTCTTGATTTTAATATACCCCTAACGACTCCAGTAATTATTTCAGTTCGTGCATTTAGATTACAATAATTGGGCTGTGTTATGTTTGCATTCTAGAGTAATCAAAACCACTGAATCATTTTATTTTGCTCTTACCTATGATTTTAAACATAAAATTGTGCAGAACAATGTATCCAAAGCAGTTTGCAGAGGCCTATATCTACCACAGCAATCCAATTTCCGTTAAAAAAAATCTTCATTCTCTGACTGGTTGAATGCATCCGAGGTCTGTGACTGGCCTAAAATTATTGCGGTAAATTATATTTCCGCAGAAATCCAATTTTCCGATGCCATTTATCGATTTGCGATTTTCCAACCAGAAAGCGGATTTCCCATCGAAAAATCAGAAAATTTCATTCCCAAGGAATTTTCTGACTATCCCTATCTAATACTTTAAGTCACTGACTCAGGATAAGCATGCAGATCAGATGCTTTGGCTTGTTGCATGTGTGTGACTCAAACACAACTAATGCCTAAAGCTCAGCACGCCAGCCTGGCAACTAGCATTGTTTATAAGGGAATGAAAATGGCAGCCTCCATATTTCTCTACCTTCAGGTTCACTTTAAGGGTGTGAATAGAACTTTCACCAGAGTAGGACCAAGTAACTCACTGATAACTAATTACACGTTTTACATTTCTGTGTGGCAGGCATTCAAGAATCGTCTGTATGGGAGCTGAACAACATAAGAAAACTTCATTCCTGTCCCTTAGACAGTTAAAATTTTAATGACATTTTTCTGCTTTAAGGCCCCATTCACACTTGAAAGCAGTTAGCACGTCCAAAGCTTTTATTTATCGCTCACAAAGTTTAGCGCTGTGTGTGCGAAACGTCGTACTGGGTGCAATCAAAACGTTGCACCGGGTGCGCCCGAAATGGTGCACCGTGCGACGTTTCAGACGCACCCGGTGCGACGTTTTGATTGCACCCGGTACGACATTTCGCACGCACAGCACTAAACATTGCGTGCGAAAAATAAAAGCTTTGGACGTGCTAACTACTTAGCACCCTTTTGTGAATCAAGCCCCTTGTGGAAGACAAAAACACATCTGCTTGTAAGGAGCAGAAAACAAGCTCAAAAGTTCAAGATTTGCTTGTATGGGAGCTGAAAAACATTATAAAACTGTGTTTCTATCCCTTAGCCAAAATGTGTACATTTTATGGACCAACAGCCTCTGGCCCCTTAAAGGACCAAATAAAAACCCTTTGAGGGTCATTTCACATATTGGACTTGATTCACTAAACCGTGATGTGGCAAATATCACACCTTATCAAAGATATCACACCACATCAAAGATATCACACCTTATCAAAGTTAACATGCCTTATCAGAGTAGCATAGTGAGTGCAGGGGCTCATGACAGGACGAGTGCCATTGCCAATTAGCAGGCATAAGTTTGTAGCGCTCGCTATGGTACTCTGATAAGTCGTGTTAACTTTGATAAGGTGTGATATCTTTGATAAGGTGTGCTATTTGTCATATCACGGTTTAGTGAATCAAGCCATTTCTGTAGTGTGATTGTTGTGCTGAAGAGCCTATGACAGGGACAAGAGTGACTGTAATGTTGCAGTGCAATGCGCCACTTTAGGCTCTTAAGCAATGAACACAACAATCGCACCTCATAATATGTGAAATGACCCTAAAAGGTATTTTTCTACTTGCTGCAGTAGTGTCTCAATCCCACACCTGAAACAAGCATGTGACTTATCCATTCAGCTATCAGTCAGAAACATCTGATCTGCATGCTTGTTTAGGGTGTATGGCTAAAAGTATTAGAGGCAGAGGATCAACTAGACAGCCTGGCAATATGCATTGTTTAAAAGGAAATAAATATGTCCTCCATATTCCTCTCACTCCAGGTGTGCTGTTGAATTCAAAATTAGACTGTGGGATTCCAGGAAAGCCCTTTTTAGGGTTAGGACTATAAATACAATTATTTATGTCATCAGCTTATTTTCGCTTCGGGTTTGCTTTAAGGTAAGCGATAATGCTTGGCGAATCAAGCCCTACTGCTGTACATTATGTAAGCTTCCCCAAATTGAATTGGTAGCTCACTAATGCAATAAAACACACAACCAAAGGATGCATTTACTAAAGCTCACTAGAATCTTATTTTAGTTCTTACTTGTTCCTATGTCTTGAATGTCGTCTAATCAGGCTCCTGTGTAGCTAAGTCACATACAACAATGTTCTTGGAAGCAGGTCTATAAATGTGTAGCAACTAATGGTGCTCATTTAAGCATGTCAGCTTACATTTGCAGAGTTATAGGTTTTTCAAGCATTCTGCTTAAGAATGAAGCGCGCAGAGGACAACATAACTGAGATGGTGCGTGGGAAATAAAAATGCCCGTCAATATCCTGGGAAACATATTTGTGTTTTAGGGGAGAAAAATGGTCATCGGTGTGCTTCTTCCGATTCTGTTCAGTAATACAAACATGTTTAACCCATTAGCAGCTTCAGTAAAGTTATCTTGCTTGAGATAAGTGCACTGCCAGAACTTTTTGTGCTGTAAATTCTTGGAATGCTTTGATGTCTCTCTCCAACAGAAAATATAGAGACTGAAAGCAGAATTCCTATGTTATTGACTCACACTGCCCACTAATAACAAGTGGCCCTAAATATATATTACATCAGTACTAATTAGATGGAAGGAAATCTAACAAATAAGAAATAAAAAATGTGCTATAATAAATTGGCCTGGAGCATTTACACGCATCTAAATAAATTAGCTGCTAAATGGTTAATGATAACTACGGTATACCAGTAGAAATGTTTGGTTTTGAACACAAAGATTAATTTTGCTTACATGACAATGGCTATGAATTAACCACTGACACAATCCACTGACTTCCCGTTGAGCTGGTTTGTGTTCCCTGATGTCCCCACTTTGGCAGCAATAGTTGGTATCTCCTTACCCGCATGGACTATCATTTTTTTTATCTGCCAAGCTCTTATGTATTGTCTGATACATGTATACATGTTAATAAGGTCACCCCTTAGGAATCTTTTTTTCCAAGCTAAATAAACCCAGTTTGTCCAGCCTTTCTTGGTAAGTGAGACCTTCCGTTCCAATAATTTAGATGCCTGTCTTTGCACCTGTTCTAGTATGTTAATGTTCATTCTATAGTGTGGTGTTCAAAACTGTATCCCATACTCCAGATATGGACTCACAAGTGATTTATACAGAGGGAGTAGTATACTGGCATCTCAAAGATTTTATTTCTCAGTTTATGAATCCCAGAATTGTATTTGCTATAGCTGCTGCTGCTTCGCATTGAATATGATTTATTAACTTGTTATCAACTAGTGTTCCTAAGTTCTTTATCTTATATACATTTAATTTTTACAGTTGCTGTTATGCTAGGTTCACTTATAGCCACAGTAACAAAGGTTGAGTTATCCTTCCAGACAGCAAGAGCAAAACAGGTTATAAATAAATTATGACAGGCAGGGCCGGCGCTACCATTAAGGCAAAGGAGGCAGCTGCCCCAGGGCCCCAGAGCTTGTAAGGGCCCCCAGTGGCTACAAGAGGAAAAAAAAATTCAAATCGGCCTTATAGTTTTTGAGAAAATCGATTTTAAAGTTTCAAAGGAAAAAAAAAATACACATTTAAAAACCTTCCGACTTTAATGGTTAATAGCAAATCCACCTTAAATGCTAGAAAGCCTAAATTTGCAGGACATGTTAAGAAGATCATTAGGAATAAGATGAAAAAACAATTTTTCAAAAAGACCTTATAGTTTTTGAGAAAATCGATTTTGAAGTTTCGAAGGAAAAAAGTATACTTTTAAATGCGGTAAATGTCACTTTTAGTAGCAAACCTAACGGTAGTGTAATTTTACATGCATCAAACGAAAGCGCAATAAATTTCCTGACGGGGTTTCCAGGGGGTCTATACGCAGCCGCAGCGCTTTGGCCAGGGATCGCTATACAGCCGCAATATGGCTGTATGAAGATCCCTGGCATTTTTTCCTATTTTCCCAATTTTTTTTTCTATGTTTAGAGTGTGGGAATTTAAAAAAAAAAATTATGTGGGGTCCCCCCTCCTGAAACTTTTTAACCCCTTGTCCCCCATGCAGACTGGGATAGCCAGAATGTGGAGCTCAGACCGACTGGGACTTCACACCCTGACTATACCAGCTGCAAAAAAGGTCCCCTAATGTCGATTTTTGTTCCGGGGTATATGTTGGGGGGGGGGGGGGCCCAGGTTTATTTTGCCCTGGGGCCCCATTGTTGCTTAAACCAGCCCTGATGGCAGGGTTTTAATACCATATCTTGGGATAATGATTTTGTATGGAAATGTGTACTAACATGAAGGTGGAGATGTTTGATATCTACAGCATAAGGCTAAGAAGAACATTTGGTCTAATGCTGGATTTTAAAAATCACTTGAGATGGAGGATACCCCTTATAGAAATGGAATAATCCTAGGTGTTGGACCCACATAAAAAACATCATGGGATTCAAGTATTTCGAACACTTCTAGGCATGATCTGTTTATAAAAGCCAGTTTACTATCTGGCCATTTCTTCTCAGGGTGCATTGAGAACAAGTGGTCATCCTAGACAATAAAACCTAACTGTCCCCGCGTCATCCACTTTCCCTGTCTGTCCGTCCGAGTTTTTTTTGTACTGCGCGTGTGTGCAGTACAGAAAGCCGTTGAGACGGGAGGTCGGGCCAGGGAACAGGGTGGGCGTGTGTGGGAGCGGCGGGCGGGTGCGCGGGCATGCACTGACTGGCGGCAGTGGCGTGGTAATTTCACTACCTAGAGCCCATTTTTAAACGGGCTTAGGTAGACTAGTATTTTCTATAATTCCCTAGTATCTATCTACCCAGAGGTCAAAAAATGATGACGATGATGATCACTTTGCACAGGTATTCCACACAGACCTTCTCAGTCTCTATGCTTATGTAATATCAAAGTAGCAGGTGTTCAACTTAAAAAAAATAATAATAACAGTTTCTACCACCAAAAAATAGGCCAAAACATAAAAGATCTTCTAATAAAGCCTGTATACCACAGAGATCCTTAATTTCTTCTGCTATGGTTCAATGTCTGGAGACCCTTGAAAAATAAGAGGCCCCAAACCTCTGGGCTTCTAAGCAGGATTTAATTCACCAAATTGTTATAGCGAGTAAATGAATACCAACCCTTGGGCATTGTTTTCCCAGGAAAGTGGTTCTTCATTGTGAACCTATCCTGGGTGGAGGTCTGTCCAACACATAGTAACTAAGCATTCTATACAAAAATAAAGAGTAGGAGCACACAAAAACTTTGGTGGCACTGATGAGAACTGACACTTCAGATGTCGATAAAAACTAAAGCCTGAGAGGTTGAAAAAAATCAGAAACTTGTTTTGAAATGTACACTCCAAGGAAACATGGATGTATTGTTTTTAACACATATATGAGTTGAAGCCTACCAGCTGTGTTACTCCAACTGTCACATTTATTCACAGGAGTGAAGCATGGGTCAGTCCCAGTGCGTTTCTCAGTATTTTATAGAGTATATTCCGTAGTGATCCTGTATTGATGTCAGTCCATGGCGTAGCAGAAGTTACAGTCAAATGTCAGCGTTACTGTCAAGGAATCCCATACAGACATAGAACGTACATGTTCAGAAACATACACACAGCCAATACTTTTTGTTCAGCACATAAACTCAAAACAGATGCTGTCTCTGATGGGAACTGATGTTGGAACCGCTTGATTTTTTTTGTTCCAATAAGGCATTTAATGTGTTTTAACTCTTAAATGTAATCTAGTTTGTGCCATCTTACAACTCCTAATGTGAAGAGCTACCAAAAGTATCCATTCAGAGTACAGAGTACTCTGCTTACCCTTTTACTACAAAGATTTGGTAAGATGTAAAATCAGGATTACATCATTGATGAGCACCTTAACCACTTGAGGACCAGAGGTTTATACCCCCCTAGTGACCATGTGATTTTTTACAATTCAGTACTTCACAAGTTTAATGATTCATTTCTCGGCCATACTCCTTAGCACCCAAATTAATGTTACCTCCTTTTCTTCTTACTAATAGAACTTTCTTTTGGTGTTATTTGATTGTGGCTGCAATTTTTTTATTTATTAATTAAAAAGATAATTAAAAAAACATTTTGTATCCCCCCCCCCCAAATTAACCCTAGATCCCGTTACATACACTACACTACACATACATAGGCATCAGCATATGATAGGGATTAGATTGTGAGCCACTCCTGGGAACAGTTAAGTGACAAGGACATCCTATGTTCAGCGCTGTATACATATATATTTGCTTTTTTGTGCTGAATTCAGCCTGCCAGCTCCAATCACTGGCAGCTGGCAGGCTGATCACGACAACCCTCTAAGTTTACTGCAGGGAACGCACTCGAGCGAGCGCTTGTTCCCTGCAAATCTTGCTCCTCTCAGGATGACGCCATATGGCGTCCAGGAGGAATGAGAGAGCAACTCTGCGGCTGCCATCCTGTGTTAGGCGGTCACAGAGACCTTAAAAGGTTACCTGACCCGAAGCAAAGCTCCCCTAGGTAAGAACAGTGGTATGTTCCTGCTGAATCCATGTACCGTTATGTGATGCCCATTTCCCTCCTTGCTTAACCCCCATAATCACTCTTTGAAAAATATGACTCATGGCTAAAGTCAACTTTTTTCACAGACTGGAAGACGCAGGCTTGCTGTGATGTTCCCTCCTATCACTCTTCCAATCCCTCCTCTTAAGGGGAGTGAATGGGGCATGGTAAAAGTGGGAATGGAAGGGTGATAGGAGGGAACATTACAGCGAGCCTCCCTCTTCCTGTCTAAAAATTTGTCTTTAGTCATAAGTCAGGTTTTTCAAGTAGTGATTGCAGGACTCCGGGGGGAATGAGGGGAGGAACAGACAATGGACAGAGAAATGTGGATTAAGCTCTGTGCTTACCTTAGGTAGCTTTTCCTCAGGTCAGGTGTACTTAAAGAGTAGTGTTGAGCGAAAATGCCAGTATTCTTTTTGTATTCATTTTCGCAAAAATAATGTTAAATGTGATTTTTGAGCGAAAAAATGCCATCGAAAATACGTTTTATTTCTTGCACTTTTCACAAATTTTCACAGTAAAAATATCATTTTTTTGCGTTTTCATGGTAAACATAAAAAAGTTTGTCAGCACCCCAAGTAATAATGACTGCATGTGCTGGGGTAGAGCATGTATACATAGTACTAAAGAGAAAAGATACCCCTATACACAGCACCACTGCAGACCATATGTATCAATCAAAAAAAATATACATTTTTATTACAAGCTTTGCAAACACATATCAATGATACACAAAAATTTAAAAACAGCATAATATTGTATTTCCAGCCATATTCAACATAATGGGCCTGCTAGATATAATAATCTATTATGTTCAGTCTCAGTGGATGTATAATCTGTAACCACTGGGGGCTCAGAGAATGAGCCCCCTCGTGGATAAACCCGGGTTCAGTAAGAATTATAAAGTGCAAAAAATTGGAACCATGAAAGTGCATATAGTGCTACACAAACAAACAATCATTCAACATATGCAATAACTGTGCAACCTATCAGACTAAAAGTGCAGTTTAAATACTGTCAGAGTCACTAATGACCATGTGGAAGCAGCCTATTAGGATCTGCAAAGAAGTGAATAAGAAAAAGATACTTAGCCGGGTATGAAAAGAAAGGCAGGCAGACTGGCTTGGAAAGACGGAAGTATCCCCTCAGGACATAGCCCACATGCTCCGCGGTCAGGTGAGGTAGATCTGTATCTTTTCTCTTTAGTACTATGTATTCATGGTAAACATGTTCACAGTAAAAATATCGGTTTTGTGCTGTTCCCAAGTTTTTGCAGTAAAATATAGATGTTTGCATTTTTGTGAAAAACAAGCTATTTTTGCAAATATTTTTTTGAAATCGAAAATAGCATTTTTGTGCGAAAATGACTTTGGCGAAAACTCACAAGCAACACTGTTTATAGGACATCTGAGGTGAAAATAAACTGATCAGAAAAACAATTGTATCTATCCTCCTGCCAGAGCTCAAATCTATGAATTATTGACTCTTTTTATCTCTTTCCTGCTCTCAGAAGCTATTTACTGACAGCAGGAAAGTGTTTATGGCTGTAATTACTTATTAGTGAGGGTTATGCTATAGTCTGGCCCAGTCCCAACCTGGACAGAAACTGTCACTTGCATACCCGATGTTTCTCAGGCAGAGAAAGAAAAAAAGGAACACAGCCTAGTTATTTCTGTGTTTGGCACTGTACATACACATGTCTATCTCATCATGTCACGTCACCTCAGTTGTCCGAGTATGGCCCAGTGCACACCAAAAACCTCTAGCAGATGAGCAAAACGCTGGAGGTTTTTGAAGCAGATTTTCAGAGCGATTCTAGGCATGTTTAGAGACGTTTTCTAAACATGCCTAGAGTTTTTTTGCAGTGTTTTTGTGTTGCAGATTTCAAATATTACTGTTACAGTAAAGCTGTTACTGAACAGCTTCTGTAACAAAAACGCCTGGAAAACCGCTCTGATCTAGAATTTTTCAGAGCGGTTTTCCACTTTCCTATACATTAACATTGAGGCAGAAACGCCTCAGAAATCTAAAAAATGCTGCAGCCTGCGAGTTTGCGTTTGTGGAAAAAACGAGCCGCTCTGGTGTGCACGTTCCCATTCTCTTTCATTAGCCAAGCGGTTTTCCCCCTGCTCTGGTGTGCACCAGCCCTATGAGATGGATCATAAAGGAAGCCCTTCAAGATCTGACCTTTATCCTTAAAGTGAGACTCAGCATATGTCGAAAAAACAAAAACTTTTCTTTTTCAGGTGAAGTATAAACTTTGCAAAGACTTTGCCAGGCTTTTTTAAACATGAACTACCTTTTAATTTGCTCTGTCTCCGCCAGCATCAGTTTAAACTGAATTAGGTGAGCCTGCACAAAAGCTGTGAGCACTTATTTGGCACAATACACTTCCTGGAGATGAAAGCTGTAAGCAAAAAGTACCTGCATAAATGAAGCACTGACTGCACAGGGAAAGAAAGCAGCAAAAATTAAACTGTGGAACACATGTGACCACGAGAGATTGTTGCCATGGCTGTAAGGTAGCGTAATTTAGCACGTCTTGAAATAAATAGCTGTCAGCACACTGTACTGACTAGATTATTTTAGTAACATTACATCACAAAATAAATTGAAAAAAAATGAAATATGCACTATTTTGTTTATAAAAGTAGAGAGAGAAGCTTTAACCACTTACCGACCGCCCACTGCACAGAGGCGGCCGGCAAGTGGATCCCGCATGGACCGCCGCATGTACAATTGGTGGCGGTCCTTGTACGGGCATGGGCGGAGCGATCGCGTCATTCGTGACGCGATCAGCCACCGGCGACTGGCTCCGCCCCCCTCGTGCTGTAACTAGCCGGCCGTTCGGAAGCGCCGGCAAATTACTAGCACCCGGATCGCCGCATACAAAGTGTATAATACACTTTGTAATGTATACCTCCTGCCCTGGTGGTCCCAGCGTCCAAGGGACCACCAGGGCAGGCTGCAGCCACCCTAGTCTGCACCCAAGCACACTGATTTCCCCCCCCTGCCCCCTGATCGCCCACAGCACCCCTCAGACCCCCCCCCTGCCCACCTCCCAGACCACTGTTTGCACCCAATCACCCCCCTAATCACCCATCAATCACTCCCTGTCACTATCTGTAAATTTTTTTGTTATGCCCTGAACTGCCCCCTGCTCCCTCCTGATCACCCACCACCCCTTTAGATTCTCCCAAGAACTCCCCCCTGACCTCCCCCCCCCCCTGTGTACTGTATGCATCTATCCCCCTGATCACCTGTCAATCACCTGTCAATCACCCATCAATCACCCCCTGTCACTGCCACCCATCAATCAGCCCCTAACCTGCCCCTTGTGGGCAATCTGATCACCCACCCACACCAATAGATCACCCGTAGATCCGACGTCAGATCACCTCCCAAGTGCAGTGTTTACATCTGTTCTCTACCCTAAACACCCACTAATTACCCATCAATTACCCATCAATCACCCCCCATCACCACCTGTCACTGTTACCCATCAGATCAGACCCTAATCTGCCCCTTGCGGGCACCCAATCACCCACCTACACGCTCAGATTGCCCTCAGACCCCCCCTTATCAATTCGCCAGTGCATTATTTACATCTGTTCTTCCCTGTAATAACCCACTGATCACCTGTCAATCACCTGTCAATCAGCCATCAATCACCCCCTGTCACTGCCACCCATCAATCACCCCCTGTCACTGCCACCCATCAATCAGACCCTAACCTGCCCCTTGCGGGCAATCTGATCACCCACCCACACCAATAGATCGCCCGCAGATCCGACGTCAGATCACCTCCCAAGTGCATTGTTTACATCTGTTCTCTACCCTAAACACCCACTAATTACCCATCAATCACCCCCTGTCACTGCTACCCATCAGTTTAGACCCCTATCTGCCCCTAGGGCACTCAATCACCTGCCCACACCCTCAGAACGCCCTCAGACCCCAGCCCTGATCACCTTGCCAGTGCATTGCTTGCATCTATTCCCCCCTCTAATCACACCTTTAGACACCCATCAATCACCTTCTGTCACCCCCTAGCACACCTACCCATCAGATCAGGCCCTAATTTGCCCCGTGTGGGCTTCTGATCACTCGGCCAAACCCTCAGATCCCCCTCAGACCCCCTTCCGATCACCTCCCCAGTGCATTGATTGCATCTATTTTCCCCTCTAACCACCCTATGAGACACCCATCAATCACCTCCTGTCACCCCCCTAGCACTCCTATCCATCAGATCAGGCCCAATACAACCTGTCATCTAAAAGGCCACCCTGCTTATGACCGGTTCCACAAAATTCGCCCCCTCATAGACCACCTGCCATCAAAATTTGCAGATGCTTATACCCCTGAACAGTCATTTTGAGACATTTGGTTTCCAGACTACTCATGGTTTTGGGCCCGTAAAATGCTAGGGCGGTATAGGAACCCCACTAGTGACCCCATTTTAGAAAAAAGACACCCCAAGGTATTCTGTTAGGTGTATGACGAGTTCATAGAAGATTTTATTTTTTGTCAAAAGTTAGCGGAAATTGATTTTTAATGGGGTTTTTTCACAAAGTGTCATTTTTCACTAACTTGTGACAAAAAAAAATCTTCTATGAACTCGCCATACACCTAATGGAATACCTTGGGGTGTCTTCTTTTTAAAATGGGGTCACTTGTGGGATTCCTATACTGCCCTGGCATTTTAGGGGCCCTAAACCGTGAGGAGTAGTCTAGAAAACAAATGCCTCAAAATGACCTGTGAATAGGACGTTGGGCCCCTTAGCGCAGTTAGGGTGAAAAAAAGTGCCACACATGTGGTATCGTCGTACTCAGGAGAAGTAGTATAATGTGTTTTGGGGTGTATTTTTACACATACCCATGCTGAGTGGGAGAAATATCTCTATAAATGGGCAATTGAGTGTAAAAAAAATCAAACAATTGTCATTTACAGAGATATTTCTCCCACCCAGCATGGGTATGTGTAAAAATACACCCCAAAACACATTATACTACTTCTCCTGAGTACGGCAATACCACATGTGTGGCACTTTTTTGCAGCCTAACTGCGCTAAGGGGCCCAAAGTCCAATGAGCACCTTTAGGCTTTACAGGGGTGCTTACAAATTAGCACCCCCCAAAATGCGAGGACAGTAAACACACCCCACAAATGACCCCATTTTGGAAAGTAGACACTTCAAGGTATTCAGAGAGGGGCATGGTGAGTCCGTGGCAGATTTCATTTTTTTTGTCACAAGTTAGCAGAAATTGAAACCTTTTTTTTTTTCTTGTCACAAACTGTCATTTTCCGCTACCTTGTGACAAAAAATAATATCTTCTATGAACTCACTATGCCTCTGAGTGAATAATTTGGGATGTCTTCTTTCCAAAATGGGGTCATTTGGGGGGGGGGGGGGTATTTATTTTATCCTGGAATTCTAGCCCCTCATGAAACATGACAGGTGGTCAGAAAAGTCAGAGATGCTTGAAAATGGGAAAATTCACTTTTTGCACCATAGTTTGTAAACGCTATAACTTTTACCCAAACCAATAAATATAGGCTGAATGGGGTTTTTTTTATCAAAAACATGTTTGTCCACATTTTTCGTGCTGCATGTATACAGAAATTTTACTTTATTTGAAAAATGTCAGCACAGAAAGTTAAAAAAATAATTTTTTTGACAAAATTCATGTCTTTTTTGATGAATATAATAAAAAGTAAAAATCACAGCAGCAATAAAATAGCACCAAAAGAAAGCTTTATTAGTGACAAGAAAAGGAGCCAAAATTCATTTAGGTGGTAGGTTGTATGAGTGAGCAATAAACCGTGAAAGCTGCAGTGGTTTGAAAGGAAAAAAAGGGTCTGGTCCTTAAGGGGGGTAAAGCCCGCGGTCCTCAAGTGGTTAAATAAGGGATAAATCCATAGTTTTTTTTAATTTGCCATACAAGAGATGACAAGAAAAGATGAGTAAATACTTACTATAGCTGATGTATTTCACAGCATTTTTGTTTGCAGGGAGTGTTCTGCGCAAGCACAGTAACACTCCACAAAATGTGTGGGTTTTATCTATAGTAGCATTGTTACATTTAAAACTATAATAAATTGGAGATATTGGGCTTGATTTACAAAGCGGTGCAAACAGTTAGCACGCTGGTGAAAAGCCCTTTATCCGGCCTAAACTCAGTTTAGGCGTGATAAGTTTAGGTGTGATAGGTTTAGGCGTGATAAGTTTAGGTGTGTTAAGATTAGGCGTGATAACTATAGCACCAACTGGGTTAGCACCGCAGTGCACAGCTAATCAAAAGTTTTGCACTAGCAAAGTCTGGTGCACTTTGCATAGAGTTTAATGGCGCTGCTTTGCGTGCGGGACTTTGCGCGCGATCTAAACTTATCTAAACTTATCACGCCTAAACTTATCAAGCCTAAACTGGCTTTTCACCAGCGTGGTGCAATGGTTATCACGCCTAAAGTCTCTAACTGGGTTACCACCGCTTTGTGAATCGAGCCCATTGTGTATTTTTTCTTTTTTTTTCTTGTATTTTCCTATAAAGTGCATAGAAAATAAAGTAATTACTGAAAGCAAGTATCACCCCCAAAAAGCATATTTTGTGGCAAAAAAAACAAAAAAAACAAGATATGGATCATTTGGGTGTGATAATTAGTGATAAATATATTGGCGAATGAATGGGAGGAGCATTACAAGGGAAAATTATGTCCTTAAGGAGAACTCGAGGTGGGTTCTAAGAACGCTAATTGCACACAGAGGCTGGGTCTGCATATACTGCCCAGCCTCTGTTGCTATGCTGATCTCCCCACAGCCCCCCCTGGGCTCTGCTTGCCCCCCATAAATCATACACCGAGTGATTACTGGACAAAAGTACATGGATACAAATGGAAGAGGGGGCGGCACATGGAATGGGAGTCACGACACATTTGGCCTAGGGGAAGAAAAAGTATAAATCCGGCCTTGTACACACCTTCAACAAATATATTTGTAAGAGTAACTGTAATTGAGCAACATTTTAAACATTAGGTTTTGAGTTTACATTAGCAATGAATCTGGGGACATTGCCAGCTGTGTTCACTGCAGTCATCCAGTCGTGGCCAGCCTCTACAAGAATAGGAATTCTGACCATGATTATGAATAGCATCTTTTTGCCTAGCAGGAGCCATTGGTAAGTCTTTGTGTGCGGGCAATCAGTGTAGGGTTATTGCAGGTCAGATTGCCAGCATTAAGCCGCATTGTGCAGAGATAACAGGTTACCCGGTACACAACTCACAGAGCTTCCGTTTTCTCAGATAAAGTAAAGAGGCTGTGAAAGGTCTAACAGACCTTTATAACAGAAACGATAAAAGTGTAGTTTAAAATTACACAGTGACATTTCGTAATGTTCACAGAATGAGGACATATGCTTCCTATACTGCTTTACAACACACCATTCTGCCTACAGTGGACGGAAAAAAGTTTGTTACAAGTTGAAAGAAACACCATTATGCGCAACTTATAGTGAGGCTTTCATCTCTCAGTGTTATATGGGGATCCAGATTTGGCAGGAGTTGTTGAGAGCAGGTGTAGATTTGTTAGCAAGAGGGCCCCAACATCGGGTGATCTGTCATCATGGGCAGCACGGTGGCATAGTGATTAGCTCTCTCGCCTTGCAGCGCTGGGTCCCTGGTTTGAATTCCAGCTAGGGCACTATCTGCAAAGAGTTTGTATGTTCTCTCCGTGTCTGCGTGGGTTTCCTCCTGGCACTCCGGTTTCCTCCCACATTCCAAAAACATATGGATAAGTTAATTGGCTCCCTCTAAAATTGGCCCTAGACTACAGTACTTGCACTACATAATATAGACATATGGCAATGGTAGGGATTAGATTGTGAGCTCCTTTGAGGGACAGTTAGTGACAAGACAATATATACATATATATATATATATATATATATATATATATATATATATATATACACTGTACAGCGCTGCGTAATATGTCGGCGCTATATAAATACTAAATAATAATAATAAGCCTCTACGATGACTGTTGTCCACCAGGAGGTTCGGCTTGGCTCGGGTATCAGGGTTCTTTTGTGTGTGGCGTCAGGACATGCAGGTACTGTAGAATTTATTCTACTGACAGAGTGGGCAAGGGCTGTATTCAATTCACTTTTTCTCCTGAGTTTTTTCCTAGGAGATACATTTTAATCTTCCGTTTAGCCACCTGTTCCACCACTACAGTATATTTCCATCCTCTAAGCCATGAGTACGTAGATATATGTCTTGTAGCTGTAGCAGTGCTGTAAACGATTGGGCTTGCTCCTGTGCAAAACCTCCGGCACTATCTGCTGCAGCACTCATTGGTGAAAGGGAATATATGTTCCCTGAGCCAGTGAAATTGATTTTTACCATTAAAAATACTTTTATTTTCCAAGTTCATAGCAAAAAATACACATCGTAGTATTATTTCAGAATCAATTATCTTCACCATAAATTGTGACAGGAACGTAATTTAAGTTTTGTGATAAACAGCAGAAATAGCCAAACAAAATTAGCGGTTTTTTTATCTACAATAGTACTTTTTATTTTTAAACGGGAATTGGTAAAACTGAGAAATAATGTGTTTTTTTTCAATTAAAATGCATAGAAACAAAATTGTTTGAGGGAAAATATGCCATACAATGAAAGCCTAGGTAGTCTTGAAAAAAACAATATACATTTCATTTAGGTGTCATAAGTAGGGTTAACGTTATTGCTGATTAAATAGGGACATAGCCAAAATGTCAAAACTGCTCTGGTCCATGAGGAGAAAACAAGGTCTGGATGCGAAGTGGTTAAAACAGCTTTTTAGAACTCTAAAATTGAAAAAACACCACAAAGTAAGTGAAAACGTTATTTCAAAAATTATTATGAGAATGTTCTTGCTTGCTGGTGGCTTAAAGGGCATTTTTTTCCCTAAAATGTGGAAACATCACCTAGGAGAAAACTTAGGAGAAAAAGCGAACTGCATATGGCCTTGAGTCATATAGTAATGGACGAGTCTTCCCCATTAGACAGTAAATGAACTGCAGTTCAGATGGGGTGGTGTACCAAGTGATCTGCAGCTTATGTCGCAAAAAATACATACGGAAGGTTGTACTACTAGACTGCTTCTATTTAGAATAACTTTTTAGCACTTTGCAAATGAAAAAGTACCAAAAAGTAGGTGGAAAGGTCCTATTAAAACTATTCTAATTTTTTTTTAAAACTTGCTGGTGATTTAAAAGGCATTTTATTGACATTTTAATATCATTTAGGAGAAAACTCAGGAGAAAAAGTTAATTGTATATATGGGTCCTTATCAATAAAATGCCTTTAAAGTCACAAGCAAGTAAGACAATACTCAGAATCCTTTTTTACAGTACTTTTTCGCCTGCTTTTTGGTCGTTTTTCAGTTGCTGGCCAATATGCAATTCACTTTTTCACCTGAGTTTTCTCCTAGGAGATAATCTTTCATCTTCTATTTAAAATACCTTTCCAGCACTTTTCAACTGAAAAAGTACTGAAAAGTAAGTGCAAAAGTACTATCAAAATTATTTTGAGTATTTTCTTGCTTGCTGGTTGCTTAGCAGGAATTTTATTGACAAATTTAAAAATATCACCTAGGAGAAAACTCAGGTGAAAAAGTGAATTGCATATGGCCTGTAGAGTGTTATTTTAAACAAAAGATGAACATGTTTCTCCTAGGAGAAAATTTCAGGGAGAATTGCATATAGCCAATGGGCCCTTATTCAATTTCCCATTCCTCCTATGTATTCTCTTAGGAGAAATTATTTTATCTTCTGTTTAAAATAACTTTTCAGCACTCTCTAATTGAAAAAGTACCAAAAAGTAGGTAAACAAGTACTGTCAAAACTATTTTGTGTATTTTCTTGCTTGCTGGTGGCTTAAATGCATTTTTATTGCTAAGATGGGAAAATATTACTTGGAGAAAATGTGAATTGAATAAGGACCATCATGAGATAAAAATGGATATATATATATATACAGTACCAATTCTTGTCTGAGGTCCCTGTTTTGTACTTATTTATTTTATTTTTTTTATTACAAGAGTTAATGAGCCATTACTTTTTCCTATGCAAATAAGGAGGCTGAACACTGCTGATAACAGGAGAGAGAAGAGGGATGCAAAATCCAAAAGGCTATTATTACTTTTGTTGTGCAGCTGAATGAAGCAGATCACACTGACATGGCTACCATTTAGAATGCTGCCCTTTAGCTGAAAATAAGCTTACGAGACACCAGGTAAGTTCTACTTGCCATTAATACAACAAATAATTTTAATAGTCTCATAACTTTATTTTCAGTTCAAGTTTGCTTCGAACACAGGAATAGTTATATCAAATAAAGCATCTACATTTTCCCTCTAGAAGTTCAGAGGTCACCATCCTGCAAGGATAAACATGAAGGAAGAAAATCTATAAAAAAAATACTAAGGCTTAACACATCCCTGCTACTGTCTTCCTATTCTCCTATGTAGTTCATTCAACTTTATCTAGGAAAAAGCATTACAAATAATACAGAATATACAACCAGTTTATATTTACAGCACCACTGAATTTCCAGCAGTGGTGCCCTAGTGACATCTGGAAAGGGGTGTGGTTCTCACACCACACGCCCCCTCCCTTCACCACTCATTGGATGTAAGGCGTGCTTGTTACCCCATAAACCTCCCCTGGCCTCCACTTTATCCAGAGGCAGGGGTATGGTTTCAGTGAGTGATGTGCAGAGCAAGTGAGCATGGCAATGTCGGATGATTCAGATATTCCTGGGATGCCACACAAGGGGTTGTGGGAGGGGGAGGAGTCAGGACAGTGCCTCTGAGGTGCTTTGGCTTCATGTAGTGTTTGGCTGAATGGGGGGTTATGCGACCTCACTCGAAGCTGAAGATCGTTAGAAAAGAGTGTGGGTTGGGTTTTGGGGGTGGGACGTATGTAGGTGCCCATTTGGGAGGTGGAGGGCACAGGTAGGAAACAAAATCCCCTAAAAATGTGTTTTAACTATATGGTGGCCTGCCATTACTTTTTCTTAAAGGACCACTACCGCAAAAAATTTTAAAATTTAAAATACAGTAAATGAAAACACATAAATAAAAAATAATTTGTCCTGAAGTAAAATGTAGTATAAATTACTTTTCTCCTATGTTGCTGTCACTTACAGTATGTACTAGAAATTTGACAGAACTGACATGTTTTTAACTAGTCAATTTCCTCATAGGTATTCTCAGGGTTTTCTTTATTTTCAAAAGCACTTAGTGAATGGCAGTTGCTCGATACAACTGCCAGAATAGTGTGCAAAATGGTAAGGGGGATGGCCTGCATCTTTGTATAGATCTTCTCCAAGGAGAGCTTTTGTAAAGAATAAATTAAATACTGAGAATCCCCCAAGAGGAGATGGACTAGTCAAAAATCTGACAATTCTGTCAGATTTCTACTAACTACTGTAGGTGACAGCAACATAGGAGAAAAGTAATTTTTAGTGCATTTTATTCTGAAAGAAATATACTTATTATTTGTATATATTTACATGTATTTAAAAAATGTACCATTTTTCACAATAGGGGTCCTTTAACCCCCCCCCCCCCCCCCCCCCCCCTGGCGGTCTATTAAAAACCGCCAGGGACAGCAGAGCAGTTTTTTTTTTATTTATTGTTTTTTTTAAATCATGTAGCGAGCCTAGGGCTCGCTACATGATAGCCGCTATACAGCGGCATCCCCCCGCCCTCTTTGATCGCCTCCGGCGATCTCCGATCAGGAAATCCCGTTCAAAGTACGGGATTTCCTGGAGGGCTTCCCCCGTCATGGCGACGGGCGGCATGACGTCACCGACGTTGTGACGTCATTGGGAGTCCCGATCAACCCCCAGCGCTGACTGGCACTGATTGGCCAGGCAGCGCACGGGGTCTGGGGGGGGGGGGGCGGCGAGTGGCGGCGGCTAATCGGCGCGGAGCTGCGGCGAGCAGAGTGCACACGTAGCTAGCAAAGTGCTAGGTGCGTGTTGCAAAAAAAAAAGTGTGCAAATCGGCCCATCAGGGCCTGAGAAATCCTCCTGCGCGGCATAGCCCGTGCTCAGCACGGGCTTACCGCCAGGGAGGTTAAGACCCTCTATACTACAAAAAGTATTGGAAGCTGTATGGAAGCAATTTCATATTGGCTTTCATATCCATTATTTTACAGCACACATTTCGGTTTTTGCTTCTCTTTCTTTAATACGTAAATTTTTAATGTATATTTGTGCTTACTGTATATTCTGGCGTACAAGACTACTTTTTAACCCTTGAAAATGTTCTGAAAAGTCAGAGGTTGTCTTATATGCTGGGTACCATTGATGCCTGGTGATACGTGATGCTGGTACCCGTCCCGATGCGAGTATATGTCATGCTGATGTTTAATTACCAGGTGCTGGACATTCGACGGTCGCCGCATATGCTGGGGGAGCTCATCACTCACCCTGCAAGGTCTGGGAAGCCCGGGGTGTGGAAGAAAGAGATTGCTCTGTGTCCGTAAAACACATCACTTCCACTCGTCTAGCCTGCCCTGTTACCGCATGTGTGAGATCTGAGTCAGAAGAGGTAAACAGGATACAAGGGCGGGCCAGACGGGTGAAAGAGGCATGTTTTATGGGCACAGCGCAATCTATTCTTTCATACCGCTCTGAAAAATAGGGAGAGCTGACTCATCCACTTGGAGACAGGGAGAGCTGACCAATCCGCTTTGGGAGAGGGAGAGTTGACCAATACAACCAGTCAATCACCTATATACTGTTATATACTGGGTACCATATACAGTACAGCACTGTTCATACATAGCACCAGTATATTATATTTTCTTAATTTTTATTCGGTGTACGTTGGAAGAGGGGTTGTCTTATACGACCAGTATATCCCAGACTCTATATTTTAACTGGAAAAATGGGGGGGGTGTCATCTTATACGCTTAGTCGTCTTATACGCCCAGTCGTCTTATACACCGGAATATATGGTACATCTGGTAAACCGCCGGTAATAGAGTATTATGCGCAAATAGCAGAACATAGAAACCTGTGCTAAAATAAACTATTATCCACTCCAGAACACAGCATCTAGCTTAGAAAGGTAATCATTTTATAAGGAACATAATGAACCAAAAGGAAATTCATACCATCATTTGCTACCTGATAAAAAAATTTCTCAGACAAAGCTATTTCAGAAATAATATCTTTTTTTCTATCTAGATGGTGTTCCACCTTACGAAGCCAAAAGGGCTAAAACTGTTACATTATATAAACCTATAATAAACATTACTTTGATGACTACTTACAGAAATAGAAAAAACACTTCGAAAAAAAGAGTTTCTCTTTTTACACAAATACTACTGTCTTCCTTTATAGGGCATAATATAGGAAAAAGTATACATTCTGCCTTCGCAAAGACAAGACATTGCAAGCTGCTCAGTTGAATGACATCCAGCAAAATGTCTGTGTGAAAAAAAAGCAATTACTTTCAAGTCCACAAAACAAACCACCTTCACCGATTTTCCCCTAGCATTTAGTGTTGACAGTTAACCAGTAGAGGACCGCAGTCTTTTCACCCATTAAAGCAGAATATAACCCAGCATTTCAACTTTGCTCTAAAACATTATTTACAGCATATTATATGCAACCAGCATTTTTTTTTTTTTTTACTAGACCATCATTGGAAGGGTTACACACAGAGCTTTAAAGTTCCGTGGAGAGAAATGCAGACGCATCCGAAGTTTAGACAGATACATTTAAGTAAACACAATGTAACAAGTGAGGAATGTGACACACACTCTCTGACTGTGCAGGAGCTCCTGCACAGTCAGAGAGTGTGTCAAATTCACCACTTGTTACATTGTGTTTACTTCAATGTATCTATCTAAACTTCGGATGCGTCTGCATTTCTCTCCACGGACTTTAAAGCTCTGTGTGTAACCCTTCCAATGCTGCTCTAGTAAAAAAAAAATGCTGGTTGCATATAATATGCTGTAAATAATGTTTTAGAGCAAAGTTGAAATGCTGGGTTATATTCCGCTTTAAGGACCAGAGCCTTTTTTTCCATTCAGACCACTGCAGGTTTAACGGTTTATTGCTCGGTCATACAACCTACTATCTACATGAATTTTACCTCCTTTTCTTGTCACTAATACAGCATTCTTTTGGTGCAATTTTATTGCTGCTGCGATTTTTAGTTTTTATTATATTAATCAAAAAAGACCTGAATTTTGTAAAAAAAAAAATGATTTTTTTAACTTTCTGTGCTGACATTTTTCAAATGAAGTAAAATTTCTATATACATTTTTGTCCAAATTTTTTGTGCTACATGTCTTCGATAAAAACAAAAAACAAAAAAACATTCAGTGTATATTTATTGGTTTGGGTAAAAGTTATAGCGTTTACAAACGATGGTGCCAAAAGTGAATTTTCCCATTTTGAATCATCTCTGACTTTTCTGAGCACCTGTCATGTTTCATGAGGTGCTAAAATTCCAGGATAGTATAAATACCCCCCAAATGACCCCATTTTGGAAAGAAGACATCCCAAAGTATTCACTAAAAGGCATAGTGAGTTCATAGAAGATTTTATTTTTTGTCACAAGTTAGAGGAAAATGACACTTTGTGTCAAAAAAAATAAATCAAAAAAGTTACTATTTCTGCTAACTTGTGACAAAAAAGAAATTAAATCTGCCACGGAACTCACCATGTCCCTCTCTGAATACTTTGGGGTGTCTACTTTCCAAAATGGGGTCATTTGTGGGGTGTGTTTACTGTCCTGGCATTTTGCGGGGTGCTAAATTGTAAGCACCCCTGTAAAGCCTAAAGGTGCTCATAGGACTTTGGGCCCCTTAGCGCACCTAGGCTGCAAAAATTGGTCACACATGTGGTATCGCCGTACTCTAGAGAAATAGTATAATGTGTTTTGGGGTGTATTTTTGCACATACTCATGCTGGGTGGGAGAAATATCTCTGTAAATGAGATTTTTTTTATTTTTTTTCACACACAATTGCCCATTTACAGAGAGATTTCTCCCACCCAGCATGGGCATTTGGTTTCTAGACTACTCCTCACGTTTAGGGCCCCTAAAATGCCAGGGCAGTATAGGAACCCCACAAGTGACCCCATTTTAGAAAGAAGACACCCCAAGGTATTCCGCTAGGAGTATAGTGAGTTCAAAGAAGATTTTATTTTTTGTCACAAGTTAGCGGAAATTGATTTTTATTGTTTTTTTTTTTCAAAAAGTATCATTTTCCACTAACTTGTGTCAAAAAATAAAATCTTCTATGAACTCAACATACACCTAACAGAATACCTTGGGGTGTCTTCTTTCTAAAATGGGGTCACTTGTGGTGTTCCTACACTGCCCTGGCATGTTAGGGGCCCTAAACCGTGAGGAGTAGTCTAGAAACCAAATGCCTCATATTGACCTGTGAATAGGACATTGGGAACCTTAGCGCACCTAGGCTGCAAAAAAGTGTCACACATGTGGTATCACTGTACTCTAGAGAAATAGTATAATGTGTTTTGGGGTGTGTTTTTACACATACCCATGCTGGGTTGGAGAAATATCTCTGTAAATGGACAATTGTGTGTAAAAAAAATAAAAAAATTGCATCAAAATGCCTGTTCAGGGGTATAAGCATCTGCAAATTTTGATGACAGGTGGTCTACGAGGGGCCGGATTTTGTGGAACTGGTCATAAGCAGGGTGGCCTCTTAGATGACAGGTTGTATTGACACTGAAGTGCAGGAAGCGCAGGATGTTCTCAAATCGTGACCTGGACAAGGCAGCAGAGAACATGGACATGTGATGTATTGGGTGCGTAGACCAATAAGACCGCAATACATTATTTTTGACTAGACCCATGTTAAGGAAAAGGCCCCCAAAAATGTTACATTTGGAAACTTGGAGTGGTTTCCACCGAAAAGGCTGGGCATGGTAGCTTCTTGGATTGGTGGTCGCGTATTGTGTGGCATAACGGTTGGTCTCGGCCACAATTAAGTCCTAGAGACCAGCAGAGATCAGAAAAAAAAATTCTGTCACTGCGGTGGGGCGGGTGAGGGTTTGGCCGGGTGATCGGAAGCCCGCAGGGGGCAGATTAGGGCCTGATCTGATGGCTAGGAGTGCTAGGGTGACAGAAGGTGATTGATGGGTGTCTCAGGGGGTGATTAGAGGGGAGAATAGATGCAATCAATGCTCTGGGGAGGTGGTCGGAAGGGGGTCTGAGGGAGATCTGAGGGTTTGGCTAAGTGATCAGGAGCCCACACGAGGCAAATTAGAGCCTGATCTGATGGGTAGGTGTGCTAGGGGGTGACAGGAGGTGATTGATGAGTGTCTCAAGGTGTGATTAGAGGGGGGAATAGATGCAAGCAATGCACTGGGGAGGTGATCAGGTGGGGGGTCTGAGGGCGACCCGAGGGTGGGCGGGTGATTAGGTGCCTGCAAGGGGAAGATGAGGGTCTGATCTGGGCATATGGGTAGCAGTGACAGGTGGTGACAGGGGGTGACGGGGTGATTGATAGGTGATCAGTAGATAATTACAAGGGAGAATATATGCAAGCAATGCACTGGCGAGTTGATCAGAGGGGGTGTAGGGGGGATATTTGAGGATGTGGGTGGGTGATTGGGTGCCCAAGGGGCAGATTAGGGTCTGATCTGATGGGTAGCAGTGACAGGTGGTGACAGGGGGTGATTGATGGGTGATCAGTGGGTGATTAGAGGGGAGAACAGAAGTAAACAATGAAGGTGATCTGAGACAGGTCTGCGGGTGATCTGAGGTTGTGGGCAGGTAATTGGGTGACCGAAAGGGGCAGGTTAGGGTCTGATCTGATGGGTGGCAGTGACAGGTGGTGACAGGGGGTGACAGCGGGTGACTGATGGGTGATTGACAGGTGATCAGAGGGTGATTACAGGGGAGAATAGATGTATACAGTACATGGGGGGGGGGGTCTGGGGAGGATCTGATGGTGTGGGGGGGGGGGGGATCAGGAGCCCCCAGGGGGCAGTTTAGGACCTAATCTAAAAAATAGCATTGAAAGATAGTGACCGGGAGTGATTTATAGGTGATTAGGGGGGTGATTGGGTGCAAACAGGGGTATGGGGGGTGGGCAGGGGGGTTCTGAGGGGTGCTGTGGGTGATCAGAATGTAGGGGGGGCAGATCAGTGTGTGAGTGTGCTTACCAGGGGGGCTGCAACCTGCCCTGGTGGTACTTGGTTACTGGGACCAAAAGGGCAGGAGGCAGCCTGTATAATAAGCGTTGTATACATTACAAAGTGTATTATACGCTGTCTATGCGGCAGATCGGGGGTTGACGTCGCGGTTGGGCGGAGCCTATTGCCGGCGGATGCGCGCGCATGTAGCGCGTGATCCCCGGCCACCTAGTGCAGAACGAGCCGCCGCCTAGTGTGCGGTCGTTCTGCACACTACTTTGCCACCGCCCATGGGCTGTGGGCGGTCGACAAGTGGTTAAACACAATTTAACCCTTAATTTTTAATGTATTTTTTTTACCTCTAGCCGACTGCTCCACGCCAATTGGCGTAAACACGGCGGCAGCCCCAGGACCACTCCACGCCGATTGGCGTGAACAGCCTTCTATGGGGCTAGCGCGTGCATCTCTGCTTCAGTCTCCCAGACGGGGATCGCTGCTCGCAGACTGTTAGACGGTGAAACCGCCGTCCTATTAGGCTGTACAGTGCTGCGATCTAAGGCAGCGCTTTCCCCCTGGGACACAGGAAAGTGATTGGCCCTCATAGGTTGAAGCCTATGACAGCCGATCGCCGTGATTGGCTGGCTGGGGGGAGGGAGGGATTACAGAAAAAAAGATAAATAGGTAAATTTACTGTAAAAAAAAAAAAAAATATTTATAAAAAAAAAAAAACACTGGAAGAGTGATCAGATCCCACCAACAGAGAGCTCTGTTGGTGGGGAGAAAAGGAGGGGTGCCGAGTTGTGTGGCCCTGCATCGAGCCTTAAAGCTGTAGTGGCCAATTAACTGAAAAATTGCCTGGTCTTTAGGGGGGTTTAACACTGCAGTCCTCAGGTGGTTAAAGAACACAATGCACTGACCTCCATTGCTCACAGGACTCTTTTGCTACCTTTTTTAGATTGCAGGAACAGTGATCCCCTTTCCCTGATAGTGCTATCACTAGGTTAAAAGATTGGACCATCTAGTTCTAGTGGTTCTAGTTTCCATACACAGGTGCTGCACACATTCAAACACACTAATTAATGTAATTATATGGTACCTGGGACCTGGTGCGGCTCTAGGCTGTTGGCGGCCCTAGGCAGAGAAACATTTGGTGGGACCTTCTCCCACCAATGTCAATATGGTATCTTATGCACAGTAAATGCCTAAATGGCCATGTCCATTACGGACTCCGCAGAGCCGCCTTGTGCATATGACACAAATGTTTAACTTTCGCTGACATTTCCAACCAATTTTTGCCTCTGCCTCTGCCCCCTCCTTTACTAGTGACGCATGCAGGTGCTGGCACAGCACACGGATACAGAGTCACTGTGACCTGCTGCGCTGCACTGACGTGTGCAGCCATAGTGACCAGGTCCCTCCTCGGTGTGCCCATGTGGTGCCCCCTGAGAATGGTGGCCCTGTGCAGGTGTACAGATGGCACATGCTTAAAGGGATACTTATGGCTGATAAAAAAAAGACTTTTACTCACCTGGGGCTCCCCTCAGCCCCCTGCAGCTGAACGGTGCCCTCGCCGTGTCCCTCCGATGCACCTGGTCTCGCCGGCGGCCACTTCCGGTTTGGCCGTCACCGGCCAACAGGCCGCATTCCTGGCCGCAATAGCGCCCTCTATAATGCTATTGCGGCCGGGAACGCGGATTATCAGCAGCGTTCCCAGCCTGTCGGCCGGTGACGGCCAAACCGGAAGTGGCCGCCGGCGAGTCCAGGCGCATCGGAGGGACACAGCAAGGGCACCGTTCAGCTGCAGAGGGCTGAGGGGAGCCCTGGGTGTGTAAAAGTCATTTTTTTATCAGCCTTAAGTATCCCTTTAAGGCCTTCCCAGCTGGGACCCACTGGAACTAGGTAGTAATTAAGTAAGGTTTTCTGGATGTGAGAGGTCCAGAGCCTGGGTGTGAGAGGTCCAGGCCCACCTGCACTCCCCTCCAGGTATTGCATGTTGGCCTTGGGGCCCCGGCCAGTGAGAGAGGTCCGGGGCCCCTGGCCATCGTGTGAACCAATCGTGTGTTTTTTAGTAATTAAGTGTGACAAATACTTAAACCTTAGTGGTAAGCTTTCTTCTTGATTTCGTCAGTACTTGATCAGAGGCTTAAAGTGGAACTAAATTCAGAACTTCCACACTGCCATTAAGATTAACCACAGCATGATAACCTTTATGAAAATAAATGTGTTCATTACAATTTATGGAAATCCCCCCAAAAACTTGGTTTCACTGTTGCAGATGGCAGTAAAAGTGTTAAGCCCCAGTGTTTACTGTATGCCAGAGATGGCTAGGTGGAGCTACCCTGCAGTCTATTTACAGTTGCTGATAAGAACTAAATAGACCAGCTGATCTGCCTAAACAAATATGAAGCATAGAGAAGTGAATTTTGTCAGCAACTATATGTGGAATAAAGACTTTTCATTGTGTGCTGTGCAAGAGTTCAGGTCTGCCTCAACTATTAGTGAGAAGTCCCTGCACTTGCAGGGAGCCTGTGTGTCATGGGGGTCAACTTCTTATACTCCCTCTTTGCAATGTATGGGTGCCCTTCAAGGGCACCTTGGGCACGTGTTGCTGGCAACTTGACATGTTTGTTAGTTGCCATAGTGGTGATGAATGGTTGCTGGATGGAGGAGGAACATGGAAACAAAACTTGTATTATTTTTGTCAAACGGGTCATGACAGCGGGGTCACCACAGGAGGAGGGGGGGGGGGGGGGTAGTGACTCTTTGCAGCCCCCATCAAAGTGGGACCCCATTATTTGTACATACAAGTATGCACTTGATATATAAGAAAGGAACATGCTAGAAGTACTTTGATTATTCTCTGCGATGAGATAGCTAAGATAAGTAAACTAGTAATTGTACAGTTGTATGCTTTAGTGTGTGTGTGTGTGTGTGTGTGTGTGTATGTGTGTGTATGTGTCGCATATATATATGTTTGACTTTACTGTTTTGCTCTATGTGCTTATCTTCCCCTTTGAGATATCCATGGAGTTGCATTTTGCAATATTAACCACTTCACCCCACAGGCTATTTTATCCTCACCGCCAAGAGCCATTTTCACCTGTCAATGCTCCTCCCATTCATTTGCCCATAACTTTATCACTGCTTATCACGTCTAAATGATCTGTATCTTGTTTTTTGCCACAAATTAGGCCTTTTGTGGGCAATACTTGTGCATTTTATAGGAAGAAACAAGGAAAAAATGAAACAATACTATATGGGCTTGATTCACTAAGACAAATAGCGTGCCTTATGAGAGTTAAGAGGCCTTATCAGAGTTAAGGGGCCTTATCAGAGTTAAAGTGAACCAGAGACGAAGCACCCTCATGTATTTTACCATATATTTTAGCGGGAACATTAGAGAAAACACCTATCCTGCTCTCTGCTTCATTCTTCACTGCTCAACCTGCTTGTTAGCAGCCTGAAAAAAATCCACAACTGAGCATTCAGTCTGGCTTTGTTCAGGAATCATTATAGCTGAGTCATTATTGCAGAGCCAGAAGGGGGCAGGCTTGGGCTTGAAAAGACATCAGAAAAGACAGACTCAGCTATAATGATTCCTGAGCAGAGCCAGACTGAATGCTCAGTCTGGGATTTTATCAGGGCTGATTAGAAGCAGGCTGGGTAGAGAAGAATGAAACAGGAGGCAGGGTAGGCATTTTCTCTGTTCCCACTGATACAGTATATATGGTAAAATACATGAGGGTTCTTTGTCTCTGGTTTACTTTAACCACTTGATAACCCAGCCTTTACCACCCCTTAAGGACCAGCGCTGTTTTAGCAGATCTGTGCTGGGTGGGCTCTACAGCCCCCAGCACAGATCAAACACCAGGCAGAGTGACCAGATCGCCCCCCTTTTTTCCCCACTATGGGGATGATGTTCTGGGGGGGTCTGATCGCTCCTGCCTGCGTGTGGGGGGGCACCTCAAAGCCCCCTCCACCGCAGGATTCCCCCTCTCCCTCTCCTCCCTCCCTTCCCCGAGAGATCGAGGCTGCACAGGAATGGATCTGTCCTGTGCAGCCTCTAACAGGCTCCTGCCTGTCATGTGACAGCGATCCCCGGCCGCTGATTGGCCGGGGATCGCTGATCTGGTACAACGCTGCTACTGTTAGCAGCGTTGTACAAATGTAAACAAAGCGGATTATTTCCGTTTGTGTTTACATTTAGCCTGCGAGCCGCAATCGCCGGCCCGCAGGCTATTCACGGAGCCCCCCGCCTTTAAAGTGATTGGAACTGCAGGTGCTCAGCGTAGGATGAGTGGAGCTCATCATTGCCAATTAGCAGGCATTTGTTTGTAGCGCTCGCTATGCTACTCTGATAAGGCCCCTTAACTCTGATAAGGCTCCTTAACTCTGATAAAGCACCAATAAGGCCCCTTAACTCTGATAAGGCATGCTATTTGCCTTAGTGAATTAAGCGCTATTTCTCCAATTCCATCCACTTTTGCTTTAAAATGAACAATGCTACAGGATTAAAACCCATTTGTCCCAGCTGCTGGAGAGATATGTAGAGGGCACACTTCTCCTGTGTAGACTAGCTCCGACTAACGTAAGTGATGGGACCCAGTTCCCAAAGCTGCGGGCAGGAACAGGCTGAAGGAAGCCCCAGGTATGTATAAAACATTTTATTTATTTCAGCTCTGGTACACTTTAAGTAACCAAAAGCATTACAGAAACCTCCCCAATGTGAGAACAGTTCTTGCCTTTGAGAGTCTAAAGTGATTATAGGCAATGTGGACCAACTGGTCCTGATGGCTGGGTCAGCATTTCTGAGACTAATGCATCATCCAAACATGGCCACTGCATGTATATTCCAAATACATTGTTTTCTACTGTTTAGGTATGTTGTTTCGTGAGGCAGAAATTCCCCAGCTCACAGCCACATGAAGCTCACGGTTTATTCAATCATCACAAGGGATATCTCTCTCCTGGATTCATATTTTGAAACATATGAGAAATAAAACATGTTTAGTCTGATCTTTGGGAATGAGTTATGATCACAGACAGGCTGGTGCCAGCTCAGTGGCCTCCCACAGGATTTCGCCTAGTCAGTTTGGAAATAATTGCAGGAAACTCATTAGAAGTAAGGTCAGTTGTATGTGGCCCGGTGTTAGTCATGGTGAAAATCCAAAGACATAACTTCAAAAGTTGTTTAGATAAAGATAAACACATTTTTATATTGTTTTTCTCCTATCGGACTCAAAGTGTTTGTGAGGCAGCCACTAGAGCGCACTCAGTAAGCAGTGTTAGGGAGTCTTGCCCAATAACTCATTACTGAATAGGATACTGGCTTACTGAATAGAAAGACCCAAGATTCAGACCCTGGTCTCCTATGTCAGTGGCTGTGTCCTTAAAGAGACTCTGTAACAAAATGTTCAGCCTTATTTCTTCTATCCTATAAGTTCCTATACCTGTTCTAATGTGCTCTGGATTACTGCAGCCTTTTCTAGTTGCACTGTCTCTGTAATATAACTAATCTTCTTTTCTTTGTCAGGCTTTGTCAACACAGAGAGGAATGTGCTGCCTCTGCTGTGATAGGGAAAAGTTATGCATGCCCTCTGCAGGCCCCCTGCAGGCTCTGTGTGTGTGCTTTGCTTATCCCTCACAGACAGGCCTCTGCTCTCTGTTTCAGCTTGTCATGCTGAGAAACTGTGAGAATCCCTGACAGGAGTGCAGATAATTCACTGGTAATAAAAACTTGTAGGATACTGTAACATGATATATATATATATACACATACATCACTTCCTGGTTAGCGGCTATGTGTTTTGTTTGTAAACACTGCCTAAAACTGGCGATTAAAAGCCAGGATTGCGGCGGGGAGCGGCGGAAACGGCAAAGAGGAATCCAGGAGATCACAGTGACTTGATTGGTATGTTTTTTGTTGTACAAATTGGACAGTACAGATTCTCTTTAACCAATACACTATCCAACCACTGTTTTGGTAATACATTTAATGACTAACTGTACAAGGTTTCTTACGAGCTTTTGAAAACTTTAAGTTTCTTTTTCAGGCATGGTACAGAACTAGATCAGAACGGTATAAAGCTATCTCTTACATGTACAAGTTTATATATGATTTTCTGGGTGTAATCAGCAACTTAAGACTTCATACAATTGAGTCCAAGTATTAGAAGTAAGGTGTACATGCGTTATTCCCAGCTGCATATGAAGATACCAGGATGTCTTTCAGGAGATGTTCTCCCATTTGGTTTCCTATGATGGACTCATGGCCGCTGATACAAAGTAACTGCATCCTCTTGATACATTACAGTTCTGCCATCTCACTTTTATGATTTATCTTATAGCTTACAGAAGTATCATTTTTACGCCTATGTAGAAATGAAGCTACCGTATTTTCCGGACTATAAGACGCACTTTTTCTCCCCCAAAAGTTGGAAGAAAAAGTCCCTGCGTCTTATAGTCCGAATACAGGGAATCCCCGACCTACAGATCACCCGCCGAGAGGAACCGCCGACCCGCCGCAACCTCTGGGATTCTCTGTATTCACTGTGTCCTGCCGTCAGCCTGTAGGAAGGAATCAGCGGCAGCCGCTATCACTCACCTAATCCAAAGAGTGCCTGCGGCGATCAGCTGCTGTTCCCTCCTTGTCGCTGGTCTTCTACGGGTCCCCGATGTCCTCCTCGCCCCCGCACTGCAATAAGAAATCATCGGCGGTAGCTGCAGGCATCACTCACCTCATCCGGCGGCGATCGGCTGCTGTTCCCTCCTTGCCGCTGGTCTTCTCCGGGTCCCCGATGTCCTCCTCGCCCCCGCACTGCAATAAGAAATCATCGGCGGTAGCTGCAGGCATCACTCACCTCATCCGGCGGCGATCGGCTGATGTTCCCTCCTTGCCGCTGGACTTCTCCGGGTCCCCGATGTCCTCCTCACCCCCCGCACTGCAAAAAGAAATCAGCGGCGTTAGCCGCAGGCATCACTCATTTCATCCAGCGGCGATCGGCTGCTTCTGCCTCTTTCACTCCTTCTCCTTAGCGGCAGCACTTCCTGGTCAGACGCGACCAGCCGCTAAGGACAAGGAGTGAAAGAGGCAGAAGCAGCCGATCGCTGTTTGAGGAAATGAGTGATGCCTGCGGCTACCACCGCTGATTTCTTTTTTGCAGTGCGGGGGCGAGGAGGACATCGGGGACCCGGAGAAGACCAGCGGCAAGGAGGGAACAGCAGCCGATCGCCGCCGGATGAGGTGAGTGATGCCTGCGGCTACCACCGCTGATTTCTTTTTTGCAGTGCGGGGGCGAGGAGGACATCGGGGACCCGGAGAAGACCAGCGGCAAGGAGGGAACAGCAGCTGATCGCCGCAGGCACTCTTTGGATTAGGTGAGTGATAGCGGCTGCCGCTGATTCCTTCCTACAGGCTGATGGCAGGACACAGGGGCATGGGAGCAAAACACAAAGAGGGGCCACCTGGAGCCAGACAAAGAAGGGGATTGGAGGCAGACACAGGATGGGCAGTGGGCAAACAAAGGTGGACAGGTGGCAGGCTCAGGTGGACAGGGGGAAAACCCGGACAGGTGGCAGGCTCAGGTGGACAGGGGGCAGGCACAGGGTGACAGGGAGCAAACACAGATGGACAGGAGGCAGGCACAGGGGGCAAACACAGATGGACAGGAGGCAGGCACAGGGGGCAAACACAGATGGACAGGAGGCAGGCATAGGAGGTAGACAGATGTCAGCCACAGGGGGACAGTAGGCAGACTTAGAGAGGTACAGTTGACAGACACAGGGGGACAGGAGGCAGACAGGTGACAGACACAGGGGGACAGGAGCCAGACACAGAGAAGGAAAGGTGACAAACTCAGGGTAACTGGAGGCAGACACAAAGGGAGAGAGGAGAGGACACAGAGGACAGGAGGAGAACACAAAGAGGGACAAGAGGAGGACACCATGGGGGTTACAGGAGGAGATTGTGGGGAGAACATCTATAAGACACCCCTGCACCATAGGCACACCAGGTTTAGTATATATATTTTTTCCTGGGTTTTTGCCCTCTAAACCTAGGTGCGTCTTATAGTCCGGAGCGTCTTATAGTCCGAAAAATACGGTAATTAACCCTCATATTTCACAAAAGCCAAGCCAGATTTCATTGTTTCCACCCCTAAGCCAATACTCTAGTGATCCCTTCCAAGTACAGCAGTCCTCCTTCAATTCCAAATAGAAGCCCTCTTCCATGTGTAACATGAGTAATATCCATGTACAGCAGCCCCCCTTTCATGAACTCCTGTGGGCAGCAGCTCCCCTCTTGCAACCTCCCTTTTCCATTTGTACCCCATCCTTCCTGAAATGGGAATTTTGGCATGAGTGGCACCTGGGAAAATTGGGTACCGCCGTAGGTGCCCATAGTAGGGTAGAAAAATACTGTCTATAACTGGAAATTTGGGAGTGGGAGACACTCGCCAAAAAAGTGGCTGTAGAGTTCTGCTGACTGCTACATAGTAGCCGAACGCCGTAGGAACAGCGGCAATCTAGGAGCAGTAGTTCACCGGAGTTTGGCTACACTGTAACCTAACTCCGGTGCAAAATAGTGGTGAGTGGGGGTTGGTTAGTTTAAGGAATGGGTGGGGGTTGGTTAGGGTTACACATAGATGGGGAGGGTTCAAGTGAAAATTAGGGTACAGAGCGTGATGGTAGAAAAAGTGTTGATATTCTATTATTGCTATTTTGCACCCATTTTTCCTTACCTTTCTCTTTCATAGATACCATTCGTCCATATGCAGCTCACACTTCCATATGAGCTCCCTCCTTTAGTTACAGCCACCCAAGACTTAGGCCTCTGTGGCCTTTTCAGAAATCGGACCTTGCTAAAGTGCCTTACTTCTCAGTGCCCTCATTATACTGTAACTAGCAGGGGCGTAACTAGAAATCACTGGGCTCCCCTGCGAAACTTTGGATGCCCCCCCTAGCTTTCTGTACAGGAGAACTGAAAATCAGTGTTATTCAATTGGCTAGTGCACACTTGAATGTGTTTTCCCCATGCAGATACAAACTGACAGCACTGAAGCACTGCATGCATTTTCTCTATCAATTACATTAGCTTCTGTGATAAATGTGCATGTTTTCACACATACAGACACACATGGTGTGCAGAAAATGCATACAGAAAACTTAGAGATGAGCGTGCTCCCAGCCGCATCTTATTACACTCACTCTGACCTTCTCTGATGGAGCAAAACTGTCTCTGCAGTCTTCTCCAGCATCACTACAGTACACAAGACTTGGGAAGGGGGTGGAGAGGCTGGGGCAGGACATTGTACACAAGACCTTTGCTGCTGCGCACTAAATAGGCACTGTTTACAAAACTTTGTCAACAAAGTGCAAATTTCTTTTTGTTTCAAGTGCATTTGTCAACAAAGTGGTTGAGCAGATGCAGTCATTAGAACAATTGTGCAGTGAGCAGAACGTTGTTTTCACTCTGTGCCCTCAGTTTTCGATCTCTCAGGACAAGGAAAAGAAACTTCTCCCCCCACAGGGCGCCCTGCTGCTTCTGCCCCTCCTGTGGCTGCAGCCCTTGCAGGGTCTATTGTTACGCCCCTGATAACTACTATAACACTATGTGCTCCTGCACTTACTCTCCACCCCTTTCCAATTATCTCCACTGAAAGGCATCCCTGTTCTTAGAAATAAAATACATCCAACACTTCCTTTGCACAAGATTTACACTGTGCTGAAGATCAACATTAATGCAAAAGACTGAATATCTATAAAAATTAACATTTTGACAAGCTTTTAGTAAAAAATGAGCATACTCTGAGATGTTCTATTCACAACATCTGCTTGATTACAGATAAGCAGACGCAAATAACAGCATAAAAGACTGGGGTGAAGTTGGCTATAACTATTCATCACAGCGCCATAAACGCACACACGTATTATTTAATCGGCTTAATGTGAATGAGAAGTGAGAGCTATAATCCATGTAGCACTTTCTCCTACAGAAAGGCATTATACAAGCCAGACAACAAAGTAATTGAATTAATAAATGCTCCAGCCCTGTAGATAAGACACTAATGATGTCAAATGGTAACAGCATCCTGGTGTAATTATTCACGGCACACAAGAAACATTTATGGAGATTAATTTCCCACCTGCGGCAGTTCAAACACATCAAGTCATACATAAAGGTGTGCAATGACAGAAGATGACAGGTGCTCAGTCTGGCTGACTGTCGCTGGATCTGGTGATACTTCTAGGGTTTTCTCGCAAATAGCTTCAGAATCAGCTTCAACATCCTATGTTTGGCCTACAAATTTATACACAAGTCCTGCCCGACCTAAATCTCTGACCTGATCAGCAGAGACATACCTGGCCAACCACTTCACTCCTCAGTGGTGTAGCTAAGGAGCTGTAGGCCCCAATGCAAGTTTTACAATGAAGCCCCCCAAGCAGTGGCGGACAAAGCCAACGATGGGCCCCTGTGCTAAATAAATGAAGAGGGCCCCATGTTAAATAAATGAAGAGGGCCCCATGTGAGTGGGCGTGGTGATAACAGATCATGGTTGAATCCAAACAAAGCAGATAAGATAAAAGTTCATGAACCTAGGTCACATTCTATAGGCACTGTATTAATGTAGCACACATTTTAAACTTGGGGTACAAGTTATTATCACTGTTTGTGTTGTGTGTTTAGAGAGAAATACATGGAGAAAAGCCTAGAGGATAATCAGGCCCTAATTGGTGCAATTGCATGGGCCCTGCAGGACATGGGGCCCCTGTGCGGCTGCACGGGCCTATGTCCGCCTCTGCCCCCAAGCACTCTATACGTAACAATTGATACGACGCACCAAAACCTGCCAAGGACAACCACAGTGTCAGAGGTGCAAGAAGGGGTTGGGGAACAGCTTGTTAATGATTACCATTATTCAAAGTATCTATAAACGTGATTATTATGAGCACAGGACCAATAGAGAGCTAATACTGAAGTTGAGGGAGGGCCCTTCGTGACCCCTCTGGCCCAAGGGCCCCGATGTGGTCGCAACCTCTGCAACCCCTATTGCTATGCCCCTGTCACTCCTCCAACAACCTCCTACTCACAAACCCACGCATCTCACACTCCAATGCACAACTACAGGACTCCACTAGCTGGATACTACAAAATAGAAAAAAGGAGCGGGAGGACACCGGGAGCCCGATCTGGTGTATTATCGTTGGTCAACAGGGTAAGTATAAAGATACTCAAATATACTCACAAAGCCGGGTTGCACAATGCAACCAAGTAGATTCGCATGTGGGGAAGTACCGTCCCCACTCGGCCTTGTGATTTCGCTTAGTTGGTCGCAACTCCTTGGAAAAAGATACCCACCTGGGTATCGACCCTCAAGGTGGAGGGAAACAGAACAATGAGGAGAGGTAGGAGGCGCCCTAGGGGTACTTGTAGGCTAGTAGTTATACCACTATATTTAAAAAACCCCTATAGGGGCATATATCTAATAAAACAAAAGAGGTATGGATAGATCCTACCTTATAGACTGTTCACTCACGATATATTAAAAAGAATACTTTATTATGGCACTTTTAGATAGACAACGCGTTTCGCGGTAAACACCGCTTCATCAGGTCGAGTGACGTGCCAATAAGGGTGAAGTCCCCGGTCTTAGGCGCCTAAGACCGGGGACTTCACCCTTATTGGCACGTCACTCGACCTGATGAAGCGGTGTTTACCGCGAAACGCGTTGTCTATCTAAAAGTGCCATAATAAAGTATTCTTTTTAATATATCGTGAGTGAACAGTCTATAAGGTAGGATCTATCCATACCTCTTTTGTTTTATTAGATATATGCCCCTATAGGGGTTTTTTAAATATAGTGGTATAACTACTAGCCTACAAGTACCCCTAGGGCGCCTCCTACCTCTCCTCACAGGACTCCACTAGAGCTGCCCTCATCCTGTTGATCTCTCTCCCACTGTCCATCAGGCTTGCCTCCTCCTTAAACAGCTTAAAAAAAAGCCCTCAAAACTCATCTCTTCAAGGAGACCTATGCCACCTCAAAGCTGCCCTAACTCTCTGTCGAGAACCTCTCGATGCACCCCCTCTCCTTTTGTGTCACCACCCCTCCCTTTAGATTGTACGCCTTTGGCAGGGCCTTCTCCCCTTGTGTATCATATTTGATTGTATACTCTACCCAGAATATGTGATCTTGTATTATTGGCACTACCACTCCAGTGTATGATCTGGCATTGTAATACTACCTGTATTGTGTTGTGTATCTTACTGCATATTACCTGTTTGGTTGTATCTATTGCTTATTACCTGTATCATGCTGTTGGTCACCCCTGTTACTGTCTGTAATCCTATCTATTGTACAGCGCTGCGTAATATGTTGGCACTATATAAATCCAATAATGAAAAATAATAATAATAGCTCTGGCTGTGTACCATTTTCCAGAGAGAAGTGTCTGAACTATTGAGTCACTGAACTGACTCGATCAACATGTTTCTAATTGACCACACAGCATCTCCTATCCTCTCCATACCTGTAGCAAGCTGATCATACTTGTTTATGTGCCCAGGGGGAGGTCACATCCTGTCTGCATGACCGATTAGTTTAAATTAACAGAATTAATTAAAAGTCCCCATAGCTACTTAACAGCGTCCATTGATCTCAGGACATTTTTCATTGCATGAAGAACGTTTGCTTCATAGCATCAAGAACAGTGGCATAGCAATACAGGGTGCAGAGGTTGTGACCACACCAGGGACCCTGGACCAGAGGGGCCTATTAGGGGCCCTCCATCGATCTTGTTTGATTTTCATAGGTGCTGTGCTGGTAATGAACACTTCTTTATGTACATTGCATAGTGGCAATCCTAAAAATACTCTGTAACAAAATGTTCAGCCTTACTTCTTGTATCCTATATGTTCCTATACCTGTTCTAATGTTGTCTGGCCTACTGAAGCCTTTTCTAGTTGCACTATCTCTGTAATATATATAATTTTCTTTTCTTTGTCAAGCCTTGTCGAGCCAGAGAGGAATGCACTGCCTCTGCTGTGATAGGGAGAAGTAATGCACGCCCCATCCACACCCCCTGCAGGCTCTGTGTGTGTGCTTTGTTTATTAGTCACAGACAGCTCTCTGCTCTCAATTTCAGCTTGTCTGAGGGGGAAGGGAGCTTCCCATGCTGAGAAACTGAGAATCCCTGACTGGAGTTCACTATGTAATAAAAACCTGTAGTATACTGTAACATGATATATATACACACAAAGATCACTTCCCTGGTTAGCGGCCATGTTTTTTGTTTGTAAACACTGCCTAAAAGTGGTGATTAAAAGCCAGGATCACGGCGGGAAGTGGCGGAAATGGCAAAGCGGAGCTCACAGTGACTTGATTGATATGTATTTTATTGTACAAATCGGACAGTACAGATTCTTTTTAAGGCCTCTTGCACACTGCATGCATTTCCGATTCCGATTCCGCTTTTTAATCGGTTTTTACCTCCAATTCAGATTTTGAATCTTTACTGCATGCTGCGTTTTTTGATCCGTTTTTCTGTTGAATGTATTCAGGCAAAATCGGAATTGAAAATCAGAAACGGAATCGGAATCGGAATCAGATTCAGAAAACAGATTTGCAGTGTGCAGGGAGCCTAAAGGATACCAGAGCTGAAAGGCTCTGGTAAAAAGTGAAGCTGTACTGGGTAAAGGGCATAAATAAATACTCACTGCACCTCCCATTCCCCTCTATCCCCCATCGTTCTCCTCTGGTCAGTCCCATTTATCTGGGTGACTTGGGTGCGTAGTAAAGTCACAGCACAGGCGCGCGATTGCTCCTGCATCCCGGCGGCAGCGCTGATTAGAGACACGGGGGAGCAAAGTGCGCTTCTGTCCTGTGACATCACTCGGCGCGGCCACAGGGGAGCAGAACGGACACTGCAGCTGTCACTGCAGCTGTCCTTGTTAGGTTTTGGGGCTCCATGCAACACTCACATTGGGGCCCCCAACTCCTTTAATAGCTTAATTTTTGAGATTGCCTTAGACTGTCACAGTTGCTATTTAGAACTAATTACCCTTTGAACTTTCCTGCAGTTAAACCCCATTACAGGCCTTATCTCACAGTGTCTCAGCTGTTGTATCCTCTATTTGCTTTTCAGGAAACAGGACTGAATTGACAAGCTTTCAGCAAGCTCATAAATAAATAACAATTCTAATTTTGTGTTTTTAACTCTGGCTATACTGGAAAACAAAAAGGGACTTTCTAGGGCTAGTATTATATGTACCTATGTTTAAATTATCTCATTGAGCCACAAATCACTTCAGGTATGCTTTAGGATACATACATGTCATGCATGTACCACATAAGCTGTTACTATGTGCTGAGAACTGATAGCAATCAATGTACACTGCATGCTCATTCCTGTTTAAAAAACATGCACACCCTTTTACTCACTGGTCATAAATTGCCCCAACAGACTTCCTATTATCACTGTGTAGAGTTTATAAGCCCTTCAGTACACATTAAGTAGGAAGGGTAGTCTAGTGATGAGCTGTGTTTGTAATGTAAGCAATAGAAGTGAAAAACCTCTATTTTTACACAGAACTGAGATCAGTGATGATCAGATCCTAATTCTAAGTTACATACATCAGGTGCACTTACGCCTAGCTACACAAACACTTCAAAGTCAATCAGAACTATGGAAGGAGCATTGTGGATTTCCGTTTAACAAAAGTTACTTGCTTGGCTGTTGTGCTCGTTCTCTGGGCTGAAACGAGTATGGAGATCAGGTGCTCTGATACCACACTGTCTCCCCTGGCTACAGGAAGCAGCTGACTTGTAGCACCAGGAAAGGAGGGCACGGCCATAGCACCAATGCATTTTGTTGACAATATGCGACTAGGGATGGCCCTGGTTAGGAGAACTCATGGAGAAGCACATGATCAGTTTGATCGGCTGATAGATTTGTAAGGTCCTGATTTGCTGTGATGACTGCCTGGTTTAACACATGATCAGGACCAGCAAATCAGAACCTAACAAATCTATCAGCTGAACAAACCGATCACATGCTTCTCCACGAGGTCTCCTAAGCAGGGCCATCCCTATATGCGACTTGTCGGCGCAAGCCAAAGGTTTGGACATCACACCTGAGTTATTGTATAATCAAGAATTACTAAGAGCCCAAACAATTCAGCAGCTATTGAGGGCTATTTTAGGAGGGAGTCAATATTAGGCAGTGGCGTAGCTAAGGAGCTGTGGGCCCCGATTCAAGTTTTACATGGGGCCCCCAAGCACTCTATACATAACAAGTAATATGGCACACCAAAACCTGCCAATGGCAACTACAGTGTCATAGGTGCAAGAAGGGGATGGGGACAGTCTGTTAATGATTACCATTATACATAGCATCTATAGAAGTGATTATTATGAGCACAGGACCAATAGAGAGCTAATACTGTAGTTGAGGGATGGCCCTCCGGGGCCCTCCTGGCCCAAGGGCCCGATGCGGTCGCAACCTCTGCAACCCATCTTGCTACGCCCCTGATGTTAGGGTATAGGGCAGTAATGTAACTACAAATCATCGGGCCCCCAAGTGAATCTTTGGTGCCTACCTCCCCCTCCCATGTTCAAACCCTTCCCCTTGGGGCCCAGCTCACAAGGGTCATAAAACAAGTGTGGCCACAACAAAACACCTGATGTGAAGTATAATCACCTGTATCGGAGGAAGGGAAGGATAGTAGTTGGGGTCTCCCACAGCTCTGGCCCCCCGGTGACCACAGGGACTGCTTCCCCTAAAATCCTGGTATAGAGTGTGTGTAACCCTACTTAGCAATACGGGATAGGAGGTCAGGTTTAGGTGTCTGCAAGGACTGTACTTTGGAGGTGGGTAAGTTAGTACTAGGCATCAGGAAGTGGATTACATCAGGAGATAAAGTTAGTGTTAAGGTGGCCACTAATAGTCCAATTTCTAGCGAAAAATGTTTCGAGCAATCAGAAATTCTGATCGGAAGAAAAATCGTTCACTATACCATCAACGAACCAATCTTTGCTTCCTATCGATCACAGCCAATAAAGAAAATCCAAATTTTGATTTGACAAAAATCCAGTCGGACAACTATTTTTATATTCGTTCATAATCGATTGTGCTCATCAACTGAGATTATTTTCAACCAATCCGATCACAATTTATGATCACTCGAACGATTTTTCGCTAGAAATTGGACCGTCAGTGGCCACCTTTAGACATCAGGAAGGACATAATGCCGGAGGGGAAGGTTAGGGTCACACATCAGTTAGAAGGAGATCGTTAAGGAATAGCCCATCAACAAGGAGATGCGCTGAAAACCCCAACAAAAGAACCATCAGAAAGTCTCTAATACAAAACTGGTAATCAAATTTACTTTATATCCTAACAGCCATCAGCAGCCCAACTGAACCCAGTACTTCTGTTGTACGTTCCCTGGCTGCATGCTTGTTCCAGGTGTGTGCTACTCAATCCACTGAAGTAAAAAAACAATAATCGGCATGAAAGCCATGCAACTAGCATATTTAAATGAGAATAATGGTGTAAACTGCTATATCCACTTCAAATAACAAAAAGGTTTCCAAGTATTACCTAATAATAATTATAAAAGGTCAGCGTAATAAAGTTTGACTGTAAATATTATCTCTCTATGAAAACAGCAGACAACACACATACCTTGAAGACGTGTTCAAATCTATGACTACAGAACCCCATTCACTGCCAAGACCCGCCCCCGCCTGCACTGGCAACACCATGGGGGCTATAAACAATCTCATATGCATGCTGGATGTTAAACCTCCAAAGGAAAAAAAGCATAAAATGCATCAAACATCATTGCCAAATGGTCAGTATGTAGATGATGTTGCTTTTCCTCATGTATGATGTTAAATGTAATAGATAAGTGGAGTTACACGTTAAATCAAATTCCCACAGCACGAGCTAACAGTAAATGAATGGCTAGCATTTCTGCCTCGCAGCTCTGGGAAACTGAGTTCACTTCCCATTACTCACACAATATCCATCCATGGTACTGGCACGTTTGCATGAGTTTCCTGCTGGGTGGCACGGTGGCATAGTGGAAAGCACACTTGCCTCCCCAGTTCAAATCTCAGCCAGTGCACTATCTGCAAGGAGTTTGTATGTTTTCCCTGTGTCTGTGTGGGTTTCCTCTGGGCATTCCAGTTTCTTCTCACATTCCCAAAAGCATAGGATAAGTTATTTAGCTTCCCCCTAAATTGGCTCGCTCTAGACTACGATGGGCATATGACAATAGTAAGGATCAGAACCCCTCTGAGGGACAGAAGAAGAATAAATACTGTGGAAGATGTCGGTGCTATTAAAATACTAAATAATAATAATAATTAACAACTCAAAAACCAACACTTACACAGGGAGATGTACTATTCACAATGACTCCTTAGTTCCTAGGAGAGACTCAACAGCTCATATCATCTATGAAGCTGCAAAAAGTGTCAGCCTATATGAAAACATTTCATTAATCAGAAGTGGTCAATCCATCTACCCAAGCACGCTAGCACAGAAACCACAATAAACAATAGATTCCTCTGTATATGCAATAGACTTCCCTTTCTCGTTGCAGCACAATACTTTTCCAACGTAACAGGTTCCTCTTCTCAATATCCAGACAAGCTACCAATATAAGAGATTAGCTGAAGTCTGCTGCTATTTTGAAGAAATATTTCTTTGAAAGCTGTATATCCCCATGAAAATAACTAAAAAAGAAGTGACTTGAATTGCGATCCCTCCTCTAGGTGGCAGCCTTTCCCAGCCTTGCCATCGTCCTTATTCGCTATGGAACCAAAATAGTCCGTTATCTTTCCAGATGCAATAATAAAACAATGTAACCAAAAAACAGAAGAACCTAAATATAATATAACAATAATGATGCCACTATTCCAATCCCAAACCTGCGTGTACCAAACAAGGAAGGGAGGGAACACAAATCATTTTTTTAAGAAAAGAAGAAAAAAAAATAACGGTAGCATAAATGATTTTAGGATGTGCTAGTTACCGATCAGGAGGTCTTATATTAGCCACACAAGGGGTATATGATGTAGGATATGATGTACAGAAATATCAGCTACTTACGTGAGTTAGATGGAATAGTTTGCCATCCACAGGTGAAGTTCACAAAGTATCCTATTTGGCTTCCAAGTAAAACTTCAGCGGGGTTAGATAGTCGGGTGAGCAGAGCAGGGCTCCCCCATGCATGGCGCAGGGCTGAGCAGGTCAGCGTCTATCTCCTATCTCTCCATCCACACTGAGCGGAGTCAGGGAATCCCATGCTTGCTGCTGCATGGCCATCACCATAGTCTCCAGGATGCTCGCTCTACTCGCTGGAGATGAAGATCAGCACACTTGTCTGCTGGACTGCCTGCCTCTTGCATTGACTTATATGGAGCCTGCTTTTCTCTCTGCTGTGAAGTGTACGCCTTTCTTTGGTTTAAATCCCTCAAGGTATCCCTGTATGCTGTTCCGATCTCCCTGCTTTCCCAGTCGATTATCTCCTCTACCCCCCTCCCCCCTACTCCGAGGGAAGCTCCTGCACTGTGTCTCCCACATTGCTCACTCATCACTGGCTACTGATTTGCCAGCTGGATTTGGCTGCCTGTTGTGGTTCTCCTGCCTGTCACTCAAACACAGGTCTGGCTAATTACAGGCAGGGAAGAGGACTACAGTATCCAGGCTGGCATCAGGTCATTTTATGCTCTTAAAGGATATATCTGGGAAAAATCTTGTGCAAAAACACCTAGCTACAGGTGTCAGTTCCGTCCAGCAGGGATGCACAGCGTCCTACTCCCCCCCCCCCCCCCTTACCCACCCCCAGTCCTTGACACAACCTCGCAGGTCGAACCCTGTGAACTGGAAGCACTTGTCCCATGCTGGCACAGTTAGAGCTGGCTAAAGTTGGCATGCATGCAGCTCGATCCCTGTATGTGGGACTGTGCATGCGCAGTGTATGCCCTGCACGGCATTTTGTCATCTGTCCAGGGCTGCAGGCTGTGATCATCACCACAAGGCTTCTGACACTGGGTAGATACATGGCACTTAGCTATGGGCTATACACGGCACTTTGTCACCCGTCCAGGGCTGCAGGCTGCGCACACTACAGGGCTGCTCACACTGGGCATACACTGCACATTGGCATCGGTCCAGGGCTGCTGACACTGATACATGGCACTTTGTCATTGGTCAAAGGCTGCTTACACTGGAGATACAAGGCACTTTTTCATCCATCCAGGGCTGCAGGCTGAGATCACCACAGGGCTGCTGACACTGGGGATACCGTTATATTGTCATCCATCAAGGGCTGCAGGCTGCGATCACCACAGGGCAGCATACACTGGGGATACACAGCACTTTGTCATCCATCCAGGGCTGCAGGCTGCGATCCCCAGCCCAGTTTCTAGGGGCAGGCACAGCTTAGTTTGAGCAGCGTGAGTAAAAATCCTCAGCGCATGCTATGGGCTGCTAACTTACAAGCGCTCCCCTGTATACAGTGGCCACTCCTTTACTCCCGCCCTGAGCCCTGCCTCGTCCTGTAGCTGTTTAGGATGTGATCGCCACGCTTTCATTGGCCCAATAGGCTGCCTGTCAAGTGACTGGAGAGTGGAGACACCACCTAAATAACCTATACTGGGGGCAACAATACTAACTACCTATACTGGAGGCACCTACCTGGCTAACCTATACTGGGTGCAACTATACTGGCTACCTATACTGAAGGTACCTACCTGGGTAGCCTATACTGGGGGCAACTATACTGGCTACTTATACTGGAGGCAACTACCTGGTTAACCTATTCTGGGGGAAACTATACTAAAACTACCTATACTGGGGGCACCTACCTGGGTAGTCTATACTGGGGGCAACCATACTGGCTACTTATAATCCTTTCCGAATCTGAACATTTGTAGATCTCTTTTCTCCTGTCGGACTTAAAGTGCTCAAGAGCTGCAGCCACTGGGACCTGCAGTGTTAGGGAGTCTTGCCTTGAACTCCTTACTGAATAGGTACTGACACTAGCCAGGATTTGAACCGTGGTCTCCCTCATCAAAGGCAGTGCCCTTAACCAGTACACTATCCAGCTGCTACTTATACTGGAGGCACCTACCTAGCTAACCTATACTGGGGGCAGTTATACTGGCTACCTATACTAGAGGCACCTACAGTACCTGGCTAAACTATACTGGCCACCTATACTGGGGCACCTATGCCTTGCTACCTATACTGGGGAGACCTATAGCTGCCTACCTATACTGGGGCACCTAGACCTGGCTAACCTATATGGTGGGCACTTATATCTTGCTCCACAGGAGGGGGGGGGGTGTCAGCAGGACGGCCATCTAAAACTAGAAATGGTCGAAATGCCCATTTTCAATTCCGCAGAAACTTTGATTCCCACCAATGCCAATTTCCGGTTTCCATTTTTCCGATTTCTGTTTTCCATTTTTCCAATTTATGATCTTTAGATTTCTAAGATTTAAGATTTTCAGATTTTTACGATTTACGATTAATCCAATTTCTGAGGAGTATTTTATTTGTCATTTTTACATCAGAGAATGCAGAAAATGCCCCCAAAAATTGGAAATCGGAACTCGGAAAAACAGACCCTTGTGATTGGTCTAAAAATACAGCAGTAATCGGATGATTGCAGAAAAATTCTGCGTCCTCTGATTGATCCAATGCTTACGAGACTGGGCTAAAATTACAGAGTTGCAGTACATCGGACTTCTGCGGAAATTCTGTTTTCCGTTTTAAATACTGTGGAATCCGAATGTGTATACATACTGCCAAGTAACTATTATTATTAATTAGTGGATTTATAAGGCGCCAACATATTACGTAGCGCTGCACAATAGATAGATGGGTTAACATACAAGGTAGGGCATTCAGGAAACTCACAACAAAACAAGATCATGCAAATGATTTGATAATAGTACAGTGTGAGGTCAACATAGAGACTGTTCTAGTCCACAAAAAGGGGCGATTGACAGTAACATTGCATAATCAAGCTGGAAACACAAGGTGGGAGGGCCCTGCTAGAGGCTTACAATCTAAAGGGTAGGGGTGGAGACAATAGATGCATCTGTTGAGCGGGCATTCAACAGAACATATTGTGGTGCTGGTGAAGGGGGGAATGTGAGCATGAAAAGGTGAGTCTTGAGGGCTTGTTTGAAGGTGGGGCGAGTCTGATGGCTGGAGGGAGCAAGTCCCAGAGAGTGGGGGCAGCCTTAGTGAAGTCCTGCAATCATGCATGGGAGTGGGATATGCGTGGTGCGACTAGGCGCAGGTCATTGGAGGATCGGAGGGGGCGGGCTGGTATGTGCCTGTGGGCAAGATCGGAGATGTAGGTCGGCCAGGTCTTGTGCACTGATTTCTAGGCCAAGCAGTATACTGCTTTATAACTAGTATTGTTTAAAAGGAAATAAATATGGCAGCCTTTATACATACTGTGCCTTTAAAGTCAATGGGAACTGTGCTTAAAATAAAAGCTAGATACTTACCCAAGGAGAGGGAAGGCTCTGGGTCCTAATGAGTCTTCCCCCTCCTCTCCCGGTGCCCGTTCCAGCGCAGGATCCCCCGTAGCAGCATTCAATTCGTTCAAATGCTGCTGTCTCCATTGCCGAAGGGAGGCTTCGGTAGTTTTCGGGAGCCTGAATCTTACCTGAATGACGTCTTCATTGGGTCCATACGCGTCGCCTCCCACCATGCGTTCCACCATGCCGGTCACGTGACACAAACACTTCCTCCTCCAACCCGGAAGGAGGAAGTGTTTGTAGTTACGTGACCGGTGAATGCGACGCTTGGAGCGCATGGTGGGAGGCGACGCGTATGGACCCGATGAAGACGTCATTCAGGTAAGATTGACTGCTACGCACTGACTCCTACACACTGACTCCTGCGCAATGACTCCTACGCACTGACTCCTGCGCACTGACTCCTGTGCACTAACTGCTGCGTAATGACTCCTGTGCAATGACTCCTACGCACTGACTCCTGCGCCCTGACTCCTTCACCCTGACTGCTACGCACTGACTCCTACACACTGACTCCTGGTGCAATGACACCTACGCACTGACTCCTGCGCACTGACTCCTGTGCACTAACTGCTGCGTAATGACTCCTGTGCAATGACTCCTACGCACTGACTCCTGCGCCCTGACTCCTGCACCCTGACTGCTACGCACTGACTCCTACACACTGACTGCTGCGCAATGACTCCTACACACTGACTCCTGCGCAATGACTCCTGCGCAATGACTCCTGCGCCCTGACTCCTGCACCCTGACTGCTACGCACTGACTCCTACGCACTGACTCCTGCGCCCTGACTCCTGCACCCTGACTGCTACGCACTGACTCCTACACACTGACTCCTGCGCACTGACTCCTACACACTGACTCCTGCGCACTGACTCCTGGTGCAATGACTCTTGAGCACTGACCCCTGCACAGTGCAAAGCTTTTTCCTTCATGGCACAAGCGGCTCCGTGATACTGTGCAGGTCATCTGTGCGCCTACCCAGTGCCGCTGTGCTTGTACACAGCCAGATCACAGCCGTGAAGGTGAAGAGAATGGGGGTCCCAGTGAGAATCGGTGGACAGAAGGTGGATTAAAGAAGCCTGGGGTTCATCCAGAGGCATCCCTCTACTGAGGTAAGTATATAATATTTGCACAACTCATAGGTTTGTGCAGACAGTGCGTGTTTACCGGGATCTACATAAACTGGGTAACTCGCGTTTAATGTGCATTGCCTGCTTGTGTTACAGGCAGTATAGGTGTTCCACATAGCGCCAGTCACGCAAATTACATAACAGATTATGTAATTTGCGTAAATTCCAATACACAAAATGTACTCTACCTATATGCATTAAGTTAAATGAGTTTAAAGCGGAATATAACCCTGCATTTCAACTTTGCTCTAAAACATTATTTACAGTATATTATATGCAACCAGCATTTTTGTTTTTACTAGACCAGCATTGGAAGGGTTACACAGGGCTTTAAAGTTCCTGGAGATTTCTGCAGACGCATCCGAAGCTGACATAGATACATTTTGTTTACATAAATGTATCTAAGTGTTGAATGTGACTCATCTCTCTCACTGAGAAGGAGCTTGGAGGACAGCCAAAGAGTGTGTAACATTTATCAATAGATACATTCAACTAAATAGAATGTATCTATCTGAACTTCTGCATATCTCTCCACGGAACTTTAAACCTCTGTGTTTGACCTTTCCAATGCTGGTCTAGTAAAAAAAAAAATGCTTTTTGCATATAATATGCTGTAAATAATATTTTAGAGCAAAGTTGAAATGCAGGGTTATATTCCGCTTTAATGAATTTACCCTATAGTGAGAGATGGAGAGTCCAATTAAATTAATAAAATGTGTGCCTGAACTGGGACTCTAAGGGCTAGTTTAAACCAAAAAATCGCTAAGCATAGTTGCAAACATTTAGCGCTTTTTTTAGCGATTTGCAGTAGCAAGTCTTGGCAAGTACCCATCGATTTTTTATTCATGCCTAGCGATTGGGGAGTGTTTGCGTGAAGAGATTTTGTAGTTCTTGTGGCAAAACAGGAAGTATACTTTTACCCGGAAGTAACCAGTATTTGGCAAAAAAAGCTTTTGAAAATTGTTCTGTTCATTGATTTCTAAAGCAATTTTACAGTTTTCCTATACTTTTCAATGAGGCGTAATCGTAATCGGCGTAATCCACGTTTGCGTAAAAATCACATTGCTCTGGTGGGAATTAACCAATACAAATACATTAAAGGAAGCATCAGCCAAAATATGCTTCCCCCGATCTACTTACTTGGGGCTTTCTCCAGCCCCTTGCCATCGATACGTCCAATGCTGCAGCTCCGCATACTAGCCCTAACCCCCAAAAATCTGGATTTTATGACACAAGTGATCAGTTTTTAAACATTTTTTTTTCATTCTTGGTCAATTACAAGGTTTCCAAATATAAGAAGGTATTTTGCTTGCCTTAGCAGGAGGTCCAGCCATACTATCCCAGGAAAAAAAACACAAACTGTATATAAGTAGATACATACTTGTTCTACTTACATAACAGATGCATTGTACTGTCCTTTTTTATTTCAGTGAATTGTATATAATAAATAAAGAGAAAACTGTTCCTGGCATTTGCTATTTTTATTCCCTCTGACTGTAGCCAATCCTGATGTCATTTCCTCCCTTACTTTTTTTCTCTCCTAGAAACTGCACTGTTATATCTAGCTAGCTTTGTAAACACATGCGAACACTGCATAGATGGTATTTCAGCAGCTCACTTAACTGCCCTCAGCCAATCAGTGAGGAGCAGGAATGTGGGAGGGGTGAGGACAAGCTTCCTTCTTGTCGGCAATGTAAAAAATAGAGCCAGGCTGACTAAGATAATATTACAGCAGAAACATTTCTGATTAGATTGGAGTGCTGCAGGCTGCATAATAAACACAGAGCAGTGGGTAAATGGAATTTGATTTTATGGCTGACAATCGCTCTTTAAGCCTTGTATAAAGTTTGGATACTCTGTATCATTGCAAGGCTTCCAGAATAGCATTACAATTTGGGTGAAAAATGTTGCTGTTTGCCTGATGTTATCTCTTTAGTAAATATGTATAAGACTGGAGAAATTCAGGCTGAACTGGCCCTCTGGTAAATACCTTCCCATCAGCCCTCTGCAGCTACCATTACTTTACAGTAAACTGCCCTACGTAGCCTGATCCTTTCTCTCTGGCACAGACAAAGCCTCTGCTTTATATTCCGATCCTCCGTTCTCTGTCTACGGTATTTTGGAACTGACAGCTTATCTGTACACACTGCTGAATTTTCAGCTGAATTCCTGAGGGAATCACTGTGTACATCTGCCCAGAGAAATGAGACAAAACCAGGGAATAGCGCTGTGAAAACATTTTCATGCGAACCCGCATTTAAGTCATTTTACTTGAGACTTTCAGTGTGAAATTGAGGAAATTACATTTCTCATAGTACTCAGCCTGGAATAATGCTGTCTGCTCCGTATTATAGCTGTTGTGGAAGCCTCCACCACGTTCGGTTTGCTGTATAAATTTTATGCCCATCGTAATCTTTTCCTCAGGAACAGCACCGCGCTTTTCATCAAATGCTTATGGAAGACAAACCCGCGAATCGCTTACAGCCCAGAAGGCTGGTGTGTTGCACATCCGGCAGAAGAATCCTGTTATGGGCATGATACAGTTTGTCAATGAAATGTGATCTCAACGTGACAGATTCTGAGGAAAAAAACAAACAGTTTTCTTTGCCCATAGCAACCGAGTGAAAATCTCACTAAACTTGTCAGGACTAAATTCATCAAGGCAGGTATAAAAAATAAAAGTAAAACAAATTAAAATGACATGGTTGCCCACAGTAACCAATCAGAACATCTGGCTACCTATACTGGGGGGGTTGTCTTGATATCTATTTTGGGACACCAAAACAACGGATGTGGGGGAGCACCCATGCAAACAAGACAGATAGTGTGCCACAGCCTTGAGTCACTGTACCCATGTCAAAGAGGCGTCCAGTCTAGCACCACATTCAGTTAACCACTTGACGACCACAGTGCTTACCCCCCCTAACGACCAGGCGGTTTTTAGCTCAGCTGGGCTGTGCAGTTTCTTCAGCTTCCTGCATAGCCCAGCTATGGAGCTCAGCGATCAGACTCAACTCTTTTTTTTGTCCCTAAGGGGACATGCCGCCGGAGGTGTCCGATCGCTGTGGCCGTTGTTGTTTTTGTTTTTTTTTCTCAGCCTGTATCAGGCTGTTTCTCCCTCCCTCCTCCCTTCCCCCCCCCCCCCCCCCCTCTGTTCACAGAATTGAACAGGAAGGTGATACGTCCTGTTCCGCCTCTCATAGGCGTCAACCTATGAGAGGACAGCGATCCCCGGCCAATCAAAGGCCGGGGATCGCCGATCTTATACATCCTTGCCGGAGACTGCACCGCTGTACAGTTGTAAACAAAGGAGATTTCTTTCCCCTTTCGTTTACAAACAACCTGCTAGCTGCGATCGGTGGCTAGTAGGCTAATCGCGGAGATGCGCTCCGTGAACTGGCAGGGAACAATCGCGCATGCGCGTGGCCATTCCCTGCCAAACTGCGGCTCCAGAACTTGACGCCAATTGGCGTTAGGCGGTCCTGGGGCTGCCGCTGCGGCCACGCCTATTGGCGTGGAGCAATCATCATGTAGTTAAATAAGTTCTTTATTGGAAAGTGTTTACAATGACATGTCAGCAGTAAAAATGGCTATAGCAGTGACAGCCCACTGTTTTAAAAATAGATACTCTTCGTCAAGGCCACAAGCCATGTGCAAAATAATCAATAAACCAATAGGTTTAAAATGTGTCTGGCCAAAACTCTCATTGGCCAGACACATTTTAAACATATTGGTTGATTGATAGTTTGATACTTATTTAGGAAGCGTTGTTCCCTGATTATTTTGCACATGGCTTGTGGATTTGAAGAAGAACATCTAAGCTTGAAACAGCAGGCTGTTGCTGCTATAGCCATTTTTACTGCTGAGTAACGTGTCATTTTAATAGCTTACCAATAAAGGTCTTTTCTGGGGCGACATCTGGTTAACTTTGCTGCGGGGGCTTAATCTGCCTACCTATATTGGGAGGGCGTCATCTGGCCACCAGTACCTATTCAGTAAGAAGTCCTTGGGCAAGACTTCCTAACACAGCAGGGCAGGGACGGATCTAGGGGGGAGCAAGCGGGTCTCTTGCCCCAGGCGCAATTTGTTAAATTCTTAAAAAGGCGGCAAAATGTGGATGGGGAATGGCAGTTTAGGCGCCAAAACCTGACCTTGCCCCAGGCGCAACTTGGGGCAACTTGGTCTAGATCCGTCCCTGCAGCAGGGTGGCCCCTTGAATGCACCCTTAGTGGCTGCAGTTCTTGAGCGCTTTGAGTCCAACAGGAGAAAAGCACTATACAGATGTTAGGATTATTACTTATACTAGGGTTCATCTGGCAACCTATAGTAGGACATCTCACTACCTATATTGCAGAGACATCTGGTCACCTATACTGAGGGGACATCCTTTCAACAAGGTGGCCGAGGAGGGGGGCCTCAATTTATAAAACTGCTTAGAGCCCCTGTGTGCTCTTAATCGGGCTCAGGCTTCCACTGGTAGCTGAAGAGATCAGCTATATAATAGCCAAACTCTGGCGCACAAACTACTCAGCTGGCGTCGCCATAGTCACAAATTGTATTGTTGTCTAGGATGCCCAAATGGGCTGTGCACCCAAATTACCTCCTGTGGGTGTGGCCCTCATAGACCTAATCTCAACATCACTGAGTCTGTCTTATGCAAAAAGTCATAAACCACTGAAAAAAAGACTACCATATTTTTCAGTGTATAAGACGCTTCAGAATAAAAGCCAGGGGAAATACTATAATTCTACAGAATTGTGTATAGTTCCCTGAGCTTTTTGAAACAGTATAACTACCAAGTTTTGTAAAAAAAAAAAAACTTATGTACAAATGTACTGAGGGGAAATGATCCTGTTCTAATTGCAAAGAGTGGTCAAACCAATTAGTCATTCGCTAGATGCAAATTAGTAATTATGTTTTGTATATTTTTTTAGAGCATTTCGCTTAACAGCATTGTTGCACATATACAGCCCAACCTTCATATATGGCTAAGTAAATGAATATGGGGTTTCATTCTTTTGATGTAGTTAAGTAGCTGAGTACCTTTTAGTCTAATGACATATATTGCTAACCTTATCCGACAGTGCTTCTCACTTTGGATTGCTTTTATCCTGAACCTTAAAGAGAAACTCCAGTGAAAATAATGTAATAAAAAAAGTGCTTTCTTTTTACAATAATTATGTATAAATGATTTAGTCAGGGTTTGCCCATTGTAAAATCTTTTAAATCCCTGATTTATATTCTGACATTTATCACATGGTGACATTTTTACTGCTGGCAAGTGATGTAGCTGCCAGTGCTGCTCGGATACCCCTTTTCAAAATCCGGATCCGATTCGGATCCGGATACCCCGCTATCCGATCCGGGTCGGATATCCGAATTCAAAATTTTCCGATCCGAATCCGATTCGGATATCCGACCCTAGTATCCGATCGGATTCGGATATCCGTGTTTAATCCCGGAAGTGGCCTTTAAATTGCTTTAAAAAGGTTTTTTAGGGTATATGAGGCATGTAGCATCATAATTTTGAAAATGGAAACACTGATGATGTGGGGAGTGGACTTAAAATCCCCCCCCCCCCCTAAAAAAATGGCTGTCAATCAACATCAGAGTGGTATCAGGAAGCAGTCGTACTGCCGCAGTTGGGGCCCCACAACTCGGACAGCACAGACACCTCCAAAAAAATTACACAGCTATTGTGTTTACATAGTTGACCATGGCACTGTTGTAGGTACCACGGCACAGTAAAAAATTAGGAGAGGTTCCAGGAAGCGGTCGGTCGTACTGACGCAGTTGGGGCCCCACAACTCGGACAGCACAGACACCTCCAAAAAAATTACACAGCTATTGTGTTTACATAGTTGACCATGGCACTGTTGTAGGTACCACGGCACAGTAAAAAATTAGGAGAGGTTCCAGGAAGCGGTCGGTCGTACTGCCACAGTTGGGGCCCCACAACTCGGACAGCACAGACACCTCCAAAAAAATTACACAGCTATTGTGTTTACATAGTTGACCATGGCACTGTTGTAGGTACCACGGCACAGTAAAAAATTAGGAGAGGTTCCAGGAAGCGGTCGTACTGACGCAGTTGGGGCCTCCCCACAACTCGCACAGCACAGACACCTCCAAAAAAATTACACAGCTATTGTGTTTACATAGTTGACCATGGCAGGTACCACGGCACAGTTCAAAAAATAAGAACCTGGCTTCATGAAGATGGAGTCAGGAGGTTGTGGTGGTAAAGGGTGGTTAAGCAGCAAGCAGGCATAGTGATAACCACTCAGCCACTTCATTTCCCCCTCTTGCCAACAACAGGGGCCAGGAACTCACCAATTGCCCAAGCCTCGTTCATCTTTAAAAAAGTCAGTCTGTCCACAGACTGGCCTGACAGACAAGAGCGCTTCTCAGTGACCACGCCACCGGCCGCACTGAAGCACCTTTCCGACATAACGCTGGAAGGCGGGCAGGACAGCACTTCCAGGGCGTATTGCGCCAGCTCGCCCCAGATATCCAGGTGCTTCACCCAGTACTCCAAGGGGTCCACAGGGGTGTCGGTGTCAAGCCCGCTATAGGACCCCATATAGTCGGCCACCATCCGGGTCAGGTGCTGGTTCTGGCTTTGAGAGCCGGATGCTGCTGCAGGCACCTCCTCTGTAGGCAGCGGTACTGGTGTGGCATAGAGCGCCTTTGTCAGAGACAGCAGGTTTGTTGGGCGCCTGCTGATGCTGGATGCAGGCACCTGCTGCTGTGCTGGCTGGACTGAGACAGCAGGGGGGGTGGGAGTCCGGGGGAAGGCTTCCTCCAAGCGCCGAACCAGAATCCGCTGCAAGTCCCTGATTCGGCGCACAGGGTCTCCTCCTACAGGCAGGAACTGAGCCAGCTTCCCCTTCAGCCGTGGGTCCAGCATCAGGGTGATCCAGATGTCCTCCCGAGCACTCATCTCCTTCACCCTTGGGTCTTTGCGCAGGCACTGCAGCATGTGCACTGCCATGGGGAAGAGGGCTGCCATCTCTGCTGACCTATCATCTTCTGCACCGCTGACAGTGCTGTCGTCCTCCTCTGATTCCGGAGCCTCATCTTGCTCTCTCCACCCCCGCACTACTGCAGCTGCACTCCGCTGTGCCCCCTCCTCTTCAAGGTCAGGGACCTCCAACTCCTCCAAGTCCTCCTCCAACTCCTCCGAATCCTCCTCCTGCTGCACAGAGGTGGACTGTGAAGTGTGCTGCTGCTGCTCCTGCTGCTGGATCAAGGCTTCCTCTCCCACTTCCAGCAGAGCATCGAGGGCCTTGTCCAGCATGCACACAATGGTCAACCACTCACACAGCGATGCATGGTCCCGGCTGACCATGTTGGTGGCCTCCAGGAAGGGTGCCAGCACAAAGCACACCAGCTGCATTTTTCCCCACTCAGCAGGGCGGATGATGTCTGGGAGGTGGGTGGTGCCGGTCCCCAACAAGTTGGCATCCATGGTGGCTCTGGCCAGGTACAGGTTGACAGCCCGCCTCTGTTCAACCAGACGTTCCAACATCGCCAGGGTGGAATTCCAGCGTGTTGGAACGTCTATAATGAGGCGGTGCTGTGGGAGGTTCAGCTCCATCTGCGCGGCTGTAAGGGTCGCTGTGGCACCACCCGAGCGGCGAAAATGACCCACCGTTTTCCTTGCCGCTCCCAAAAGAGTGTCCATCCCCTGGTAGGTGTGCAGGAATTTCTGCACCACTAGGTTCAGGACGTGGGCCAGACAGGGGATGTGGGTGAGGTTTCCCCGCTGGATGGCGGCAACCAAGTTTGCACCATTGTCGGCCACCACCTCTCCGACTCTGAGGCCTCTGGGGGTCAGCCAACTCCTCTCTTGCTCTCGGAGCTTGGCCAAGACGTGGTCTGCCGTCAGCTTGTTCTTGCCCACCGTGACCATCTGCAGCAGCGCTTGGCAGTGGTGGGCCTTCACGCTGCTGCTGAGGCGGGGTTGTTTGGCGGCGGATGGAACCGGATCAGAGCTGGAAGCTGCTGCACTTCCCCTGACCCTGCTGCGGGGTGGCACCACCCACCGTGGTGATGATGCTGCTGTCTCCTCTTCACCCCCTTCCACCAAACTGACCCAGTGCGCGGTGAAGGACAAATAGCGGCCTGTCCCGAACCGGCTGCTCCATGAGTCCATTGTCACATGGACGCGTGCACCAAGCGCATGATCCAGCCCACGCTCCACGTTGGCCTTTACAAAGCAGTGCAGTGCTGGGATGGCCTTGCGTGCGAAGTAGTGCCGGCTGGGGATTGGCCAATCCGGCGCTGCGCACTGCAGGAGCGCACGCATCCGGCTCCCCTCCTGCACAAACGAGTACGGGAGGAGCTGGGAGGACATGGCCCGTGTAAGCAAGCCGTTCAGCTGGCGTATGCGACGGCTGCCGGGAGGCTGAGCCCTGACCACAAAAGAGTCACTCAGCAGGGTCTGGTGGTGGGGGCGTTTTAGGCTTGCACGGGAAGCTGAGGAGGGAACAGAGGAGACCACTGAGGAGGACTGGCTGCCTGAACAGGCCTCAGTGTCAGCAGGAGTGGCAAAGCTGGTTATAGTGCTCTGACCTCTGCAAGGGCCAGCGCCAGCTTCCTTCAGCAGCTTGAATTCCTGATGCTCAGGTTTGTGCTTATTGCCCAGATGGTTGATGAAGCTGGAGGTGCCATAACTGGAGGGGTGAGACCCTCTGCTCAGCTTCACATGGCATAATTTGCATGTTACAAATTTGCTATCCAGTGAGGGCAGATGGAAAAACTGCCATATTGGGGATTGGAGTTTTCCCTTACGTGGCTCAGAACGGGATGCTGCTGTGGATTTTCTCCCGGTGGTGGTTGGGGCCTGGGGTTGAGTGGTGCGGCTGGTGGTAGTCGTGCCACTGACAGATGGAGCAGCAGCCTGCGGGTCACGTACTCCATGCCCACTGCTGCTCCTGCCAATCCCTGCAATGCTCAACCTGCGTGCCATACACACTGACTCCTCCTCCTCAGAGTCAGAGCTGACATGCCCCTCCGGTCGCTGGTAGTCCGGGTCCTTCACCTCATCATCAAACTCCCCTTCGTAAAACTGCTGGGATGATGAGCCCGCCTCAAACTCCTCTTCTGCTGACACATCATGGACGGGCTCCCCCCCAACAATTACTGTCAGCATCTCAGACTCTTCTGTAAAGCCAATTTTGCTGAGAATATTTTCTCTAGGGCTAGGGCTGGTGGTGGTGGCCTCACTGTCACTGGCTTGCTCCTCGTCATGCGCCATCTGCTGCATCACAGACGCGGCGTCCTTCTCCTCCAATCTGCGCCGCTGACCCTGCTTGAAAATTGACGCAACACGCTGCTGCGTCTCTGCAGCGTGACTGCCAGTGGGTAGCGGCGGAATGACTGATGCGGCAGAACTACTGCCAGAGGCCGCAATGTTGCTCACTCTCCTTCTGGCCTTGCCCCTCCCCCGTCTCACACTGCCAGTGCCAGACATAGTACAAGACTCACTGTCACTGATGAGTCGACGTCACAGATGATGTGTGTGGGGTACTTGGTGCACTTTTATTATTGGCGGCGGGCTTGGAAATGATCAGCAGATTGACAGACAGGAGTACAACAACTAAACACACTGACACTGCTCACTCAGCAGCAGCACAGCAGCAATAATCTGTAGTACTAGCACTGTCTGCAACTACACAATATAAAACCACAGTAGCAGTAGTAATAGCAGCCCAGCCAGCAGCAAGGAGCCTGGAGTGTGTGCACACAGACACAGCACACACAAAGACACAGGACCTAGTAGCAGTAATAATAGCAGCCCAGCCAGCAGCAAGGAGCCTGGAGTGTGTGCACACAGACACAGCACACACAAAGACACAGGACCTAGTAGCAGGCACAGGCAGCTGCTGCAGCTGAAAGACTGACTGACAAGACTGACTGACACTAACAAATTACACAGACTAGCTAAGCTAACTACAACACAGTAAAACAGTAAAACCAGAAGGTGTTTTAGTGTTAAAACGCTGGGTTATCACTGGGATAATGTACTTGCTTCAGCCAAACACACTGGACAAACTATCTCAGTGGCAGTCACAAAGCAAGGACGAGATTCTTAACATGCCCCCCTCCTTATATACAGGAGGGACTGGCCAAGGTTCCCCTCTGTGATTGGGTGCTTGGGCTTAGGCTGGGAGCGCTCTGATTGGCTGAATGACGTCATGGACATCATGTCCATGGTTACAGTACCCGGATTCGGATATCCGATCGGTATCCGCGGATATCCGGGTTATGCGACCAACTATCCGCATAGAGCTATCCGGATTTCCGGCCAGCTATCCGGAATCCGGATCCGATCGGATAGGCCTAAAAAGTTCGGATATCCGAGTCTATTCGGATATCCGGTATCCTGATGAGCAGCACTGGTAGCTGCTGCTTGCTGTTTTGGCAGTTGGGAACAGCTGTAAACAGCTATTTCCCACAATGCAACAGGGTTCACAGACAGGAAACTGCCAAGAGTACGTACTCAGAATTTCTTTGTGGGAGGGGTTTCACCACAATATCAGCCATACAGCGCCCCCTGATGGTCTGTTTTTGAAAAGGAATAGATTTCTCGTGTAAAAGGGGATATGAGCTACTGATTGGGATGAAGTTCAATTCTTGGTGGGAATTTCTCTTTAACATTCTACTAACAATCAAGTGATGTTGGCTGCTCTTGGTAACAGTAGCCCTGGCAACAGATGTACTCTGTACAAACATGCTGGCTAGAATGTTAATCAGCCACCATACCCTGTGATGTAATTAAAGCAAGATTAAACTCTATATACCTGTAACATCTTTTCCTCTGTCTGAATCCTGGCACCAATGTAAATTATTTTCTTGTCTTTATAATCATCCTGGGAGAGCATCTATCTTGAGTTCTAAAATCGCAGCTGCACCATAATCGCATCAAAAACACAATGGCAAATTGCAATCATTGGAAATAGCTGAACAATCGCAATCGCTGAAAAGTCTATTTCCTCTTATTCGACTTCCTAATAGGGCAACTGGCAAATCAACCAGGTGGATTTTTAAAGGTAAAGAAGACATTTCAAGATGCTTGTCAGTTTGTATACTAGCAAAAAATAAATATTGGAAGGCGCTGCTTGATAATAGCTAAAACTTCTACTGCCCACTTGCTGCTGCCCAAATTACGGTGGGTTAACCCCTATTCCCACCTATAGTGGACTATACAAAAATTGGATATATGGGCGCGTAGGTGTGTTATTAAAATAAATATATGAAACACAATTAAAATAGGTAAACTAGTTTATTTGATTCGTTACTTTGTAAAATAAGTATTATAAAGTTTTGCATGCTCTACCCTCACAGGCACTCTATTCATCCACGCATGGGAGTAGTATGGTGTCCTGCGTAAAAAATAAATAAAAAATATGTATATAAATATATTGATATATATATACTGTATATATAGGTCCTTAGTCAATTAGCGCTATAAATTGCAGTAAATGAACCTCTTCTATATAATATACAAGCCACAATTATTCCGTGCCTTGCGTGATAAACATATAACGTAAACTTGATATCACCTGTGGATGATCCTGCTTTAGACCCAGAGTGGGTTATGGCCAATCAGCCTCAGACTTTCACCGGCAAGAACCTCCGTGGTTTGGAGTAAACCCACAGTGACGTGGCCAACGTGATTCCCATTGAGATCTCGCGGAAATCTGGCAGCGCTTCTAGCCGCACGGCTCAGAGCGTATCTTCGTACAGACGTCACGTCTTTCCTGGAGGTGGTGTCTTACCCAACTCCACTCTGCGTTCCACCTTGTATCTGTACCCGGAAACGCTGCATTCCACCATTTGTATGCTACTTTTTTTTTGTTATGTACATTATTGTTTTAAATATTTCATTTTTTGAATTTCATCCCGCTTAAATAAATTGTACATGACACTTGACGTGAGAGGTATATGTAAGCTTCTATAACTGTCTCTGTTATGCTGATCTTCTGCCATTAATGCTGAACAAACATACAAAAATATGGCAATCTTCGGCCAGTTTTATCTCTGCAGTGTAATACCACTCCAAGGCCTATTTACTTATATTGAGTGTATTTGAATCCCATACCACATAGTTCATACTGTGTAGTTGTAGGTTGCTAAGGTATCTCTAGTGAACTCCAACCACCTCCAGGACAGTTCTCATAGGTGATCCAGCAAACTTAATTGTTTGAGGAACACAGGCTTACACCCCTTTAGTGACCACTGACCAGGCCATTTTTTACAATTCAGCACAGGAACATTTTACTAAATGTAACTTAATGATTAAAATTGTTTTTATTATATACAAGATTCATTTATGCATTATTTAAAGTAAACCTGAGACCAGTGCAAAGCAAAGATTTATACGTAGCCATCCTGGCGTTCTATTTCCCCAGGATTTCCGTCAAAAAGTGGTTCAATTAATTTCCAATAATTTTCAACCAATTTTTTTTTTGCAATCAATTTTTTTTATATATTGAATTCAATTCAGGTTATTGTATTGAATTCAATTAAAAAAAAAAGTGTTTGCTGCGAGATGTTGATGATGCTGTGTGACCCTGGTGCCATCAACGCCGATCGGTGGGGGACATGTCATCGCCGAGGGAGAAGCAAAATCCGCCAAGGGACATGGAAGAAGGCACTGTGGAAGCTATCAGAGGTACGTGACAAGGGATCAGCACGCCAATGGTGAGTATAAGACCCAGATGTATAGCCAGATGTATTAGCCAGGTGTAGTTAGCCAGATGTATTACCCAGGAATAGGTAGCCAGATGTATTAGCCAGGAATAGGTAGCCAGATGTATTAGACAGGAATAGGTAGCCAGATGTATTATCCAGGAATAGGTAGCCAGATGTTTTGCTAGGTATATAGTGAGCCAGATGTTTTGCCAGGTATATAGTTAGCCAGATGTTTGCCAGATGTGTAGTGAGCCAGATGTATAGGGAGCCAGATGTATATGTAGGCAGATGTATAGGTAGGCAGATATATAGGGAGCCAGATGTATAGGGAGCCAGATGTATAGGGAGGCAGATGTATAGGTAGGCAGATGTATAGGGAACCAGATGTATAGGTAGGCAGATGTATAGTGAGCCAGGTTTGTGGATGGGGGGATCCCCCTTCTATTTGTGTGGATGGCCAAGCTGAGGCTACCCCTTCTAAGCAGCGGGGGGGGGGGGTTCTCTGTGTAGTTACAGTACGAGGCTTGGTGACGTCACCAAGCCTCGTACTGTAACTACACAGACCGGGACTTCGGCAATGGAGGAGGAAGTACGCCAGCCACCGCAGGAGAGAGCCCTTGGGTGAGTAGATCCCACCTCAAAGTGCTTCAGGGGGGGGGGGGGCAGGAGATCGGGGCAGGGTGGGGAGGTCGTGAGGGAGGAGATGGGAGGGGGATCCCCCCAAAGTAGGGGGATCCCCCACCCAGACAGCCGCTCGCGTAGAAGGGGTATTCCCCCCCCACACCGCTCAGAAGGGGGAGCCCCCGCTCGGCCATCCACACACATAGAAGGGGGATCCCCCCCCCCCCCCCGCTTAGAAGGGTGAGCCCCCACTCGGTGACTGCGGGAGAATGGATGGGACCACAAGGACACCAAAGGAGACCACAAGGGGCTGGACGAAGCCCCAGTGAAGTATAAATCCTTGTGTTTCGTTGGTATGCTTTAATAGCAGACAATTGGTATGCCTCAGAATATCAGTCACATCAAATGTAACTGAAAAGAGGTCTGTTTCAGTCGCTTGCAGCCTCGTGCTAAATAATCTATAATGCACAGCATGAAGTTGAAAGATTGAGATTGAATATCATTTCAACAGATTCTTTAGGAGAGCCCTCATGCCACATACATACACAATCCATAAACTAGTATGCAGAACGGGTATCATAACTCCCCTCTGATTACACTGGCTCTGCATGACTCATATGTGTGAATCAGGCACTGCTAAAGCCAACTTTATCATTACAGCCAGGCTATTTATCTTTCTACAAAGGAGATGGGAAAATGGCAGCTCCCATCTACCACTCACTTTAGGAATTCTTTAAAGGGAAAGGAAACATTTTTTTGTTTTTAATTTTTTAGATCAATTTCTCTCATTTTTAGATATTTGTATATTTATGCTTACTGTATTGGGTAAATAATGTGTTATTTTCATAGCGGCAAAGCCTAGTTTAACTGGTTCAGGGCCGCACTAAGTTGAATCTACGCCACATCTGTGGCTCTCTAGTTCTGATGGGGCATAGATTCTATGCCGTGGCTTCTCGCGGTCCTGAGCCAACCACTGCCCACTGGAGGAAGTAAACTCAGCTGTCATGTAAGAGCCAAGCTTCCTCCTATCGGTAAGGAGACAGTTCCATTGGCTTCTTACCAGGTGATCACTGTGAGCCAATGACAGTGATCTCAGAACGGTTGCATTACAACAAGGCTCTGATCCTCAAGGGGCCATAGCCTTGTGGTCCAAAATAGTTTAAAGAGGAACTCCAGTGAAAATAACATAATGGACAAAAGTGCTTAATTTTTACAAATATTATATATAAATGATTTAGCCAGTGTTTGCCCATTGTAAAATATTTCCTCTCCCTAATTTACATTCTGATATTTATCATATGGTGACATTTTTACTGCTGGCAGGTGATGTTAGTGGAGGTAGCTGCTGCTTACTTTTTTGGCAGTTGGAAACAGCTGTTATTTCCCACAATTCATCAAGGCTCCCACAGTGTGATGTCAGCACCATGGTACTGAAATCACACTGTGGGAGGGGTTTCAACACAATATCAGCCATACATAGTCCCCTGATGATCCATTTGTGAAAAGGAAAAGATTTCTCATGGGAAAGGGGGTGTCAGCTACTGATTGGGATGAAGTTCAATCCTTGGTCACGGTTTCTCTTTAACTGGTAATGTTTTGTGAGATGAGGTAAATTATTAATATCTACCTCATGTTGTTTGCCTGCTTGTCGTTGCATATGCCACTACACTATTAGAACAGATTTCAGCAGAGATCTGGGCTAATACAGTTATCACAGCTACTGTTTTCAGTACATTGCTGTAGTACAAAGCTATTGAAAACATACTGTGTGTGCTCCAGACAGGAGAAAAAAGCTGCATGACATTCTAGCCTAGCCTGAACATCACTGTGAGGACAAGTTACATTCCAATGCACATCAATATATAGATATACAGTAAGAAGCTTTCTGATGCTGAAACCAGGATAATGAAAGGACTTATGAAGTAAACTATGTAATTAAATAGGCTATATTCATGTGTCAGTAATGCTACATAGACGAGGGCAGTGTTCTCCGCCCCCCTCCCCTCCAATCACCCCCCATGGCTCCATTTTTCTGTAATTTTTACCTGTCAAGGCCGCAACATTCTTGATCAACAATTTTGAACCGGAAAGAGCATCCCCTTCACATGCACAGTTGGGTCCCTAAGGTGCCATGGCACATGCGCGAGGCATACTCTTTCCAGTTCAAAGGTCTCAGCCCAGGAGGAATTATAAAAGAATAGAGGCAGGGGCGTACCTAGAAAGCCCGGGGCCCCCCTGCAAAAAAAAATCCCCCCCCTAGGTCCCTTAGCGCTCCCCCTCCTGCAATCATTGGGGGTGCTCGTGGCAGCAACGGCAGCGGCAGGCAAGCTGAGCACATACCTCCTTCTGGCCGGTCTCCGATCACTAAGTGCTTTATGGAACTTCCTGTGTAAACAGGAAGTTCTATGAAGCTCTTAGTGATCGGAGACCTCCGGCCAGAAGGAGGTATGTGCTCAGCTTGCCTGCCGCCGCTGTTGCCACGAGCACCACCAATGATTGCAGGAGGGGGAGCGCTAAGAGGAGAGCCCGAGGTGAGGGAGGGGGGGAATTTCCCCCCTCCCCACCGATCTGCGGCCACAGCTCTCCTCTTATGCTGCGACCCCTCCTGCCCCAAAAAAGTCCCAGTGCGGGCCCTAGGGGGGCCCCGGGCCCCCTGCGATGGCAGGGGTCACATCCCCTATTGTTATGCAAGTGAATAGAGGCATGTAGGGGTGGGATGGAGAGAAAACACAGTCCTCATCTGTGTATCATTACTGACACATGTATGTAGCCTATTTAATTAATTTTTACCGCATAAATCCTTTAAGTTACAAATAGTTATCCTGAGTAATATATAATGTTCTACTTTATGTCTTTGTAGTTTTTGTTTAAGGTTAGGATGGGTATCTTAAAGGAATACTATCGATTCACAGATTTTTTTCAGTTGACACAGGAATTGTTTGGGAAGTGCTGCTAAGTACTGGTGTATACATTTTAGTAGCAACTTCTTTGTTTACTGTTAGCAAAATACTTTCAAACTTTACTGACGCCAAAACTGACGGCTGACTGAGCCATGAGAAGAGGGGAAATTCCCCTCACACTTGATCAGTTAACTCTATGGGCCTGATTCACAAAGCGGTGATAACTCAGTTATCACGTCTAAAAGACTTTAGGAGTGATAACCTTTGCACTGCTGAGTTAGCACCGTTTTGTGCTCTTTATCGCGCGCAAAGTCCCACGCGCAAAGCTTTGCGCGCGCAATTGCGCAACTCCGTGCGCAGTGCCCATAGGGTTTAATGGGCGCATCGCACGCACTGCACCATGTGGCGCGCGATTGCGCGCACAACACTTTGCGCGTGGGAATTTCGCGCGAGTTTCATTTTATCACGCCTAAACTCAGTTTAGGCGTGATAAAGGAATTTTCACAGGCGTGCAAACACTTTGCACCGCTTTGTGAATCAGGTCCTATGTGTAGCTCTGTGTGTGACAGAGAGAGAGAGAGCTCCCAACAGCTGCAGCTCCTATGTCCTGTGTTTCTGACTGAAGTGTCTGAAGAGAGCAGAGGAAATGTAACTAATTGTCACAGCTTTTCATACTGTTTTTGCTTTCAGAGTTTGATATGTTTGATATTTTCTTTCTGTAGTCTGATATGCAACTCTGGCTGTGCATTGAAGCAGACACCCCTTCTGCAATTGATTTGTCCCAATATAGCTAAATCCTACCCTTAATAAATTACAGTTTTTGTCTCTGATATTTAACATGAAAAGTAGGAAAATGTTTACACAGCTACTTAGACATTATTTGCACACTGTCATTTTAGAACACTTGGGTAACGATAGTATTTGTAACGATCGGTGTCAGCACACAGAGAGAATCTGATTATTGGTGATCTGCAGTATCATCAAGAATACAGATATATACCCGATTATTGATGATCTGCAGAATCACCGATAGTCCAAGTATAACTAACCTCTGGACACCTATAGATTGGTGCAACAGTAATGACTTTGAGTTGGACCACCCGAGGAGCAGGTGGTCTTTGGCAGTATGGGCGATACCGCCCTTTGGGAAGTGCAAAAACCTTCCAGCAGCCTGAGGCCTCCAAAGAGGTGGAGCCCCAGACTGAAAGTAGGAAGGACCTGTGAGTGAGTGACACCTGAAAGGTGGATGTCACTAGCAGGTCTGGAGACTATCTCTAATGGAGAGAGATAGCTCTTAAGGTCGGGAAAGCCGGGTCGGCAACACACGGACAGACAAGGTACAGAGACAGAAGGCTGATTCAGTATCCAAAGGCAGGCAGGGTTAGCAACAGATAATCAGATATGCGTAGGTACCGAATCAGAAAGCAGAGGGATAGTCAGAATTGCAATAGGTCATAACGGATATCAAAACAATGTCTAGTCTTGGGTGTGAGGTCCATGGTCTCAACACCCTGGAACTAGTCTGGAGTATAATATGATGGAACACAGTATCCCTAGTCTTGGGTGTGAGGTCCGTGGTCTCGACACCCTGGAACTAGTCTGGAGTATAACACAAAGATAATACAGAGTCCCTAATTTTGGGTGTGAGGTCCGTGGTCTCAACACCCTAGAACTAGTCTGAAGTATAACACAATGATAACACAGAGTTCCTAATCTTGGGTGTGAGGTCCGTGGTCTCAACACCCTGGAACTAGGCTGAAGTATAACAGAATGATAACACAGAGTCCCTAATCTTGGGTGTGAGGTCCGTGGTCTCGACACCCTGGAACTAGTCTGAAGTATAACACAATGATACACAGAAGTAATCTGGCTCAGTGTGAATTCCAAGGTCCTCCTGGTTCTAACACACTGTAGGTTCTGACTAAGCACAGAGTGCTTTCACGTAAGTGTTCGCAACGGCAGACAACCTGAGACTGACCAGCAGTAACTATATATAGAGCGGCGCTCTCCGGCGCCACCCATCAGTGATCAACAATTGTCACTTGCTCTGAGGTCAGCTGACCAACCTGATCAGCTAATCCCTCCTTGGTTGTCATAAAGGTTCTGCCTCTCAGCACTCGCGCGCGTATTCCTCAATCTGTGTGAACAAACAGACCCAGCCACACCAGATGCACGCTGCTGCGTGCAAACCACCGCACTGGACGCGGAATCAGCCGCCTTGCTGTCAGTACACGCGGCGGATTTTCCGCGTTCTATTACAGTACCCCCCCCCCCCCTCCCCCTGAGGAGTGGACTCCGGACACTTCCCACCAGGCTTTCCAGGGTGCAAGTCATGGAATTCTTTCTTCAATTCCTCTGCGTGCATACGACAGTCTGGCTCCCAAGTTCTCTCCTCTATGCCATATCCCTTCCAGTGAACCAGATACTGCACGGAGTTCTGCACAAGCCGTGAGTCCAGAATCTTTTCAATCTCATACTCAGGTTGGTCATCAATCAACACGGGGGGGGGGGGGGGAGCGGAATCCACATGCACTGCCGGCTTGAGCAAGGACACATGGAATGATCTCACACCTCTCATGCTGGAAGGGAGATCAATAGCATAAGTGACATTATTGATTTTTCTGGTCACTGGAAAAGGACCCACAAATCTTGGGCCTAGTTTGGGTGCCAGTTGCTTTAGAGCCAAATGTCGTGTGGACACCCAGACCAAATCCCCTGGAGAGAATTCCCATTCTATGGAACGTCTCTTGTCAGCCTGTTTCTTCTGGTTCTGAAAAGCCCTCCCCAAATTTCTCTTAACCATTCCCCAAATTTGCTTTAAGGACCTCTGCCAATTCTCCAGGACTGGAAACGGAGTAGAAGCCACTGGCAATGGGGCAAACTTAGGTGACCTTCCCGTCACCACCTGAAATGGGGAAAATCTTCAGATTGTTGTATGCAAATTCTGCAAACGGCAAAAATTTTACCCAGTCGGTTTGTGCACCTGCAACATAACATCTCAGAAACTGTTCCAGGGACTGGTTGACTCTTTCAGTCTGGCCATTGGTCTGTGGGTGGTAGCCTGATGAAAAAGAAAGATCCATGTCTAACTGATGGCAGAATGCCCTCCAAAACTTAGATACAAATTGGACTCCCCGATCTGACACTATATTTTCCGGAATGCCATGCAGCCGGAAAATGTGCTGGATGAAGAGATCAGCCAATTCCTGGGCCGAGGCGAGTCCTTTCAGGGGGACAAAATGAGCCATCTTACCGAATCGATCGACTACCACCCAAATGACCGTCATGCCCTCAGACCTGGGGAGTTCACCCACAAAATCCATGGACAAATGGGTCCAAGGTTCACTCGGAACTGGTAAAGGCTGCAATGTTCCAACAGGTGCCTGACGGGAGGGTTTGCTCCTAGCACACACTGCACACTCTCTTACAAACTCCTTACAGTCTGTTGCCAATGACGGCCACCAAGCACATCTAGCAAGTAGATCCTGAGTTCTGGTGGCCCCAGGATGCCCAGCATTCTTGTGGGAATGAAACAGCTGCAACAGTTGTAGGCGAAAAGGCAATGGTACAAACAGGACCCCCTCAGGCTTCCCCTCTAGAACATCCTGTTGAAATGGACTCAGAGTGACAGTCCAGTCTTTCCAGGTCTCAGTGGTTGCCAGTAGTGTTGGGCGAACAGTGTTCGCCACTGTTCGGGTTCTGCAGAACATCACCCTGTTCGGGTGATGTTCGGGTTCGGCCGAACACCTGCTGGTGTTCGGCCAAACTGTTCGGCCATATGGCCGAACTAAGAGCGCATGGCCGAACGTTACCCGAACGTTCGGCTAGCGCTGTGATTGGCCGAACGGGTCACGTGTAGTGTTGGGCGAACATCTAGATGTTCGGGTTCGGGCCGAACATGGCCGAACTCCGAACATAATGGAAGTCAATGGGGACCCGAACTTTCGTGCTTTGTAAAGCCTCCTTACATGCTACATACCCCAAATTTACAGGGTATGTGCACCTTGGGAGTGGGTACAAGAGGAAAAAAAATTAGCAAAAAGAGCTTATAGTTTTTGAGAAAATCGATTTTAAAGTTTCAAAGGGAAAACTGTCTTTTAAATGCGGGAAATGTCTGTTTTCTTTGCACAGGTAACATGCTTTTTGTCGGCATGCAGTCATAAATGTAATACATATAAGAGGTTCCAGGAAAAGGGACCGGTAACGCTAACCCAGCAGCAGCACACGTGATGGAACAAGAGGAGGGTGGCGCAGGAGGAGAAGGCCACGCTTTGAGACACAACAACCCAGGCCTTGCATGAGGACAAGAAGCGTGCGGATAGCAATTTGCATTTTGTCGCCATGCAGTCATAAATGTAATACAGATGAGAGGTTCAATAAACAGGGACCGGAAACGCTAACCCATCACAGATGTTCATTGTTCATGTTACTTGGTTGGGGTCCGGGAGTGTTGCGTAGTCGTTTCCAATCCAGGATTGATTCATTTTAATTTGAGTCAGACGGTCTGCATTTTCTGTGGAGAGGCGGATACGCCGCCGATCTGTGACGATGCCTCCGGCAGCACTGAAACAGCGTTCCGACATAACGCTGGCTGCCGGGCAAGCCAGCACCTCTATTGCGTACATTGCCAGTTTGTGCCAGGTGTCTAGCTTCGATACCCAATAGTTGAAGGGTGCAGATGGATTGTTCAACACAGCTACGCCATCTGACATGTAGTCCTTGACCATCTTCTCCAGGCGATCGGTGTTGGAGGTGGATCTGCACGCTTGCTGTTCTGTGTGCTGCTGCATGGGTGTCAGAAAATTTTCCCACTCCAAGGACACTGCCGATACCATTCCCTTTTGGGCACTAGCTGCGGCTTGTGTTGTTTGCTGCCCTCCTGGTCGTCCTGGGTTTTCGGAAGTCAGTCTGTCGGCGTACAACTGGCTAGAGGAGGGGGAGAATGTCAATCTCCTCTCTAAAGTCTCCACAAGGGCCTGCTGGTATTCTTCCATTTTGACCTGTCTGGCTCTTTCTTCAAGCAGTTTTGGAACATTGTGTTTGTACCGTGGATCCAGAAGGGTATAAACCCAGTAATTGGTGTTGTCCAGAATGCGCACAATGCGTGGGTCGCGTTCAATGCAGTCCTAGGCCGAAGAGGTCATAGCCTAGGGTCACAAAACCTGTTTATTGGGCAATTTCAATGGTGGCGAGTCTGACGTACATAAATCGCAGCAATGGCTGTTAGCAACGTCTGAATCTCACGAAATGTCTCATGCAGGTAGAAGACATATTGTTAGACTTGGGCTCCAAAGATGGGTTCCCTACATCTCTGCAAACCAGAGTTACAGGGCTCCAAATTTGGTAAAATCCCCCATAGGCTTTCATTGGGCCTCCTATTTACAGTTCCAAAATCTCACATCTTTTCAAAGGGCAATTACTCAGCAGTGGCAAATTTTCTAGCATTGTAGGGACCCTTAGGGGGAACATGACTGGTGAGTTTCGGGCCCCTAGGCCGAAGAGGTCATAGCCTAGGGTTACAAAAACCTGTTTATTGGGGCTATTTCAATGGTAGTGATGGTGACGTACATAAATCGCAGCAATGGCCGTTAGCAAAGTCTGAATCTCACGAAATGTCTCATGCAGGTAGAAGACATATTGTTAGACTTGGATTCCAAAGATGGGGTCCCTACATCTCTGCAAACCAGAGTTACAGGGGTCCAAAATTGGTAAAATCCCCCATAGGATTTCATTGGCTCCCTATTTCACTTTCCAAAATCTCACATCTTTTCAAAGGGCAATGGCTCAGCAGTACCAAATTTTCTAGCATTGTAGGGACCCTTAGGGGGAACATGACTGGTGAGTTTCGGGCCCCTAGGCTGAAGAGGTCATAGCCTAGGGTCACAAAAACCTGTTTATTGGGGCTATTTCAATGGTAGTGATGGTGACGTACATAAATCGCAGCAATAGCCGTTAGCAAAGTCTGAATCTCACGAAATGTCTCATGCAGGTAGAAGACATATTGTTAGACTTGGATTCCAAAGATGGGGTCCCTACATCTCTGCAAACCAGAGTTACAGGGGTCCAAAATTGGTAAAATCCCCCATAGGATTTCATTGGCTCCCTATTTCACTTTCCAAAATCTCACATCTTTTCAAAGGGCAATGGCTCAGCAGTACCAAATTTTCTAGCATTGTAGGGACCCTTAGGGGGAACATGACTGGTGAGTTTCGGGCCCCTAGGCCGAAGAGGTCATAGCCTAGGGTCACAAAAACCTGTTTATTTGGGCTATTTCAATGGTAGTGATGGTGGCGTACATAAATCTCAGCCATGGCCGTTAGCAACGTCTGAATCTCACGAATTGTCTCATGCAGGTAGAAGACATATTGTTAGACTTAGATTCCAAAGATGGGGTCCCTACATCTCTGCAAACCAGAGTTACAGGGGTCCAAAATTGGTAAAATCCCCCATAGGCTTTCATTGGGCCTCCTATTTACCGTTCCAAAATCTCACACCATTTCAAAGGGCAATGTCTCAGCAGTGGCAAAACTCACCAGTCATGTTCCCCCTAAGGGTCCCTACAATGCTAGAAAATTTGGTACTGCTGAGCCATTGCCCTTTGAAAAGATGTGAGATTTTGGAAAGTGAAATAGGGAGCCAATGAAATCCTATGGGGGATTTTACCAATTTTGGACCCCTGTAACTCTGGTTTGCAGAGATGTAGGGACCCCATCTTTGGAATCCAAGTCTAACAATATGTCTTCTACCTGCATGAGACATTTCGTGAGATTCAGACTTTGCTAACGGCCATTGCTGCGATTTATGTACGTCACCATCACTACCATTGAAATAGCCCCAATAAACAGGTTTTTGTGACCCTAGGCTATGACCTCTTCGGCCTAGGGGCCCGAAACTCACCAGTCATGTTCCCCCTAAGGATCCCTACAATGCTAGAAAATTTGGTACTGCTGAGCCATTGCCCTTTGAAAAGATGTGAGATTTTGGAAAGTGAAATAGGGAGCCAATGAAATCCTATGGGGAATTTTACCAATTTTGGACCCCTGTAACTCTGGTTTGCAGAGATGTAGGGACCCCATCTTTGGAATCCAAGTCTAACAATATGTCTTCTACCTGCATGAGACATTTCGTGAGATTCAGACTTTGCTAACGGCCATTGCTGCGATTTATGTACGTCACCATCACTACCATTGAAATAGCCCCAATAAACAGGTTTTTGTGACCCTAGGCTATGACCTCTTCGGCCTAGGGGCCCGAAACTCACCAGTCATGTTCCTCCTAAGGGTCCCTACAATGCTAGAAAATTTGGTACTGCTGAGCCATTGCCCTTTGAAAAGATGTGAGATTTTGGAAAGTGAAATAGGGAGCCAATGAAATCCTATGGGGGATTTTACCAATTTTGGACCCCTGTAACTCTGGTTTGCAGAGATGTAGGGACCCCATCTTTGGAATCCAAGTCTAACAATATGTCTTCTACCTGCATGAGACATTTTGTGAGATTCAGACTTTGCTAACGGCCATTGCTGCGATTTATGTACGTCACCATCACTACCATTGAAATAGCCCCAATAAACAGGTTTTTGTGACCCTAGGCTATGACCTCTTTGGCCTAGGGGCCCGAAACTCACCAGTCATGTTCCCCCTAAGGGTCCCTACAATGCTAGAAAATTTGCCACTGCTGAGTAATTGCCCTTTGAAAAGATGTGAGATTTTGGAACTGTAAATAGGAGGCCCAATGAAAGCCTATGGGGGATTTTACCAAATTTGGAGCCCTGTAACTCTGGTTTGCAGAGATGTAGGGAACCCATCTTTGGAGCCCAAGTCTAACAATATGTCTTCTACCTGCATGAGACATTTCGTGAGATTCAGACGTTGCTAACGGCCATTGCTGCGATTTATGTACGTCAGACTCGCCACCATTGAAATTGCCCAATAAATAGGTTTTGTGACCCTAGGCTATGACCTCTTCGGCCTAGGACTGCATTGAACGCGACCCACGCATTGTGCGCATTCTGGACAACACCAATTACTGGGTTTATACCCTTCTGGATCCACGGTACAAACACAATGTTCCAAAACTGCTTGAAGAAAGAGCCAGACAGGTCAAAATGGAAGAATACCAGCAGGCCCTTGTGGAGACTTTAGAGAGGAGATTGACATCCCCCCCCTCCTCTAGCCAGTTGTACGCCGACAGACTGACTTCCGAAAACCCAGGACGACCAGGAGGGCAGCAAACAACACAAGCCGCAGCTAGTGCCCAAAAGGGAATGGTATCGGCAGTGTCCTTGGAGTGGGAAAATTTTCTGACACCCATGCAGCAGCACACAGAACAGCAAGCGTGCAGATCCACCTCCAACACCGATCGCCTGGAGAAGATGGTCAAGGACTACATGTCAGATGGCGTAGCTGTGTTGAACAATCCATCTGCACCCTTCAACTATTGGGTATCGAAGCTAGACACCTGGCACAAACTGGCAATGTACGCAATAGAGGTGCTGGCTTGCCCGGCAGCCAGCGTTATGTCGGAACGCTGTTTCAGTGCTGCCGGAGGCATCGTCACAGATCGGCGGCGTATCCGCCTCTCCACAGAAAATGCAGACCGTCTGACTCAAATTAAAATGAATCAATCCTGGATTGGAAACGACTACGCAACACTCCTGGACCCCAACCAAGTAACATGAACAATGAACATCTGTGATGGGTTAGCGTTTCCGGTCCCTGTTTATTGAACCTCTCATCTGTATTACATTTATGACTGCATGGCGACAAAATGCAAATTGCTATCCGCACGCTTCTTGTCCTCATGCAAGGCCTGGGTTGTTGTGTCTCAAAGCGTGGCCTTCTCCTCCTGCGCCACCCTCCTCTTGTTCCATCACGTGTGCTGCTGCTGGGTTAGCGTTACCGGTCCCTTTTCCTGGAACCTCTTATATGTATTACATTTATGACTGCATGCCAACAAAAAGCATGTTACCTGTGCAAAGAAAACAGACATTTCCCGCATTTAAAAGACAGTTTTCCCTTTGAAACTTTAAAATCGATTTTCTCAAAAACTATAAGCTCTTTTTGCTAATTTTTTTTTCCTCTTGTACCCACTCCCAAGGTGCACATACCCTGTAAATTTGGGGTATGTAGCATGTAAGGAGGCTTTACAAAGCACAAAAGTTCGGGTCCCCATTGACTTCCATTATGTTCGGAGTTCGGGTCGAACACCCGAACATCGCGGCCATGTTCGGCCTGTTCGGCCCGAACCCGAACATCTAGATGTTCGCCCAACACTAGTTGCCAGGACCACCTTCTGAGGTATAATGGTCTCAGGAGCTGAGGGCTGTGCTGTCTCGGTCTCAAAGCACCTGGATAAGGAATCAGCCTTGATGTTCTTACTACCAGGGGTATACGTGATTACAAATCTGAATCTCAAAAAAAATAACGACCACCGGGCCTGTCGGGGGCTAAGTCTCTTAGCACCCTCAATGTACTCTAAATTTTTGTGGTCAGTGTAAACTGTAATGGTGTGTTCTGCCCCTTCTAGCCAATGTCGCCATTCCTCAAAGGCCAACTTGATGGCTAGAAGTTCCCGGTTGCCTATATCGTAGTTTTTCTCTGTGGGTGAAAACCTACGGGAAAAATAGGCACAAGGGTGAAGTGTTCCCTGCAAACCAGAACGCTGAGACAGCACAGCCCCTACCCCTACCTCTGAGGCATCAACCTCCACGATAAAGGGATAGGTGACGTCTACATGTCTCAATATGGCTGCAGAACAGAACAATATCTTCAGAGTGGAGAAAGCAGCATGGGCCTCTGGGGACCAGTGGTGAGTATCTGCCCCTTTCTTGGTGAGACTGGTGAGAGGCGAGATCACCGTAGAGTACCCCTTTATGAATCTCCTGTAGTACTTGGCGAACCCCAGGAATCTCTGGAGTGCCTTCAGTCCTACAGGCTGAGGCCACTCCAAGACAGCAGAAACTTTTCCAGGGTCCATAGAGAGGCCAGAGGTCGAGATTATGTACCCCAGAAAGGCGACAGAGGTCACTTCGAAAATGCATTTTTCCAATTTAGCATACAGCATGGTCTGTCTCAACTTCCGTAGCACAAACCCCACATGTTTCCTATGTTCTGAGAGGTTGGATGAAAAAATCAGTATATTGTCTAAGTACACCAAGACGAATCTGCCCAACACCTCTCTGAACACCTCGTTAATCAACTCTTGGAAGACGGACGGGGCGTTACACAACCCGAAGGGCATCACCAGGTACTCGTAATGCCCGTCGGGTGTGTTAAAGGCCGTCTTCCATTCATCACCGTCCCTGATACGCACAAGGTTGTATGCACCCCTCAAATCCAACTTCGAGAAAATCTTAACATTGGTGACCTGGGTAAACAAAATCGTCAGTTAAAGGCAAAGGATAACGATTTTTTACTGTAATCTTATTTAAGCCCCGATAATCGATCTCTGGACGGAGGCCTCCATCCTTCTTTTTCACGAAAAAGAATCCTGCCCCTGCTGGTGACCAAGAGGGATGAATAAAACCTTTAGCTACATTTTCTCGGATGTATTCTTGCATAGCCAATTTCTCTGGCCCAGATAAATTATAGAGATGACCTCTAGGGGGCATACAATCCGACCTGAGATCGATGGGACAATCAAAAGGACGGTGAGGAGGAAGTTTATTTGCTGATTTGGGACTAAACACGTCTGCAAATTCTGAATACTGGCTTGGCAAACCTTCCACCTGAATCTTGGTGTTACCCAAGGTTACCTTCGCTAAACAATGATGATGACAATGGGTAGACCAGCTCGTTAGCTGACCTGAAGCCCAATTGATCTGAGGAGAGTGAAGTTGTAACCATGGCATGCCAAGAATGATCGTGGAAGTTGTCATCCGCAAAACCAGAAACTGTAGACTCTCTTTGTGTAACACCCCCACCGTAACCCTTAACTCTGGGGTCTGAGACAGAGGGTATTTACTCTGCAGAGGAGAGTCGTCCACTGCAGTGACCAGAATCCGTTGATTCAAAGGGGAAATAGGAATCCCTAATTTCTTTGCAAAATCGTAATCCATAAAGTTGGCTGCTGAGCCAGAGTCTAGGAAGGCCTCAGTGGCCACTGTTTGATCTTCCCAAGATATAGTACAAGGGAGGAGCAAACGTTTATCGTCTAGAGGTAAAGGCTGCGCGCCTAGGGTATTACCTCCGACTACACCTAGGCAGCAGCGTTTCCCGACATCTTGGGACAATTCTGCACTCTGTGACCCTCCTCTGCACAGTATAGACAGAGCTGTTCTGTTTTTCTGCGATTCTGCTCCACCCGGGACAATTTTGACCGACCAATCTGCATTGGTTCTGGTGGAGGTGAAACGGGTGGAGGGGAGGCTTAGGAAACATATCTCACATTGTTCGTACTCCGAGTCTGTTTCTGGTAACATAGACGATGATCAACCCTGACTGCTAATGAAATGGCCTCATCAATAGACTTTGGCTCAGGATGACCCAGCATTAGATCAGATACCGCGTCTGACAACCCTGACAAAAAACAGTCCAGAAGTGTGAATGACCCCCATCTAGCTGAAACTGCCCATTTTCTGAACTCAGCTGCGTAAACTTCAACCGGATCCCTGCCCTTCCGCAAAGTCTTGAGTTTCCGCTCAGTGGTAGAGGCAATGTCCGGATCATCATAAATTATAGCCATAGCTTTAAAAAATTCCTCAACCGAGGCCAGGGCCTCATGCCTTGTCTGGAGACTATATGCTCAGGTCTGGGAATACCCTGACAGCAGAGTCTTAATGAACGTAATTCTCTGTGCCACGGTTCCCGATGAATTAGGTCTCAACTCAAAGTACGATAACACTCGATTTCTAAAATTCTGAAAGTCAGATCTGTGACCAGAAAACTTTTTGGGCACAGGCATACGTAAGTCTGTACCTGGAGGAGATCGCACTATATTCACAGCCATCTGTAGGACTTGTGCAGACCCAGACAAAGCGTTGATCTGGGTCTGATGACTGTCCAGCACTTGGATGAAATTCTCCACCGAGGTGGTGAGTGCATCAAGACGGCTGTTAAGTGCATCCATTTGGTTTTGGTCTGCTGTTCTGTAACGATCGGTGTCAGCACACAGAGAGAATCTGATTATTGGTGATCTGCAGTATCACAAAGAATACAGATATATACCCGATTATTGATGATCTGTAGAATCACCGATAATCCAAGTATAACTAACCTCTGGACACCTATATAGTGTGAGTGTTTGGTGCAACAGTAATGACTTTGAGTTGGACCACCCGAGGAGCAGGTTGTCTTTGGCAGTATGGGCGATACCGCCCTTTGGGAAGTGCAAAAACCTTCCAGCAGCCTGAGACCTCCAAAGAGGTGGAGCCCCAGACTGAAAGTAGGAAGGACCTGTGAGTGAGTGACACCTGAAAGGTGGATGTCACTAGCAGGTCTGGAGACTATCGCTAATGGAGAGAGATAGCTCTCAAGGTCGGGCAAGACGGGTCGGCAACACACGGACAGACAAGGTACAGAGACAGAAGGCTGATTCGGTATCCAAAGGCAGGCAGGGTTGGCAACAGATAATCAGATATGCGTAGGTACCGAATCAGAAAGCAGAGGGATAGTCAGAAATGCAATAGGTCATAACGGATATCAAAACAATGCCTAGTCTTGGGTGTAAGGTCCGTGGTCTCAACATCCTGGAACTAGTCTGGAGTATAATATGATGGAACACAGTATCCCTAGTTTTTGGGTGTGAGGTCCGTGGTCTCGACACCCTGGAACTAGTCCGGAGTATAACACAAAGATAATACAGAGTCCCTAATCTTGGGTGTGAGGTCCGTGGTCTCAACACCCTGGAACTAGTCTGAAGTATAACACGATAACACCGAGTTCCTAATCTTGGGTGTGAGGTCCGTGGTCTCAACACCCTGGAACTAGTCTGAAGTATAACAGAATGATAACACAGAGTCCCTAATCTTGGATGTGAGGTCCGTGGTCTTGACACCCTGGAACTAGTCTGAAGTATAACACAATGATACACAGAAGTAATCTGGCTCAGTGTGAATTCCCAGGTTCTCCTGGTTCTAACACACTGTAGGATCTGACTAAGGTCTGAGTGCTTTCACGTAAGTGTTCACAACGGCAGACAACCTGAGACTGACCAGCAGTAACTATATATAGAGCGGCGCTCTCCGGCGCCACCCATCAGTGATCAACCAAAAGTGACTTGCTCTGAGGTCAGCTGACCAACCTGGTCAGCTGATCCCTCCTTGGTTGTCATAAAGGTTCTGCCTCTCAGCGCGCGCGCGTATTCCTCAATCTGTGTGAACTAACAGGCCCAGCCACACCAGACGCACGCTGCTGTGTGCAAACCGCCACGCTGGACGCGGAATCAGCCGCCTTGCTGTCAGTACACGCGGCGGCTTTTCCGCGTTCTATTACAGTATTCCTTTAAGTTGTGTATAGAATGGTGTGAAACGTCAACTCACAAAGAGTTATTCAAGTGCTGAATAGCGTACTGGTTAAGGCTGCTGCCTTTGACGTAGGATTTTGACCAGGATTTCAATCCCGGCTAAAGCCAGTACATAAAACAGTAAAGAGTTCTGGTGCATGCCCTAAGCGGCTGCAACCTCAAAGTGCTTTGAATCCGCCAAGAGAATATCCGAATATAAATGCTTTAAGTGTGTGGGTATGAGCCAAGCAAGTGCTAATAACTGTTAAGAGTGTACGTATGAGCAATGCAAGTTTTAATAACTCTCAAGCGAGTTAATATAAGCAATGCAAGTGTAAATAACTATTAAAGTGGATCCGAGATAAACTTTTACTCATTGAATGATTGTGTTCCTTTCATATAGTTTATAGGGCATTCCTACACCCAAATACTTTTTTTGTTTTAATACTCTAACTCCCTATAAACTAAACAAGCCTTGCCCACAGCTTCTCCAGAGTGCCTTGGCACTCTCAGACTCATGTAGCAAGGGCTTATGGGCGCTCAGTCTGGGCAGGAGGAGAAGGAGGTTACTAGCCAGAGATTTCAGAGGCAGAGGGGAGGAGGGAGGAGGAGAGGGGAGTGACGTTTTCACAGGCTGAGGTCTGGAGATACAGATCAGCTTGCCTATGTGTAATGTGACAAACAGAACATGCCGCCCTCATTGTATCCCAGGAATAAATAATCATAAACTGTTGAAGCTGTTTGCAGCTAGATTTGCTGTGTAAACCATCTAAACTATCTATCTATCTAAAACCCTAAATAACATAATTAAGAAACACCATTCCATAATAAATTAGGAACTATGTTCACAAAATAACACTCAAATAACAATTGGGCATGAAGACCTACAAATAATTTGTGTGTTTAAAATATATCCGAGGTGATGGATTAAATCTAGGTTTACTTACCTGGAGCTTTTTCCAGTCCCCAGAAGTAATTTGTGTCCCTTGCTCTGTCAATGCTTGACAGGCGTGGTGTTACAACCACTGCAATTTGGCTGCATTTAAAATTGGCAAGCGCACAGTTCAGCCGTCCGTCTGTTAATGTCTACAGTATGGAGATCACCAGCAGTGAAGTGCTGTGTCTGGTATTTTATTTATTTTTTCCAGAAGGAAAATGTTTCTGATTACATTTTATATGCACTGAAAATATAAAATGTATCTCTAATAAATAGGTTTGAAGAAAATTCTCAGAACTTTTTATATTTTCCTAATTAAATGTACTTTAAATGGAACATGTTTAGTGCTTACTCTGCTCACTAAACCAATAAAGCAAAAATGAAAATGTTTATTAATGTCTAATAAATACAATAAAATACGTTCAAAAAGTACTGAAAAGGATGTTATTCTAAAATTAATACAATCTTGTTCTGTATCAACGAAGGCTGAAGCTAGGTAGGTTATTATCGATGATCGTAATCTGCATTTTAAGATTACATGAAATTTAGCATACATTTTTGCAACTACGGCCATATGTAATTATGATTTGACATTCAAATGATTTTGTATAATCCATTCATAATTTTGCATAATTTTTGCGTAATTGAATGCCGATTTTAACAGTTAATAGCAAAGCCTCCATACATGCTATTGTCACCAAAATTGCAACATATGTTAAGGAGAATAATGGGAATAAAAGGACTTTGTAGTTTTGAAAAAATTGATTTAACCACTTAAGTACCAGCAGTTTCTGCCCCCTTAAGGACCAGAGACCGCTGGTACAGAAACGGCGGAATCCCGACGAATCGCCACGCATACCCGCCGCAACCGCCGTCATCGCCGCTCGCCAGGACCCTCAGGACATAGACTCTGTCGTCTCTATGAAGGCAGAGTCATGTGAGCTGGTCAGGACTCAGGAGCCGCTTTCATTAGCTCCTGACCCTGTATTTCAATGTAAGCCAATGGGAGCGGCTTACATTCAAAGACAGGGCCAGGAGCCAATGCAATCGGCTCCTGACTGGCTCACATGGCTCTGCCGTCATAGAGACAGGCAGAGCCTGTGAGATGCGGCGAGACTCGTCGGGTTTGAGCGGCGCGATCGGCGAGGAGCGACGGAAACGGCAGATGCGCACAGCGGTGGCTGATTGAAATCTACGCCCTGCCAGCCAGGAGCCCACCAAGACAGGGCGTAGATTTCAATTAGCTCGGTCCTTATCTAGTTAGAGAAATGCAACGGAAAATGGTTTTAAAACTAAAAAAATGGCAGCATATTAACCATTTTTCCTTTACATTTTTGAAATCTATTTTCTCAAAAACTACAAGGTCTTTTCTGACTTGTCCCTACTACTCCCCTTAACATACATAGCAATTTTGGTGATGATAGCATGTATGGGGCCTAATGGGGCTGTTAATCGCTAAATTTGGCACAGAATTACGCAAAAATTATGTGAAATGGGGAAAATACGTGTTTTTTTATGACATTCACAAAAAAAATTAATTACGATTTTCCCCAAAATTTTACATTACAATTTTGCATCTTAATTGCAAATTACGATGCAAAATTAGGTTTTATTAAATTCATGCTCATCACTACAGCCAAAAATATTACTGTACTTTAAAGTATAAAAAAGAAATCCAACAAGAGCCTTCTGAATTTGCATTCTGGGAAGGAGCGTGGTCTAGCTGTCATTCACTCTCCTTCCTGCATTAGGCAATTGAAGAGGGTGTGGCCAAGAGACGGGGGCCATGCTTTAGACAGCCTATCAGAAGATGCAAGTGGGAGCAGGGCCGGGCCGAGGCATAGGCTGGAGAGGCTCCAGCCTCAGGGCGCAGTGTAGGAGGGGGCACAGAATTCATTCAGCTGTCATTACTAATTGTGTGTGAAGCAGAAATAAATAATAAAAGGGGATACATAGCAGTGACTGCAGGCCAGATAACTAGATATTAAGGTGTTGGGGAGGTTGTGGGCCCTGTGGCGCCTCTTAGTGTAATAGCAATCAGTGTGTGACGGCTGTGGAGGCAGGGATGGAGGGGCGCACTTTGCTGTCTCAGCCTTGGGTGCTGGAGGACCTTGTCCCGGCTCTGAGTGGGAGTCTGGATTGTCATTTCAATGGGCACATGACCCCAGAATTTAAATTGCAAAGGAATGATAAGGTTTAATTGTTATCCTTGCAAATCTGAGAAATGTGGAAACATTCCTAATTAAAACCTTGGCCAGTGCCTATAAGGTACTAATAGTAAAAAGTGTTGCATATCACTCATTACTTCCTGAAGGAGTTTTATGATAAGTTTTAAATCTGCAAATCATTGCCATAGTTTTCACATGCATGCAGCTGAACATTATTTTAAAGTGTATCTGAGGGGAAAAAGATGACAAGATATACTTAGTGATGTACAGTATACATATGATATACTTACTGTTGTATACTAAGATATACTTACCATGATGTTACCAGGATACTTCTTTAGTCTAAAAGGAAAGGGTGTCTTGGCACCTTAAAGGGACACTGAAGCGAAAAAAAAATTATGATATTATGATTTGTATGTGTAGTACAGCTAAAAAATAAAACATTAAGATCAGATACATCAGTCTAATTGTTTCCAGTACAGGAAGAGTTAAGGTGGCCATACACTGGCCCGATTCGCGACCGTTTCGACAGCAGATTCGATCCTGGGATCGAATCTGCTGCCAATCGTTTGCGCTAAACGCACCCGCCGATCCGATTTCCTCCCGAAATCGGATCGGTCCGTCGATCGCGCCGTGCGGGAAATTACCCTCGATCGCCCGCGGGTAGGGAGCGCGACGCTAGCGGCGGCCGATCCGATCAGGTATACATTACCTGACGCTGGCTCCCGGGCATCTTCTCCGCATCTTCTCCACGCTGCACCCGCTCCATCCCGGCGCTTCCTGTCACTGCAGTGACCAGGAAGTTCAAATAGAGGGCGCTCTATTTGAACTTCCTAGTCACGGAGTGACACAGGAAGCGCCGGGATGGAGTGGGTGCAGCGTGGAGAAGATGCGGAGAAGACGCCCGGGAGCCAGCGTCAGGTAATGTATGCGCGGGGGGGGGGGGGGGGGACAGGCGGCAGCGGCGGCTCCACAGATTGTGATCGGTTTCAGCCTGAAATCGATTCACAATCTGTTTGCAGTAAAGATTCGATCAGATAGGGATCTGTCAGCTGGTCGATCTAATGGCAAATCGACCAGTGTATGGCTACCTTAAAGAAACTCAAGCTGTTATCTCTATACAAAAAAGCCATTAATCTCTACGACTTTCAAAGTCATGGAGAGGGCTGTTATCTGACTTTTATTATCTCAACTGTAAATAAACAAATGTCTTTTTGTCTGCCAGAGGAGAGGTTATTAGTTCACAGACTGCTCTGAAAGAATCATTTTGAATGCTGAGTGTTGTGTAATTTGCACATATTAGAGAATGATGCAATGTTAGAAAAAACACTATATACCTGAAAATAAAAATATGAGAATATTTTCTTTGCTGCTAATCTTCTAGTAATTATTCATAGTACACAACCAATTCATTATATCATATATTTTTTTTCACTTCAGTGTCTCTTTAAAGAAGGAAGAACAGAGACAACGGGAGCCCAAATAGCGCAATATGTAATGATCAGATGAAAAATAATAAGTATGATACAGGACTACTCACACAGGTGGGTTGCGTGAGGGGCAACCGACCACTTAAAGCAGATGGAGATGTTTACCCGTCTCCACTCGGGATGTCCATTGGACTGAATATGGTCACTCTCTTGAGAAAAAGACACTTGCTCACCTCAAAAGTGGTAGCACCCTGTGGGGCTTGGAAGTACCCCTTGGAAGTACCCCTTCAAACTAGAAATTTGGGAGGTGTAAACAGCACAATAGGAGTGTAAGGGATCGCTCCTCTTGGCCGCAGTATGTTCTGAGGCGGCGACATGATTAAAGAAACACGTAATTAAAGAGATTAAATTACACGTAATTAAAGAAAATCAAGTTTTGGTTAAGAGGGATGTTGTGCGTCTCACAAATCATAATTATTTACAATTGTCTCTAGATGGGGATAGATCAGTGATGGCTAACCTTGGCACTCCAGCTGTGACAAAACTACAAATCCCATCATGCCTCTACCTCCCCGAGTTATGCTTAGAGCTGCCAGAGTATTGCAATGCCTCATGGGACTTGTAGTTCCACAACAGCTGAAGTGCCAAGGTTAGCCATCACTGGGATAGATTTACTCCAGGCTAGTGAAGGTTCGCTGAATTTCTCATACATTTTTGCAATTACGCTTACACGTAATTACGATTTGCAAGTTCAATTGATTTTGAGTAGTCATTCGTAATTTCGCATAAAAGTTATTTTGCGTAATTTCTTGCAGATTGTAGCATTAAATAGCAAAGCCCCCATACATGCTATTGACACCAAAATTGCTACATATGTTAAGGAGAATCGTGTGTACAAGACAAAAAAAAAGACTTTATAGTTTTTGAGAAACTCAATTTTAAAAATGCAAGTAAAAAAATGGTTTTTAAACTTAGAAAAATGACAGTTTAAAAAACATTTTTTCTTTGCATTTTTAAAATCGAGTTTCTCAAAAACTACAAGGTCTTTTTGATAAATTATTTTTTTGACTTATACCCACTATTCGAGCTTTTTTTGGTAGCAATAGCATGTATGGGTGCTTTTTCTATTAACCTCTAAAGGCGGCACAAAATTAGGCAAAATTTTTACTAAAATTATGCCAAAAATTACGCTAAATTTTTAAATACTACTATTACATATGAAATTAATTACGGTTTTCTCTGAAATTTTGCATTACGATTACGATGCATAAATGCGAATTTCGACGCAAAATTTTGCATATGTGAAATTTCGGCCCACCACTGCTCCAGGCTACACACCTGGATTCCAAACCACGTTACTCCATGAATCCGCAGGTTCAGCAATGGTATCATCATTACAGTGTTCTCAATCTCTCCAGACTAGCTTAGAGTCAACAATTAAGAGGAAAGTATTAAAAATTTAAATAAAACTTCAGAGCTGGAAGGGTTTGTGAGCGAGAGGTTGTTGTGTTCTTTATTCACTGTAAGCTGCGAAAGCTGCTGAGGGTGGAAACCTGATATGTGAAACGCACTTAAACTAACAGCAATAAATCATTATTGTGACAAATATGTCATGCATCTCTGCAGTACAAAACATTTCATATGAAATATGATAAAATGATTGAAAATGCACAGAATGCAATTCTTCATGTCATGGAAAATGAACGTTCTCATTCTTGTTAGAAGCCATATATCTTGGGACGTTTACCGATTGTTTTGCCTCTTTGATGATTTTGTGTCTCTATATTTTTTCATTTAAACTATGTATTATAGAGTTTAAGAAATATGTTGAAGGTGTTAGAGTATCCACCTGAATAGAATTAAAAATAAAATAGTAAAGTACCTCAATACAGCAAAGTCCCTGTTATCCGGCGCTCTGGCAACCAGAAGTCTCAACTAATCGGCAAGCCTGAGGGGATAGCGGGGACAGTGCTTTGAGGGGATTGCAGGGCATTGTAGAGTAGAAAATACCCAGTCTGCAGGCCCCGTCTTCTACCCTTCCTGCAGCTCCCTTCAGCTTTCCGGTGTCCAGGCATGGCTCCTGACGTGTCACCTGACCCAATGCAGGTCAGGTGAAATGCCGGGAGCCATACATAGAGGACACTGGAAAGACGCTAGCAGTTACAGTAAGGGTAGAAGACAGCACCTGGAGGCTTGGTAAGTGTTTTCTGCTGCACAGGGGTAGGGAGGTTTTTTTGGCAAACTGACAAGTACATGTATTTGGCATCAGGAAGTCCCACCTGTACCAAATACAGGAGACTTTGCTGTAGTTTAAAGTGTATGCATGGTCCAGAGCCCACAATTTCTTCATCTTCTGGCCATGCTTCTGGCCATGCATAAGTGCATCTAGAATGTGCTGCCACGAGTAATGGCCTTGCATGCTCAGTAGAACAAAGTCACTTCCTTCCATGCATGAACGCTTCATTCTAATGGGCATGCATGGACCATACACGCATATCCCCAGGGTGAAGGTACTTTTGTGGGAAGAAGAAATCGATTTGACTGACATGTGTAGATTGAATAGGCATAGAGGTACCCTGCACCGTCCCGAGAGGTTAGAAGAGGATCTGGGAATCTGCCAGATCATCCAGAGGCATCCCATGGTTGGAGTAAGTATGTAACTTTGTTTTTCACTTCAGTACTTGGGATTATACTCTTAAAACTACAATTTCAGTAACTACTCTTAGGTACATGTGTAAAGATGGGTAACAGCCTCTACCCCTGGCACACCATCCTGATCCCTAAATAATGCTTGACTGATTTTATATTATTATTTCACCAACAGGGTTAATAATATTCTATTACACAAAAAAGTAACTAGGGGAGGAAAAACATTGCAAATTTAAAAAAAAAATGTCCACAATGAAGATCACCACTGCTTTAGTATATCAAAAGTTCGCCACAACCAGTTCTTATAGATTGTAATTTCTGTGAATCCTCACAAATTCCTGCCACACTTTTTATCAGCCATTAATCAGTACCTGTATGGGATTCCAAACCACCCCTTATTCAGGAAAGGGGTAATCACGCTGTTTGGTAACTCTTGCCAACCACGGCACATCTTATCTGGCCAATAGCAATCTCTGTCTGTAATAAAGCAAACTTGAAATAACGCAGTATGTCTGTGTATCAGGGGTTAACACAAGTGACAGACCTCTGTATGAATGCACGGTCACAATTTGCACTGATATGACAAATTGTTCTTTGAATTGCCACTGCTGCTCATAAAAAGTAGTGGAATTGCACTTAATTAACATATGCACGGATTACTCCATTATTGCACCACTCCAGGCTGTGTAAAAGAAAAACTTCTTTAATCTTGCTAAACATCAGTTTAAAAAGTCCATTGAAAACCTCACACATCCATGGCGTCCCACTAGTACAATGGATTCCGAGTAGCAGGAGTACATCACTCCTCCTAACTAGCACTAGGGGCCGCGCATGTGCGGAAGATGCGCAACTGAGTCAGATTACCGGGACCGATACTAGTAGAACTGAGGACTCGGAGGATGGCGAGGGATGCATCACTGCTCATGGGGCTGGAGGAAGTCCCGGTAAGTATGAAATCTTTTTATTTGCCCATCTCAGGTACACGTTAAAGAAATACGCTGGAAAAAATGTGCTATTAGGTCATGATCCCCAGAAGTAAGCAGCTGTAGGTGGCATGCTTGTGAGGTGCGACTGTAGAGCGTCAGAATCCACTGTACAGTACTATGCTCCACTCTATATACAAACCACAAACTCTATTTTAAATGTTAAATACAGTAATTGAAAGTATATTAACCTTGTAGGAGCTGTTGAAGCCAGTCTTTCAGCACAGCAGAGCCTACAAACAGCCTAAGAAGTTTGCCTTCACCACTGTGAGTACTGCTGGGGATTTGTGCTGGTTAGTTAAAACTGCTGGTGAATTTAGTTCTGAAAAAGCAGCACTCTACTGTACTTACCTAAAAAGAAGGAAGCCTCTGGATCCAATAGAGGCTTCCAGCGCGGCCCTTTGGTTCCCCATCGCCAAGTGAGGATCCCCGATGATTGCCAACAAGGGCTTATCTGTAGGAACCTCAGGAGCATTCTCCTCTTTAAGCAAGAGCACAGGTGTAGTGTGCCTGCACAAATGGCCCCGTGCTACAGTGCAGGTATAAGCCATGCTCACGTCCGTACAGCATTGCCGCACTTCCACCAGAAGAGGAATATGGCATGGATGTTAGGGTGGGTCCCAGGCATGGCCGGTGGACAGCATAGGAAGACTCTGAAGGATCTAGTGGCTTCCCTCTCCATAGATAAGTATTTCATTTTTTTACATGTTTAATGCCTTGGGCTCTTTTTATAAGCACAATAGAACATTTATCTGAACTTAAAGATGTTTTACATGTTATTTTCTTTGTTTCTGGACAGTCTAGCTTTGCTATATGAAATATTCAGTAAGTAGCTCATATGGGCATTTCCCTTGCATGTAAAACTGCTATTATTCAATGACTATTACGTTAAAAAGGCAAAAAGAAAATTATCAATCAAACAAATGAATAAATAACAACTGAAGCCATTGGCTTTCACCCTGTTGAGTGATTTGATACAAAGCTTAATAAATCCATTTAAACTGTAGCTACTGTACATTTCTACTAGAAATGATTTATGTACAGTATATTCCCTGTAGAAAACACTAAGTAATAATATGTGCTAAATAAACATGCCTTGGTAATCTACTTGCACGGCGGTGATCTCTGCCCACTACATAACAAGGGCAACACGCTGGGATGTGGGAGGAAGTCAAGTGGATACCTGAGTTGCAATTTACTGTGAAGCCATTATCTCTAAAAATGACTGGCCTCCCAGAGGCAGAGCTTGTGTATAGAAATGATTCACTAACTTGCTTCCCTCCATCTATCTGCCATTTTGTTTACCCTTTAGGAACAAAAAATATGTGCATTCTGGCTCTACACTGAAGGTAATTTACTAAAGTTAAACATAGAACTAATAGTGATGAGCATGAATTTTGTATAACCATAACTGTAATTTGAAATTAAGATGCAAAATCGTAATGCAAAATTTTATATTTAATTTCATTTGTAAACATAATCAGGGACCATAATTTTACCATTGAATGTCTTTTTCGCATAATTTAGTGCCAACTCTAGAGGTTAATAGCAAAGTACGTATGTTAATAACAAACTTATGTTAACCACCCTGGCAGTTTTGACGAGCTGAGTTCGTCCAGGAAAAACATACAAAGAGCTCGTTCATGCTTCCAGGGAGATTTCCTGTTTCTCTGCAATGCCCGCTGCACTTTTTACTGATCAGAGGAATTCCCCAGGATGGCTGGATGCCTGTCTGCACGCTGTGGGTAGTGTTGGGCGAACAGTGTTCGCCACTGTTCGGGTTCTGCAGAACATCACCCTGTTCGGGTGATGTTCGAGTTCGGCCGAACACCTGACGGTGCTCGGCCAAACCGTTCGGCCATATGGCCGAACTAAGAGCGCATGGCCGAACGTTCCCCGAACGTTCGGCTAGCGCTGTGATTGGCCGAACGGGTCACGTGGTTCGGACCCGAACGCGCTCTGATTGGCCGAACTGTCACGTGGTTCGGGTAAATAAATACCCGAACCACGTCATATCTCCGCCATTTGTCTGTGGGTTTAGCTTTGGGTAGGCAGGCAGGGTAGTTCGCGCTCCAGCCACGCTAGCCAGGGTCCCCCCTGTCATTGTGTCACTGCTGGGAACAGTAGTACACCGCTTGCTCAGCCACACTATATAGCATTCTGTTTACTGCCACTCTGTGTACCTCGCTCAGCCACACTATATAGCATTCTGTTTACTGCCACTTTGTGTCTGCTGGGAATAGTAGTACACCGCTTGCTCAGCCACACTATATAGCATTCTGTTTACTGCCACTCTGTGTACCTCGCTCAGCCACACTATATAGCATTCTGTTTACTGCCACTCTGTGTCTGCTGGGAATAGTGGTACACCGCTCGCTCAGCCACACTATATAGCATTCTGTTCACTGTTCTGTGTCTGCTTGGAATAGTGGTACACCGCTCGCTCAGCCACACTATATAGCATTCTGTTTACTGTTCTGTGTCTGCTGGGAATAGTGGTACACCGCTCGCTCAGCCACACTATATAGCATTCTGTTTACTGTTCTGTGTCTGCTGGGAATAGTGGTACACCGCTCGCTCAGCCACACTATATAGCATTCTGTTCACTGTTCTGTGTCTGCTGGGAATAGTGGTACACCGCTCGCTCAGCCACACTATATAGCATTCTGTTCACTGTTCTGTGTCTGCTGGGAATAGTGGTACACCGCTCGCTCAGCCACACTATATAGCATTCTGTTTACTGTTCTGTGTCTGCTGGGAATAGTGGTACACCGCTCGCTCATCCACACTATATAGCATTCTGTTCACTGTTCTGTGTCTGCTGGGAATAGTGGTACACCGCTCGCTCAGCCACACTATATAGCATTCTGTTCACTGTTCTGTGTCTGCTGGGAATAGTGGTACACCGCTCGCTCAGCCACACTATATAGCATTCTGTTCACTGTTCTGTGTCTGCTGGGAATAGTGGTACACCGCTCGCTCAGCCACACTATATAGCATTCTGTTTACTGTTCTGTGTCTGCTGGGAATAGTGGTACACCGCTCGCTCAGCCACACTATATAGCATTCTGTTTACTGTTCTGTGTCTGCTGGGAATAGTGGTACACCGCTCGCTCAGCCACACTATATAGCATTCTGTTTACTGTTCTGTGTCTGCTGGGAACAGTAGTACACCGCTCGCTCAGCCAGAGTATATAGCATTGTGTTTACTGCCACTCTGTGTACACCGCTCAGCCAGACTATATACCATTGTTTACTGACACTCTGTGTACACCGCTCAGCCAGACTATATACCATTGTTTACTGACACTCTGTGTACACCGCTCAGCCAGACTATATACCATTGTTTACTGCCACTCTGATTCTGCTGGGAACAGTAGTACACCGCTCGCTCAGCCAGACTATATACCATTGTTTACTGACACTCTGTGTACACCGCTCAGCCAGACTATATACCATTGTTTACTGCCACTCTGATTCTGCTGGGAACAGTAGTACACCGCTCGCTCAGCCAGACTATATACCATTGTTTACTGACACTATATAGCAGACTATATAGCATTGTGTGTACACCGCTCAGCCAGACTATATACCATTGTTTACTGACACTCTGTGTACACCGCTCAGCCAGACTATATACCATTGTTTACTGCCACTCTGATTCTGCTGGGAACAGTAGTACACCGCTCGCTCAGCCAGACTATATACCATTGTTTACTGACACTCTGTGTACACCGCTCAGCCAGACTATATACCATTGTTTACTGCCACTCTGATTCTGCTGGGAACAGTAGTACACCGCTCGCTCAGCCAGACTATATAGCATTGTGTTTACTGCCACTCTGTGTACACCGCTCAGCCACACTATATAGCATTGCGTACTCTGCCAGTCAGTGTGTATATTGCTGGGATCAGTAATACTCCACTCACCGTCAACCACTATATGAGCTCAACATGAGTTCCCCAGAGACCTCCGCTGTGAGCAGCACTCCCAACAACAGCAACAGCCAACGCCCCACGCAAGCTATAACATCCACCCCAGCAGCCAGTGGTCAGCAGCAGCCCTCCCCGGAGGAGAACGTTGTGTCCATCAGTCCGTCGCCAGAGCGATTAATGAGGGCTGCCATTGAGGAGATGATGGGGCCTGATGTGGAGGAGGAGGTCTGGCTCAGGCCAGCATCCCAAGTTAATGTTGAGGACGATGAGGGGTCTGTGTCTGGGGATGTTGGGGTGGCAGAGGTGGTGGGTGGGTCAGACTCAGGAGAAGAGTTGTATGATGAGGATGATGATCGGGACCATCTGTATGTGCCTCAGAGTCCGACCCCGGAAAACATGTTGTATCGTGTGTTTAGGTACTAAAATCTGCGTTCCCTCCCAGTAGTGTTGGGCGAACAGTGTTTGCCACTGTTCGGGTTCTGCAGAACATCACCCTGTTCGGGGTGACTATATAGCAGACTATATAGCATTGTGTTTAATGCCACTCTGTGTACACGGCTCAGCCACACTATATAGCATTGTGTTTACTTCCACTCTGTGTCTGCTGGGAACAGTAGTACACCGCTCACCCGCCACTGTATAGCATTGTGCTCTGTGTCACTGCTGACAATAGTGGTACACCGCTCACCCACCACTGTATAGCATTTCTGTACTGCCACTGTACTGCTGCCAGTCAGCGTGTACTTTAAGGATAAGTGAAATGAGGAAGAAATCCGGTGAAAGAGGGAGGGGCAAGGGAAGAGGTGTTTCCCCTGACGGTTCACGTACAGGCCACAGGGGAGCACCCAAGAAAACCCACTCAATACTGCCCATGCTGTCCAGGACAACAACCCTCACAGATCCAAAAGAACAGGACCAGATAATTACTTGGATGACCTCTCAAGCGTCCAGCAGTGGGTTAAGCAGCACCAGCACATCACGCACGAGGTCCGAGTCCTCAGCCAGTTAAAGTCTGGGCTTTCTTTGAAGACTGCACTGAGGATGTTACCATGGCGATTTGCAAGGTGTGCAAGACCCGCCTGAGCAGGGGGAAAAGTATTAACAACCTCTCCACCACCAGCATGAGCCGCCACATTCTATCCAAACATCCCACTCTGTGGGCAAACGCGGCAGGACAGGGTACCACCAGCAACACTGCCTCCCTTGGGTTCACCAGACTCACCACCAGACCCGCCTCAGCAGCAGCAGTAGCCCAGCCATTGCGTGGTTCACAACATTCACAAACATCAGACGATGCTGACACTGTCACTTTCCGGACTAGTGCTCTTGAGGTCTCCCAGTGTTCATCAAACACAACAACCAACAGCCCTTCGGTGTGCAGCGCTACGGTTGAGTTGTCTGTCTCTGAGATGTTTGAGCACAAGAGGAAATTGCCAGCAAATGACCCCCGGGCCGTGGCAGTAACAGCCAGCCAGCATAGCCAAGCTTCTGGCCTGCGAAATGCTGCCATATCGAGTGGTGGAGACAAACAGCTTCAAGGGCATGATGTCAGTGGCCATCCCACGTTACGTGGTTCCCAGCCGCTACCACTTTGCGCGCTCTGCAGTGCCTGAGTTGCATGAGCACGTGGTCAGCTAAATAACCCGAAGCTTGAAGAATGCCGTTGCCTGCAAGGTTCACCTCACCACTGACACTTGGACGAGTGCGTTCGGCCAGGGTCGATACATCTCCCTTACCGCGCACTGGGTGAACCTTTTGGAGCCTGGCAGCGATTCCTCACCTGCTACGGCGCGGGTGTTGCCCACGCCGCAAACAGCTGGATAACAACAGCAGCACCTACCTCTCTGACTCCTTCTCCTCCAACGCATCTCAAAGCTGTACCTCATCCGGAAATGCTAACCCAGCACCAGCAGCAGTAGGATCGTGGAAGCAGTGCAGCACAGCTGTTGGCATGCGTCAGCAAGCGTTGCTGAAGCTGATCTGCCTTGGGGATAAGCAGCACACAGGGGAGGAAATTTGGAGGGGAATAAAGGAACAGACGGATTTGTGGCTGGCACCGCTGGACCTGAAACCGGGCATGAAGCTAGACACCTGGCACGAACTGGCAATGTACGCAATAGAGGTGCTGGCTTGCCCGGCAGCCAGCGTTATGTCGGAACGCTGTTTCAGTGCTGCCGGAGGCATCATCACAGATCGGCGTATCCGCCTCTCCACAGAAAATGCAGACCGTCTGACTCAAATTAAAATGAATCAATCCTGGATTGGAAACGACTACGCAACACTCCTGGACCCCAACCAAGTAACATGACCGATGAACATCTGGGATGGTTTAGCGTTTCCGGTCCCTGTTTATTGAACCTCTCATCTGTATTACATTTATGACTGCATGGCGGCAAAAAGCATTGCTGCTATATCCGCACGCTTTTTGTCCTCATGCAAGGCCTGGGTTGTTGTGTCTCACAAAGCGTGGCCTTCTCCTCCTGCGCCTCCTCCTGTTCCATCACGTGTGCTGCTGCTGCTGCTGCTGCTGCTGGGTTACCGTTGCCGGTCCCTGTTTATGGAACCTCTTATCTTTATTACATTTATGACTACATGGCGGTACAAAGCATGCTATCCGCACGCTTTTTGTCCTCATGCAAGGCCTGGGTTGTTGTGTCTCACAAAGCGTGGCCTTCTCCTCCTGCGCCTCCTCCTGTTCCATCACGTGTGCTGCTGCTGCTGCTGCTGCTGCTGGGTTACCGTTGCCGGTCCCTGTTTATGGAACCTCTTATCTTTATTACATTTATGACTACATGGCGGTACAAAGCATGCTATCCGCACGCTTTTTGTCCTCATGCAAGGCCTGGGTTGTTGTGTCTCACAAAGCGTGGCCTTCTCCTCCTGCACCTCCTCCTGTTCCATCACGTGTGCTGCTGCTGCTGCTGCTGCTGGGTTACCGTTGCCGGTCCCTGTTTATGGAACCTCTTATCTTTATTACATTTATGACTACATGGCGGTACAAAGCATGCTATCCGCACGCTTTTTGTCCTCATGCAAGGCCTGGGTTGTTGTGTCTCACAAAGCGTGGCCTTCTCCTCCTGCGCCTCCTCCTGTTCCATCACGTGTGCTGCTGCTGGGTTAGCGTTGCCGCGTGGTCCCTGTTTATTGAACCACTTATCTTTATTACATTTATGACTGCATGGTGGTACAAAGCATGCTATCCGCACGCTTCTTGTCCTCATGCAAGGCCTGGGTTGTTGTGTCTCAAAGCGTGGCCTTCTCCTCCTGCGCCACCCTCCTCCTGTTCCATCACGTGTGCTGCTGCTGGGTTAGCATTACCGGTCCCTTTTCCTGGAACCTCTTATATGTATTACATTTATGACTGCATGCCGACAAAAAGCATGTTACCTGTGCAAAGAAAACAGACATTTCCCGCATTTAAAAGACAGTTTTCCCTTTGAAACTTTAAAATCGATTTTCTCAAAAACTATAAGCTCTTTTTGCTAAATTTTTTTTTCCTCTTGTACCCACTCCCAAGGTGCACATACCCTGTAAATTTGGGGTATGTAGCATGTAAGGAGGCTTTACAAACCACAAAAGTTCGGGTCCCCATTGACTTCCATTATGTTCGGAGTTCGGGTCGAACACCCGAACATCGCGGCCATGTTCGGCCTGTTCGGCCCGAACCCGAACATCTAGATGTTCGCCCAACACTAGCTGTGGGTAGCGATCTGTGCTACCCTCAGCATGCAGAACTAGCATCCAGCCACCCTGGGGAATCCCTGTGCAGCCAGCGGGGCAGAGAATGTGCTGGCTGCGTGCGTGATTCCCCTTTCTGGTGGGTGACCGGGTGCCCCTTCTGTGTGGGTGGGGGGGAATGTCCCCCTTCTGTTCAGGCTGGTCGGAAGGGGGAGTCCCCGACTGGCCACGACCAGCCCCCATAGAAGGGGACACCCCCCCTCCCCACACAGAAGGAGAATCCCCGCAGGCCACCAGCAGCCCACATAGAAGGGGAATCTCTCCCCTACACACACAGGATTCCCCTGACCAGCCTGAACGGAAGGAGGACCGCCCCCCCCCCCACACAGAAGGGACACCCGGCCACAGTCAGGGGGGAGTATGGGGATCGGGGGAAATGGGGTGGCAGAGGCACCCGCAAACCTGGCTCCCTATACATCTGACTCCCTAGACCTGGCTTCACATCTGTCTCCTATACACCTGGCAAACATCTGGCTCACTATATACCTGGCAAAAATCTGGCTCACTATACACCTGGCAAACATCTGGCTCACTATATACCTGGCAAAACATCTGGCTCACTATACACCTGGCAAACATCTGGCTAACTATATACCTAGCAAAACATCTGGCTACCTATTCCTGGCTAAGACATCTGGCTAATACATCTGGCTAACTATACCTGGCTGCACATCTGGCTAATACATCTGGCTAATTACACCTGGCTAATACATCTGGCTATACATGTGGGTCTTATATTCACCATTGGCGTGCTGATCCCTCATTGCGTACCTCTGATAGCTTCCCCAGTGCCTTCTTCCATGTCTCGTGGCGGATTTTGCTTCTCCCTCGGTGATCACATGTCTCCCGTCAATCGGCGTTGATGGCACAAGGGTCACACAGCATCATCAACATCTTGCAGCAAATACTTTTTTTTTAATTGAATTCAATACAATAACCTGAATTGAATTCAATATATAAAAAAAAATTGATTGCAAAAAAAATTGGTTGAAAATTTATGGAAATTAATTGAACCACTTTTTGCACGGAAATCCTGAGGAAATAGAATGCCAGGGTGGCTACGGAGAATAGTGGGTACAAGTCAAAAATATTTTTTTAAAAAGACTGTCGTTTTTGAAAAAAAATGATTTTAAAAATGCAAAGGAAAAAATGTTTTAAATTGTCATTTTTCTGAGTTTAAAAAACATTTTTCCTTTGCATTTTTAAAATCAATTTTCTTAAAATCTACAATATCTTTTTGAAACTTTTTTTTTACTTATACCCACTATTCTCCTTAATATATGAAGCAATTTTGGTGACAACAGCATATATGAGGGCTTTGCTACTCACCGCTAAATTCAGCACAAAAGTAAGTGAAAATGTGTGAAAATTATGCAAAATTAGGAATAATTACACAAAATCAATTGAATTTACAAATCGTATTTACGTATGGGCATAATTGCACAAATTTATGTGAAATTGTGTGTAATCGTAATAAGCTGATTATGCACATCACTTATTACAAATTTTTTAAAATAATTATTAACTACTTTAGCCCGCAAGTGTTTTTACCTCTAGGACAGAAGCAATTCTGTCAGCGCTCCTCCCATTCATTCGCCAATAAATGTAATACTACTTATCACACCTAAATGATCTATATCTTGTTTCTTTTGCCACCAATTAGGCCTGGGGTTACAGTGGTACATTTTGCTAAGAATTATTTTATTCTAACTGCATTTTAATGGGAATTATAAGAAAAAGAGAAAAAAAAGGCATTAGTTCAAAGTGTTCGGCCATTATAGTTTTAAAATAAAATGTTCTACTGTGGTTAAAACCCACACATTCTATTTGCCCATTTGTCCCGGGCATTTCCCTAGTACAATATATGGCGCCAATATTTTATTTGGCTATAAAGGTGCATTTTTTTCAGTTTTGCGTCCATCACTAATTACGAGCCCATATTGGCAAAAGATAACAGTAATATATTCTCATAACATACATATTAAACATTTTCAGTCCTTAAGGGAACTATTTATGATTTTGTTTTAACAGTTTTTTTGTTTTGTTTTTTTAGCTGTGGAGGATAAAAAAGATTTGTTAAATGTATAATGTACTAGCCGTCCCGCGTCGTAGCATACGCCGCATCTTCTATCTATCTAATAGAGTACGTGCCTCCACCTTGAAGCAAGAAGAATAAAGGTGGGTACACACATCAGATAAAAGTCTTTGGAAAAATGAAAGATCACAGACCAATTTTACCCCCTTCCATGTAGTATCAGAGCCACACCTACACAGTCTATTCTATTGAGCTGCACTCCCCAGATAGAAATATTTGCAAGATGCTGCACACAAAAGTTGCTGTACACATTCAAAAGATCATTATCTGCAAAAGATCCGTTCCTGCAAAAGATCAGTACCTACAAAATACATTCATAGTCTATATTTCCATGCGGATTATTGTGGACATTTTTACGCATAAGGGCATAAGCATCCGCATACAATGAATTTTCGATGCTGGTCGAAAACACAAATATTTCTGAAGATTTTCGTGAAAATTCGCCAAAAAACGAAAACAGGATTTTCGATGCGAAAATGACTTAGGCGAAAATTCGCAAGCAACACTGCTACATGCTACATTAGCACTATCCAGGAGCGCCACAGGGAGGATTCCCAATGCCCCCTTTTTATACAACCGGAGCGATCGCGGGAACCACAGCGGCACCCCGGAGGGGGAGGCTAGGTGCCCAGCGCCAGGGAGAGCCGTCTGCACCCACCTCCCAATATTAAAAACAGGCACTTACCTTAACGTCCATTGCGTTCTGCTACATGCGCATTAATTTTCTCATGGAAATCATTTTTTGCAGTTTGTATCCTTTGGAGGCAGGTGGTGGATGGCTTGCTCCGGTGGTGTGAGCCCTGCAGTGAGTTGTCTGCACCTGTCCTCCCCCCCTCTGGAGTGCTGTATGTGAGCCAGCCCTGAGCTCTAAAGCTCGGGGTGACCCATGCTTCACTCCTTTCTCATATGGTGCCCCCAAGTTAATGTGCATGTAGCAGAACGCAATGGACGTTAAGGTAAGTGCCTGTTTTTAATATTGGGAGGTGGGTGTGGAGGGCTCTCCCCGACGCTGGCCACGCTTGGGGGGGGTCGCCTGCGCCTCCCCCTCCGGGGTGTCGCTGTGGTTCCCAGGCAGTGAGAGAGCCTGGGACCCTGTGGTCCCCCTGGTTGTATAAAAGGGGGGCATTGGGAATCCTCCCCGTGGCGCTCCTGGATAGTGCTAATGTAGCATGTAGCAGTGTTGCTTGCGAATTTTCGCCTCGAAAATCCCGTTTTCGTTTTTTGGCGAATTTTCACGAAAATCTTCAGAAATATTTGCGTTTTCAACCAGCATCAAAAATTCATTGTATGCGGATGCTTATGCCCTTATGCGGAAAAATGTCCACAATAATCCGCATGGAAATTCAATCTATGCGGACGTTTATACGGAAAAATGCCCGCAATAATGCGCAAGAAACTTCTCTGAATGCGGGAGCTAATGCCCTTATGTGGAAAATGTCCACAATCATACGCAAGTAATGCGAAAATGACTGGCCTTAGGCGAAAATTAACGTGAAAAAATTAGATGGAAAATTTGCCTGTCAAATTAGGCGAAAATTCGGTAAAAATTTATCGAAACAAATTTTTGCATTTTCGCTCATCACTGGCATGTAGCAGGGCGACCGCTTTGCAGTATTGGTTTTTTGACCCTGCATAGTTTGGCATGCAAAAGCAAATGCATATTTGCATGAGCATTGCCTCATGAATAGCCAATTAGGCCAGATTTGCAAAGCCAGACTTGCTAGGGTAGGCCTCTTATCCACGGACAGTTGATAGGCAGTAACATGCCTCTCAAACTCTTACAACTGCTCACTACTGCCTGGAAACTGCTTGTTGCTGCCTGGTATCTGCTCACTGCTGCCTGGTAACTGCTCGCTGCTGTCTGGTAACTGCTTGCTGCTGCCTGGTAACTGCTTGCTGCTGCCTGGTAACTGCTTGCTGCTGCCTGGTAACTACTTGCTGCTGCCTGGTAACTGCTTGCTGCTGCCTGGTAACTGCTTGCTGCTGCCTGGTAACTGCTTGCTGAGCACACAGCTCAACAGTCCGTGGAAAAGAAGCCTAAAACTTGGTGATTGAGCACGCATACATTTTCTCATGCAAAGTACTTCTTCTTCTTGCTCGAAGGTTGAGGCACTTAGTCTATTATATATATAGATTTATTTATTTTAATTTTTCTTTTTGGCCACTAGGTGGCACTAAACACTCTCCTACTAGTTACCAGGTAGTGCTCAATCTTTTTTTTTTTTTCACATTTTTTTTATCTTGCGGTGTTATGAATTAACCTGCCTCGTTATTCAAGGCATGCTGATTCATTCACAGGGGATTGGTTGGCTCAGGGAACACTCGTACCCCAATTGATCCCCTGTAATAGCCGCTGGGACTGAGATGGGTGCACATGTTTATACGCGCGCACCCGCCACAACACCACTGGAAGAATATATCTGTCCAGATTGCCGCTAAGTGGCTCCTGCTGGATTTAAGGGGTAAATAATAATATTCCTCAGTTTCAACATTTTTATGTTGTACTTGTATTCATTTAAGTTAAATATCTCATTCAAATGTGGCAACAGTGGTGGTGGCATTGCACTATGCCAGGAGGAGGACCATTACGAGGAGAAGAAGGTGGTGGGTGTTTCCTCTGCTGATCGAGAGGGAGCAAAAAGGTCAGTTTGCCCTACTGTACTACGATCTATGTAGGCACCCAGACAAGTTCTTCAAGTACTGTCGGATGTCTGTGGCTCTGTAAGTATATATTTTTGTACCTATGCGACAAGCATACCACTCACTATATTGTGTACTGCAATGAATATCCCCTTTTTTAACCCAGGTTTGATCGACAGAAGTCCGACACCCAACTGCGTAAGTCTGTGACCCCTGAGGAACAGTTGCTGCTAACTCTGAGGTATGCCATATTGTTATTTGCCTGGAAAACTACATATATCCCTACTGAACAAGAAATTCTACAAAGAACAGATTCTACAAATGTAGAACAATAGACTTCCGGCACTCTCACCAGGCTTAATCTTCAATGTGCTTTAATGACATTCACAAGATTCTCCATCCATTGTCAAAAGTTGCAAAAGCACAGTTCACATACCCGTAAATCGCTCCTACCGTGGGGCAATGTCCGCCTAACGACCGTTTCGCTTGATACAAGCTTCCTCTGAGGCTCCGTGCGCAGAGAATGTCCCATGTCCGGGTCATTTATACTATCGGGCATCCGCTCCGAAAACTGCGCTTGAACAGATTTCCAACTGCATGCAGAAAAATCATGGTCAATGCGTTCTGACAATATACTACCTTTCCTGAAGAAATCTAAGCAGTGGATCTCCATATACCCAAGTACTAAACTCTTTATAAAATAATCTCTCGCATTTATCATGATAAAAGCAACATGTTTGCTCCAGTTACTATTCATACATAAGCTCAAAAGAAACAAACTAAGTCACTCTGTCTCATAAATACTTCAAACCCAATAATCTAGGAAATAAAAAGTTTCTGCTCTTGTTATTATTGTTTTTGTTTTTGTTGTTTATATTAATTTCGTTAAAATTGGGTAATACTTTAACTATTTTATTTTATGGAAATGAAAAATGGTAGTACTACTATATCTAACTATAAAAAATCTCAAATCGTTTACATATAGGATGTGACTTTGGAGCCTTAGTAGGTTGTCTCCTAGGCCCCAGACTCCAGAGGACCTGCTCCTAGTTAACATCAAACTATATGCATCTTTTATTCAACACGCTACCATGATTAATGTATACATGTGAAAGGTCAAGTTCTTATAAAAGTCTGTCACACATCATATGTATATGCACTCTTGGTCCAATATTTTGGAAAACATAATCTAAATGTATATGATCATTTCATGCATAAAACGACCATTGTTAATTTTCTTTATTGAAAAAAACCCAATAAAAACTATTTGAATATATTGTTATTTGCCATACTATATCATTATGCAAGGAAAGACCATACTGCAATGTCAAAACAATATTATTTTTATTTAGCTGTACCATACAACCGACAGTTTACAACATAAAAGCAAGGAATTGGCAACGTCAGACAATAGCACATTGCTTTACAAACCTGCCACCAAGGACCATCAACAATCCAGGCCTTGCCAGCTGCAAGCCTACAGCTGTGCCCAAGAGGCGTGGTTCAAGGCCTGACCTGTTGTCGGTCCTTGGTGGCAGATTGAGAAAGCAGAGTGCCATGTGCTGTGCAATACAGTTTCTCTAAAATTAGTTTATTAAACTTTAAAAAAGTCCCAAAAAATCCAACATGGAAGTCCAACATATAACGTGTTTGTTCCTACAGCAAGAAACCTTGGGTATACTATTGCCACTGGCAAGCTAGCACAATAGCACACTGTTTTACAAACCTGCCACCAAGGACCATCAACAGTCCAGGCCTTGCCAGCTGCCAGCCTGCAGCTGTGCCCAAGAGGCATGGTTCAAGGCCTGACTTGTTGTCAGCCCTTGGTGGCAGGTTCGGAAAGCAGTGTGCCATGTAGTGTGCAGTACAGTTTCTCTAAAATTAGTTTATCAAACTTGAAAAAAAGTGCACAATTGTATAGACAATTGCAGGAAGACAAACTTGACCTCCCTGGTGGCCTGGGACTGTTTCCCCCAATTACCCTTTTGTTTTCATCGGGGATGAGGCCTTTGCGTTATCCCAGGATGTCAGGAGGCCTTATGGACAGAGAGGGCTGACTCACCTGCAGAGGATTTTCAACTACTGGTTGAGTCGTGCCCGTTTGGCATCATGGGCGACAATTGGCGAATATTTCACACACCCATCCAGTTGAATCCGGACAATGCCATTTGTGCGGTCAAGGCCGCGTGCATTCTACACAACTACGTCCGGCAGGAGGAAGTTTATAACATCGACCACCTAGACCAAGACTACCTTCCACAGATGCGCAGATATGCTACCCGGGGTAGTGCACAGGCATTGCACAACCGTGACAAGCTGTCAGAATTCTTCCTGACACCACAGGGACTGATACAGGAACGCTTCAAGCAGGAACGCTTCATTTAGCTGAGTTTTGTGGGTTAATAATGTTCTGGGGGGGGGGGGGAGAGTGGAGGGGTTGGGCAGGGAGAAGAGGGGACTTGGTTGTGGGGTTATGTTTCTATTTTGTTTGCTGTGGTTTTCAATAAATTACTGTTTTTAGTCTTCACATGATTTGAGGTTTTTTTTTTTACAAGGTGCCCCTTCCACTCCCACACCCGACACATACAGGTGCTAAATGGCAAAATTAATTACCTTCGCTGTTCTTCCTGGATGCAGACAATTTGTCGAATTCCGGGCAGTACTGGCGAGCAATTTTCTCCCAAATTTTTCGGGCCTTGTTGAGGGTATTCTTCGACAACCACTATCAGGTTCTCCACACTGAAGTAGCGAGTGGTGTAGCTTCCAGTAGCTATGCTGCAGTGGATGGGTGATGTGGCTTGCAATGGGCCTATGTTGCAGTGAGCCTATGAAGCAGACAGACAGCCTGGAACCTGCTGTGTCTGGCGTGGTGTGCATCGATCTGTGCCCCAGAAGTAGAGAAAATCAAAACAGGAAGTGATCTTTTGGTACGATTCAGGTACGTTTTCTAGCCAATGGGATCAGTATTGTCCGTTTTCCATTGAGATACATTGCATACGTTCAGCGTTCAGGTCCGTGTCATTTCCGTGAAAATGGTACAGGTTGGGAACGTCCGATCAGTTTAGCGGAACGTAGGAAGCGGATCCGTTTTATAATACCAATGTGAACTTTCCCATTGAAATGTATTGCATCCGTCCACAGATATGCTTCTACGCTCTGATTAACGCTACGGTTTTTGTGCAATGTGAACCAGGCCAAAGTGATTCCTCTTAAAATTGAAATGAAAAATATCCTACAGTCTGTCTTTGCATGTTAGGAGTAGGGGGGGCATAGTGCAGGCACAGAGAATAAACAGAAGTTCTATCACGGGAACCGTATGGTGTCTGCTGTAATGAGAAACAGTTCTTTGATATGTTTTACTGCCCACAGGTTCACTTTACCATTCAGTGTTTATAAGCACAAAGTCAACAAGTACTCCATTTAAATATGCCATGCAAAACATGCAGTAGTGCAGTGTTTTTAAAGCTCATCCTCAAGTGCACGTGTATGCAGATAATGGTGATTAGGGATAACCGAGGACACCTCTCACAGTCTCGCAAATTTTTTTGACCTTTGGGTTGTTCAGCGAGTTTTCGCCAAAGCAAATGTTCAAATTCCATTAAAATCAATGGGCCAACTTTAACGGTTAAAGGAAACCTGTTATGCCCCCCCCCCAAAAAGAGTTTAACTTACCTGGGGCTTCTCCCAGCCCCCTGCAGGCATCCTGTCTCTGGTACTCAAAGATGCCGTGGCTCTGTTTCATTACCACCGACTTGTAAGTCGATGGCCACTGTGCCTGCCAGGCCCTGGCCACGCATGTCCTCATTTTCGCTTCCGTTGCCGGGAGCATCCTGCACTGATGCAGTACGAGAAAGCCTCGTACTGTGCCTGCGCAGAATGCTCCAGGCGAGGGGAACATGAACGAGGACATGCGTGGCCAGGGTCGCACAGGAGCAGTTGCTGGCGACTGCTGGGGACCGGAAGATCTTTCAGAGACAATCAATGCATCAGTGTTTAAAGCACTTAACCTCTTGACGACCAGCTAACGCCGATCGGCGTAAACTGGTCGTCTGCGGGTTACCATGGAAACCTTTCCATGTCAGTTCACGGAGGGTGTCTCCGTGAACAGCCGGAGAGCCGCCGATCGCGGCTCGCCAGCAAAATGTAAACACGCGGGGAAGAAATCCCCGCTGTTTACATCATACGGCGCTGCTGCGCAGCAGCGCCGTAGGGCAGATCGGCGATCCCCGGCCTCTGATTGGCCGGGGATCACCGGCATCTGATAGGCGGAAGCCTATCCTTCAATGCGCAGGACGGAACTCCGTCCTGCGCATTACGGAGAGAGGGAGGGAGGGAGTTAAGGAGGCAGAGGGCGGAAATGGCTGCGGAGGGGGGCTTTGAGGAGCCCCCCCGCAAAACGCAGATGGCCGGCGGCGATCAGACCCCCCCGGCAGGACATCCCCCTAGTGGGGAAAAAAGGGGGGAAGTCTGATCGCCCTGGCATAATACTAATCTGTGCTGCGGGCTGGAGAGCCCACGCAGCACAGATCAGGCAAATCACCCCTGGTCGGCAAGTGGTTAAATAAATGAGAGTAAACATTTTGGGCAACAACTTTCTAGTGCAAACAGTGCTGTGCAACACTATGCAACATGAAGTGTCTTAAAAAAAAATGAGCGCACAATTTTTTGCAACACCTGTCAAAGGTATAATGCATAGGGTGCAATGCTGGGGAACACTAACAGACACAATATGTAACAGTCAGTCAGTTGCCCTAAATACAAATGTCAAAATGGGTAGAAATAAAGGTAAATTTATTGGGGTGGGCAACGGACACAGTGTAACGCAACTGCTATATTGGATTTGTACTGTAACTAAATACGTACTAAAGCAGTATGCAACTCCTAGGAATGACAGTTCCTGGTAACTAGGGTGTTGGTAAAATAATACAGCTAGTTAAGGAACAACATAACCGTGCAGTAGTATACAGTGGGATGCGAAAGTTTGGGCAACCGTGTTAATCGTCATGATTTTCCTGTATAAATTGTTGGTTGTTACTACAAAAAATGTCAGATAACCTCCCTGGCGGTGCATTTCTGTCTAGAATTATGAGTCAAAAGCGTTAATTTATTCCAAGAATTTTAGGCCTTCAATTTTTCAGCCATAACTCACCAAAATATGTCTGAATAAAAGCCTGGTAGACATTCTGCATATAAATAGAAGAATGGAACACAAAGTTGTTGATTTAATTACATTTATGAATAAACTTTAAAAATTGTGAAACTGTACAAATAAGTCAGGCAGAAAGTGGTGAAAATCCAGACAAAAAATGGTAACTCTTTTTATATATAGTGTCATCCTGTGCTTTTCAAATTAGCTTCTCTGCGATCTCTGCCTTGGCAGTCAGGTGACACGGGAGAGATCAAATTTTGTGTTTATAGAGAAATGAGGAGAAATTAGACACACTAATATATATACACGTGTGTGTATATATACTGTGTATATACATATAAATATACATATACTATATATATATATATATATATATATATATATATATATATATATATATATATATATGTGTGTATGTATATATATATATATATATATATATATATACACATATACATATATATATATATATACATATATACATATATATATACATATATATATATATATATATATATATATATATATATATATATATATATATATATACAGTATATGTATATATATATATATATACACAGTATATATATATATATATATATATATATATATATATATATATATATATATATATATATATTTCCACAGTTAGAAACATATTACGGAGTTATGTTCAAGTTAAAGGCTCAAAGCGGCAGACCAAGAAAAATCTCAGATAGACAGAAGTGACGAACCAACCCACAGACCAGATCCAAAGACCTACAACATCATCTTGCTGCAGATGGAGTCACTGTACATCGTTCAACCATTCGGCACACTTTACACAAGGAGATGCTGTATGGGAGAGTGATACAGAGGAAGCCTTTTCTCCGTCCCCAGCACAAACAGAGCTGCTTGAGGTATGCTAAAGCACATTTGGACAAGCCAGATTCATTTTGGAATAAGGTGCTGCAGACTGATGAAACTAAAATTGAGTTATTAGGGGATAACAAGGGGCATTATGCATAAAGGAAAAAGAACAGAGCATTTCAATAAAAACACCTGCTACCTACAGTAAAATATGGTGGTGGTTCCATCATGCTGTATGGCCAGTGCAGGGACTGGGAATCTTGTCAAAGTTGGTGGATGCATGCATTCCACTTAGTATCAGCAGATTCACGAGACCAATGTCCAGGAATCAGTTACAAAGTTGAAGCTGCGCCGGGGCCGGATCTTTCAACAAGACAACGACCCTAAACACTGCTCAAAATCCACTAAGGCATTCATGCAGAGGAACAAATACAACGTTCTAGAATGGCCATCTCAGTCCCCAGACCTGAATATAATTGAAAAACTGTGGTGTGATTTAAATAGAACTGTCAATTCTCAGAAGTCATCAAACCTGAATGAACTAGAGATGTTTTGTAAAGAAGAATGGTCCAAAATACCTTCAACCAGAATCCAGGCTCTCATTGGAACCTACAGGAAGTGTTTAGAGGCTGTAATTTCTGCAAAAGGAGGATCTACTAAATATTGATTTCATTTATTTTTTGTGTTGTCCAAATTTATGCACCTGCCTAATTCTGTTTAAACAATTATTGCACTCTTTCTGTAAATTCAATAAACTTAATTTCACTTCTCAAATATCACTGTGTGTATCTCCTATATGATATATTTAACTGACATTTTTTGTTGTAGCAACCAACGATTAATACAGGAAAACCTTGACGATTAACAAGGTTGCCCAAACTTTCGCATCCCATTGTAGTGCCTAACCAATTTGTGCACACTCTTATACTTAATTTACACAGCACCAGCACTCAAGGAATGCTATAGTTGATAGTTCATCTCACATTACTAGGTGCAGTGTACAGCTAGAAGCAAACAAGCGGGAGGACTACAGGTACCTTGCTGTAATTTGTCACTATGCACACACAGTTCTAAACCTATGTAAATATGAATCTGCACTAAACTAATCCTATAGCTGACAGTTCTCACAGTTATAGGTGCAGTGTACAGCTAGTAACAAACAAGTGGAGGACTAGGCACTATGCTATAATTTGTCACTAAACACACACAGCTCTAACCTATGTAAATCTGCCCTGAATGAATCCTATAGCTGACAGTACTAGGTGCAACCTAGAGACACAAGCTGGAGGACTACAGGTACCTTGCTGCAACTTGTAACTAAGCCAGACACTTCTAACCTATGCACACAATACACCTTATAGATCACAGTTGTGATTACAAACCCTATGCAGATAGTGTCTTGGACCAGATTTTAAAGATGCTAGCTCTGCAAGGCAAGAATGAAACCTTTCCAGGGACATTGCAGCTAAACATTGACATACATAAGCAGGTATAATATTAGCCTCACAAATGGCTCAATATTATGTGTTCTAGTGATGACAAGAAAATATGACCATTTTATTTTTACCACAATTTTTTTGTGAAAATTTCCCATGTTCGCACAAATAAGAATATTTATAAAAACACATCGGTATGAGGAAACACATTCACAAGTGATTATATGCACAAAATTATATGGGATTGTGAAAATACATCTTTGACAACTGTATTGAAGTCAATGGGCATGATAAAAGTTACTTTTACACAAATGAGGATATGGCAAAAAATATCAACATGCAAAAACATAGTTTTGCAAAATGGCTTGAAGCCAGTAAGCATGAGGAAACGCCTTTCAAAAAAGTTCTCAATTTTACAAAATGAGTATCAAAAATGTTAGATCAAATTGATCTTATAACTTGGTTACCCCAGGCTTCTGTCATTTTGCCCCTACACTTTGGAACTCCCTGCCACACCCAATCAAGACATCTCCACTCCTGGAAGCATTTAAAGAACAACTATCAAAGAAACTGTTTTTCTGTAATCCCCACATACCTATAGAGCTTTTAGCAGGCAACAATCTTTTCAGAGTAGAAACTTTAAAAAAAAAATTGCCTTGTTTACCAGCTGTTTGTAACAATTTGTGCCGGCATCGGGCTACAGGCTAGAGGTATACCATGTAGCCAGGTTCCACTTCTCTGTCACTATTCTCAGAGGAATGATTTACTGTTTGTTTCTGCCCTGCTTACACACACACTGCTTTCTGACAGTTCATATGAGAACAGCTGAGGGATTTTTTAGATACAGAGAAGGATCTGAACTTTTTCCTTACTTTGATGCTCCCTCGCCCATTCAGAATGAGCTAATCCTGGCTGTAAACTGTTTAGACTGCAAGGCAGAGAGAGAGAAAAAAAACACAGAGCTGCAGATGAAGATTATTTACACACAATTGAAGCTATATTTCTGCTTTCTATCATTCTGAACACATTTTACTAACAGTATTACAGCCAGTGAAGATTGTTTCTGTATGCTGGATGCGCTGGACACAGTCCTCCATAGTAATGACAACACAGTGAAAACGGTTTTGCTATTTGCTAGTAATTACTGGAAATATATGTGGCATATAGAATTTTAGTTAACTTTGATAGTTGTCCTTTAAGTCCAAACTGAAAAGCCAGCTGTTTAGTCTGGCATTGATGAACAGCTGACTCTGTAACACAATCCAGCCTGCAACCATGTATTGATCTGAGACATATCTATGCGCTTTGAGTGCTGAACAAATTGTTATTGTATTGTATTATTGTACTGTATAAAATCTATACATTTGCATCAGAGAAATGTGTACATTTTGATGCAAAAATGACTTTGGATAAAATTCTAGCTCATCTCTAATGTGTCTAATACACTTGTGACACCTCCAATGGCATTCCATCATCCCAGCAACTAAAGTGTCTAGTTTAATGGCCACTACAGAATATAGTACTAAAATCAATAGCTCTGTATTCTGTATATGTTTACTAGACACAAGTGGCCTTTTCCTATCCCCAGGAGCAGCTTTTTATTTGTCAAGACGTAGGAATTGATTTTTAACAGTCCCTCCTGTGCTGGGTTTCTCCGTCTTAGTTTCCAATTGGATATCTTCAGATTGGCTGCCAAGTGGAATATACATAAAACATAAACAGTTTGATGAATTACTTGGAAGGCATTTAAGAGTTATTATTCCATTCAAGGTAGTCTGTCTGTAGTTTAGCAGTGAGATTCTGCAATGTGAAGCCTGACGAACGTTGTTGTTTTTTAAAGATCAGCTCAAAGTTTGATAAAGAGACTTGTCACATTACAAACCTATTCTGTAGAGTCTTTCCCAGAGTTTATAGCAGCTTGTCTAGCACAGTTTGTACATAAAATGCTTCTGATGAAAGACCATGAGACAATTACAAATAGCTGCTGAAGGTGTTCCCAAGATGGCGCTGATAATGTAGTCCCTTATGCTAGGTACACACGATACAATTTTCTGGCAGATTTACCTGCCAAATTGACTATTTCCAACAGGTCCGATCTGATTTCCTATCAATTTTCCGATCAATTTTCTGTTCACGTCTATGGAAAATTGATCGAAAAATCGATCGAAAATCAGATTGGACCTGTTGTACATAGTCGATCTGGCAGGTAAATCTGACAGAAAATTGTATCATGTGTACCAAGCACAAAGGTCAGATATCTGGGACAATAGGGATTTGGGAGCCTCTAGTTCATTTTTTTTAAATTTCACCACTTCACCATGCACGGTGGTTTGACAGCTCACTAAAGGACATAAAGAAAGAAGTGCGCAGACTAGAAAGGAAGTGGCGAAAATCTCAGAATTCAAAAGATAAACACACCCTTGTCTCTCACCTGGAAAGCTACCAAAATGCGATCACCAAGAAAAAATCCTCCTACCTATCACAGGAGATCGCAAAGGCCGCCAACAGACCAGCCCAACTATTCCGCACAGTTGATAGACTATGTAATCCATCCTGTCTAAAACCCACTATAACTCCCTCAAAGGAGCTATGTGAGAAATTTGCTTGCTACTTTGCTGACAAAGTATCTTCTATTCGGTCTCTCATTCAGTCCACAGCACCCAAGACTCATGCAACTAATGGAAATAGCTGCAAAAACAACCTAACACCCTGGACTGACTTCAAAAGTATTAGTGAGGAAGAGATCTCAGACATCCTCTGTCGTCTCCGCCAGACAACCTGCGACCTGGACCCTGGACCAACTAAACATATGCTGAAATGCCCTGACCTGCTTGGTCCAGCATTTCACAAAATAGTAAATTGCTCTCTGCAAGCAGGGAGGTTTCCTACCTCTCTAAAAGAAGGAATCATAAAGCCCCTTCTTAAAAAACCTTCCATGGATCCAGATGCTATGAGCAGCTACAGACCTGCCTCCAACCTCCCCTTCTTAGGTAAAGTTATTGAAAAGGCTGTCTATCTGCAACTTGAAACCAGGCTGTCAGTAAACAACATCCTGGACCCTCTACAATCTGGCTTTAAGAAACACCACAGCTGTGAAACAGCCCTCATCCAAGTCTGCAACGATCTGCTCATGGCAAGGGACAGAGGGGAATGCTCCATCCTAATCCTGTTGGATCTCTCAGCTGCTTTTGATACAGTTGACCATAAAATCCTGCTTAACAGACTGCAGGAGTACTGTGGCATCAGTGGATCAGTCTTCCAGTGGTTCAGATCATTCCTGACTGACAGAACACAGAGAGTATCCCTAGGACCTATAATGTCCAAACCTGCACCTCTACAATTCGGAGTGCCACAATGATCAATCCTATCCCCTCTGCTGTTTGCAATCTACATGTTGCCAATCGGTACACTTATCCAACGACATGGCCTGACGTACCACTGCTACGCCGATGACACACAGCTATACCTGTCCTTCAAACCTGGTGGAACAGACCCTACCCCAAAAATAAACTCTTGCTTAGCTGAGCTTCAGGCATGGATGAATGATAACTGGTTGAAACTGAATGCTGACAAAACTGAGGTCCTGTTTGTCCAAAGCCAGTGCTCGCCATCAAAACAGCTCTATCCTAAAGCAACACCAATCAGGATTGGGAATTCAGACATAAACAGCTCCAACCTTGTGCGCAGCCTTGGCATACTAATCGATGGGGAATTGAGTTTCAGAAACCAAATTTCATCTGTAGTTAAATCTTCCTTCTTTCATCTGAAGAACATTGCAAAGATTAAACATCTGATTCCCCCAGAGGATCTTCAAACCCTAGTCCACGCCTTCATCACATCACGGCTGGACTACTACAATGCCCTTTATGCTGGCCTCCCCAAAAAGGACCTGCGTCGCCTGCAATTAGTGCAGAATGCTGCTGCCAGATTGCTAACAAACCAGCCTCACCACTGTCACATTACACCGATCCTTCGCTCACTGCACTGGCTACCAGTAGAATGGAGAATACTCTTCTAGATTGGACTGCTGACATTCAAATCCCTGCACAATCTGGGCCCTGGATACATGAAGGACTTGCTGAAGCTGCACCACACCTCTCACAACCTCAGATCAGCAAGTTCTATAAACTTGGTCACTCCCAGAGTGCACCTCAAAAAATCTGGAGACAGAGCCTTCTGTCATGCTGCCCCTACTCTTTGGAACTCCCTACCACACCCAGTAAAGACAGCACCATCCCTGGAGCTATTCAAATCCAGACTGAAAAGCCACCTGTTTAGCCTGGCATTTCCAGATTTATAAAATTCTTCCTCTGTACCACGATGGTCGGAGCCATGCTTATGCGCTTTGAGTCCCACGGGAGAAAAGCGCTTTACAAATGTTATTTGTTGTTGTTGTTGTTGTAAATTTGAAACTGTGTCTTTATCATACTAAGTATTGCTACTAAAATAAACAAATGTGACGGCCTAGTTTCATATTCCTTGTGATGTTCAAGAACACCTCTCAACTTTTTGAGATAATAAAGAGGGACACTTAAGCCACACCCCTGCCATAACCCTAATCCCGTCCCCTGGCACACCCCTAGTCATGCATACCATAAATATTTCATAAGAAAAATGTGTTGTTTTATAATCCACACCACACTGGTCCTTTTTATCGTGTATCCGTCATATTAACATATGAAAATAAGAAATATATCAATTTAGGATGGAAATAAAGTTTTTTCTATCAATTAGACACATTTTCCAGTAGAAAAATGCATGTATTTACATAGATTAGTAGATTAAATTAGATAAATTAGTAGAAAATATGGACAGAGGGACAGAGAGATGGGGTTTCAAAAGAGGGACAGTTGGGAGCTATGTTCAACTTCCATGAGACAAGCAGAGACATAACCACAACCTACCAGGCCCCCAGCATAGATCTGTCAGCTATGCCCACAGCCCCATCTTCTAGCCCCCCCCCCCCCCCCCATCCTTGAGGGCCTGGCGCTAAGGGGGCCTGCTTCTGTCAGTAAATGTAAAGTTAAATGCAGAGCAGTGGCAGCGGAGTATTAAAGATTTCTATGTTCCAGCAGCGGGACAAGTCTTCTGCACTGTGTAGCCAGTCACCATGTGACCCCCCTTGTGATCTGCATGGCGATTGGCTGCCAGACGCTCCTATACAGAAAAGGACCTGTATCGCTGCTGGTAATTTAGATTGCTCTGCCAATGTACATTTAATTCTGCATTTGCTGCCAGGAGTGGGTCCCCTTCGCTCCTGCCCCCCCTCCTCCACAATGGCAGGGGCCATGGGGGACAAGGTTGCACCAACTATTTGCTGTTACCCTAATCACTGCATCAATCAGTTGTTCACTATTACCTAGTTAGTTCAAACTCACAGTAGCTTGGGGTGCAGCAATTGCTCCTTATGCCAAATAACCTGAGCAAAGGGAAAACTGTCCAGCCTCAACCTTGCCCATTGTGCACCTGCGCAGGGCCGGTTCACTCATGAAGCAAGGTGAAACATTTACATCAGGTGCAGAGATTACAGGGGCAGCATATTTGTACTGTGGTTACACTAACAGCAGTCAGAGTAGGAGGAGAAGCGAGAGGAGATCAAGAGAGGTGAAAAGGTCATGATTGAGGAAAAGCAGCTTGTTGTGCTGTGTGAGGAGTGAGTGAGTGAGGAGGAAGGAGGCAGGAGAGCAGCAGTGTTTCATGTGACTTGAACAGCATAAGGGAGGAGATGGCAGAGCAGTTTGTTTGCCAAAGACTTGCAGCCAGCCAGTGTGCTATTATGTTGAGCTGCAGCATGTCATGTGAGAATATTAAAAGAAGCAGAGTTAATTTTCAGGTCATTACAAATCTAGGGGGGTGGGGGGGGGGGCATCCTCATAAGTCTGCCTCGGGCAGCAAAAAGTCTAGACCCTGCCCTGCACCTGCGGAGTTGAGGACGAGGTACTCAAAAGTCTGTGCACTGCACGCAGGGAGGGTGACTCCATGTGGCTCATTCAGGTTGGCTGAGTTCTTGGAACTTTGTGTGTACATCGATGGGCAAGAATTTGTATTCTATGAACAGACCATTGACTTTAAGATTAAGTCAGGGACATCGTTTTATCAAGACACCTTCTTCCACAATAGGTTAATGAACTATAAGAACTCTGATCTTGTGCACTAACTTGTGTAGCTTGAGATGAGCAAGAATTTCTATTTTACAGAACAGACCATTGAAATTTAGATTAGAGGAGGGACACTTAGTAGAGTCAGTACACCCCTCTAATGGCGCATACTCATCATGGGCTACATTTGTGGCCTGTCGCTAGCACATGGGAGCGTGTGCACGACAGGCCGGCGACAGCTCGTCACCAGGTCCCTCTGCATACACATGACGGAGGGACCTGGCAACTGATGCGGTGGAAGCTGTCACTGTTGTTCCTCCACCCACCGGAAGCTCAAGGTATTCCCTGCTTGTTGCTGTCGCTAGTCCGCATACCCACGCAGACTAGCGGAGTTGCGGCGGCAACTGTCGCCAGGCGATTGACCGCGCCAATCGCCTGGCGACAGCAGCAAAGAGTGACAGTTTGGGGTCCACGCCCGTGCAACGCCCTATACTCACGGGCGACCTGTCGCCGCAACACGCGCGCGCCGTGTTGCACGTAGCCTGTGAGTATGGGCCATAAGTCAGCACACCAGCATTAGGTTTCTATTCATGGTTGGAGCCACATTTAAGGAAGGCTTGTTTAGTGTTCAGGCAGATTGCCAAGATTCCTTATAGTTTTCATAAGCCCACTAGGAAGAAGAAGGGATTTAGGACTTCAGGTGCAATTATTCGAGTAGGGGTATGGCATTATTTGATGCAATAAGTAAGCCTCTGCAGCTAAGTAGCATCAACATTATCATAAAATACAAGCTGTCTACCCATGTCTCAAAAAGTGATAGAACACATATAGTTTCCGCTGGAAATTTTGGCTCTGACTGTTTGGCATCATGCATTTCTGGCACAAGCTGTAACTGTTTTTTCCTGCAGATGATTTATCAGCTTTTACCAGCACTTCAAGTTTCTCAACCCCTAAATCTAGCTTATAGCTAACTTGAAAATGTATTTCAATTGTCGAGTACTCTGTTGACCTTCCCACGGAGGCAAGGGTTCTCCAAGAGCATATAGTCTAAGTGGCCATGGGTCTTCGCCAGAGCACCCCGAGAGGTATGATAGATTTTGCTGTCTAGTGCCCACCAGGTTATGCTCCTGGAGGCGCTGCGATAGTGGCCACTAAGTGCGCCTACATTTCTGTTCTTTGTTGCTGATCTCAGCTTTTATTATAGGTTGTTATGGCTGTGCCGTTTTTCCTATAAGGGTTCCTGTCTCATTTTTCTAATTCAGATAGGAGAACACTGGTGCTATATACAATTCTACTCAAAAACTAGCAAGACCCTAAATGAATAATATCAGGTAAAGTCATAGATGTAACTGTCTCTTCTGTGTTTATTGAAGTTAATTCTATATAACATCTTTCCTTGTTGGGTTAATAATTTTATAACACATGACAGCTCATATAATGTGCTGAAATAAGGATTCTTAGTTATCAGAATCAGAATTTGTTTATTTCGCAAAGCACGGTTGGGGCTGTGCCCAGAATTGGGTTTGGCACATTGATTGGCACAGAAGAGTAATACAACAGACAAGAGTAATACAACAAAACAAGAATGATTCAACGGAACAGGAGTGATACAACATTTGAAGTAGAGCATTGCAGGTCTAGCAGGGGCAGCCGCATGTAACAGATAATTCTAGTACGACCCAAAGCATGGCAGTAAACAGAGCGGCCGCAGCCGAAGTCAGATATTAGTCCGCAGATGGCTACGGAGGGATCATACACACAGGAGGGATTTATTCCATTGATTTCTGTACAAGTAAGTACTAGGAAGCTTAATTTGTCATGCAGTACAATTTTATTGTGGTAATGTTAATGGCCTAGCCACTTCCCCACCAATGAGGTTCCTTGACCCTGAAACCTTCCTTACAGGTGACAGCTTAAGGAGCCCTCTCAAGCCTTGCTAGAAATTAACCCACAATATGTACCTCTTTTGTCTACTCCCCACCTTGGCCATGTGCGGTAGAACTAAGTGGCAACTTACATATACTCCACTGGAGTCCTGAATGGTCAGAATGGCGAGTGAAAGCTTGAACACCCTACCTCCAAAAGAAAATGCACTTTTTTACAAGGTGAGTGACCAAATAGTTGCAAGACCACACTGCAGAATTTTTACAGGGGCATGAAGGAGGGTAAACAATGCAGGACCCCATCGTTAGTGATGAGCGCAAATTTTGCATAGACAAACCTTATTTTCCACCATATAAGACACACTTTTTCTCCCCCAAAAATGGGGAGAAAAGGTCCCTGCATGTTATATGGCAAAGGCAGAGAATCCCAAACTTATGAACGCCTGCCGGTATGAACCGCAGACCGTCACCACGTTGGGGATTCCCTGCCTGTGTGCCTGGCTCCCCCCGCATGCCTCCGCTCCCTCTCTTGGCCCCTGTGCATGCTTCCGATCCCTCTCTCGGCCCCCTCACATGCCTCCGCTACCTCTCCTGGTCCCCCCGCATGTCTCCGCTACCTGTCCTGCCCCCCACATGCCTCCACTACCTCTTATGACCTCCTTGCATGCCTCTCCTACTTCTTCTGGCCCCCTTGCATGCCTCCACTCTCTCTGATGGCCCGGAGACCTTGTGGAGGCATATGGGCACAACAGGTGGACATGGGAGGACACATTGGGGAGACAGAAGGACACAGGAGAATACATGGGGAAGACAGGAGGACACGGGAGGACACAAGAGGCAGACATGGGGGAGACAGGAGGACACAAGGGGCAGACATGGGGAGACAGGAGGACATGGGGAGACAGGAGGACACATAAGGATACAGGAGGACCCATGGAGGAGACATGGAAACACAGGAGGACACCATTTGGGGGAGAACATGTACAAGAAGCTCCTGGAACATGGACGCACCAGGTTTAGTATATATATTTTTTCACTGGTTTTGCCCTGTAAACCTAGGTGCATCTTACAAATACTGTAATTTCGCATCTAAATTCACAATTTCTATTGCGAAATTGTAATGTGAAATTTTGGGAAAAATCATAATTCATTTTCATCCGTACTTGTAATCATTCGTAATTTTCGAGTAATTGTGTGCCGATTTTAGCAGTTAGTAGCAAAGCCCCTATACATGCTATTGCCACCAAAATAAATAAATATGTTAAGGAGATTAGTGGGTACAAGTCAAAAATAATTTTTCAAAAAGACCTTGTAGTTTTTGAGAACATTGATTTAAAAAATGCGAAGGAAAATGTTTTTTTAACTGTCATTTTTCTAAATGTAAAAAAAAAATTTGTTTGCATTTTTAAAATAGATTTTCTCAAAAACTGCAAGATGTTTTTGAAAACAAAAATTGACTTGTACCCACTATTCTCCTTAACATGTGTAGCAATCTTGGTGACAATATGTAGCAAATTTGGTGACAATAGCATGTATTGGGGCTTTGCTATTCACTGCTAAAGTCGGCACAAAATTATGCAAAAATGTAGCAAAAATTAAGCAAAATTATGAATGATTACACAAAATCAATTGACTTTACAAATCGTAATTATGTAAGAGCGTAATTGCAAAAATGTATCCAAAATTTTGCGTAATTGTAATTAACTGATTCTGATCCAGCACTGCTCCCACTGCGAGGTAAAGATGAGATATGAAAGATGACAGCACAGCTACTATGCCAGGAGGAGCACTTGTAGAACCCTGTAGAACCTGCCACGGGGGTGTCGTGGAACTGCATCAGTATGGGTCATGTGTTTCCATTCTTTAAAAAATTATTCAAGTATTTTCATGGGTTTTTCTTTTATTGACTTATGCTTATTTAATGTAGCAAGGAGGGCTTTCAGCGAAGATGTGACGTGTTTGATTACTGGTCTGGAATCACATTGTGTATGTTGAAGTTCACATCAGTTGACTGCTGTCTAATGTTAGTATTCACAGCAACACCCTGCCAAATCAAACGTCTCTGAATTATATTGCTATCAATTAGAAGTGAAAAAAAAGAACATGCTTGGCATAATGCACAACAAAATTATATAAGCAATTTTCAGGCATGAGTGGCAATAAACAGCCAAAATGCTAAGTGAACAGCAAGATCTTTCATCCATTAAGTACAACAGATTTAGGTCATAACTAAGCCCAGTAGGCTGAGTGTGTTAAGAATTCTACTTTGTGTGTTATTATTTCAAAGGGTAAGATCAAAGGTTTGGAGAGATTGGGGTATGTGCAAAAGTGTGTGTGTGTGTGTGTGTGTGTGTGTGTGTGTGTGTGTGTGTGTGTGTGTGTGTGTGTGTGTGTGTGTGTGTGTGTGTGTGTGTGTGTGTGTGTGTGTGTGTGTGTGTATTTGTAGATATAAATACTGCAAGTTAGATATTGTAGCTAATCTCTAATTGGACAATTCATGTAAGAGTAGCTGTTGTTTACATTCCTTCCTCTTTCCTCTGGGGTTTCCAGCTTTGGTCAGATTGATTCCACAGTTGAGTTTATCATGAGCAAGTTGTAGGCACAAAGCACGAGGCCTTCACATTTTTTTATATGCACATAGAAGGAACAGTTTATAAAATAACAAGAATCAATAGTGCGACTAAATTTTAAAGTGCACCTGTCTTCTGAATAAAACTTTAAAGAGACACTGAAGCGAAAAAAAATATGATATAATGAATTGGTTGTGTAGTACGGATAATTACTAGAACATTAGTAGCAAAGAAAATATTCTCATATTTTTATTTTCAGTTATATAGTGTTTTTCATAACATTGCATCATTCTTTAATATTTGCAGTTTACACACTACTAAGTATTCTAAATGATTTTACAGAGCAGGCAAGTGAACTATTTACCTGTCCTCTGGAGAGAAAATTAAAATACAATGACTGACAGTTGAGATAACAAGCTTCAGAAGACAGAGTTCTCTGCGACTTTGAAGGTCGTGGAGCTCAATGGCTCTTTTGCATAGATAACAACTGGAGTTTCTTAACTCTTCCTGTACTGGAAACAATATTAGACTTATGTCTCTGCTCCTAATGTTTTATTTCTTAGCTGTACTACACATACAAATCATTATTTCACATTTTTTTTCGCTTCAGTGTCTCTTTAAATCAGGTAAGTGAAATGATTTTCAGTCCAAAACGTAAATGCCCATTCCTTTGGTTTTGAACTCCTAGCATCACTGAGACTTTTGGACCTCTAATACTTTAATGGGAAGCTGAGATTGTCTTCAATAAGTCCTTTTTAAATACCTACTGTGGCTGACATAATGAGCAGTGTCAGCTGCATTGGTTCACCATAAGCCCTGGCCAAGTCTGTAAATAGAGGGAGAAACCAGGTGGACAAGCACCCAAATGGGGACAGACGTGTGCTTGAGTGGATAGACTCAATAGCCCTTAGTGAGTCAAACGAAGTCCAACACGAAGAATCCACAGGACCATGTGGTGCTGTGTATTCTTTGTGTTGTAAATAGAGGGAGGGCACGGAAGAGGAAATTAGTTTTGAGGGAGAGCTCTATAGACTTCAAAAAACAGAAGGAGATGCCTTCATGCAATAAAATAGTAGCAAGGCTGCAATCACAACAGTAAAGGTGCCCATACATCTAGCGATGTATGGGCAGATTCAACCAAGAGACAAATCTCTCTCTTATCGAATCTGATAAGAGAGAGATCTGTCAGCTGCCCATACACCACAGGTTGATTCCCGATCAATTTCTGCCACCCCAGTGCTGTGCCCCCTAATGTAAATGTTTACCGTGCCTTGAATAAAAGTATACATTACCTCTCCGCGGCCTCCGCTTGTTCCCCGCTGGCTTCTGTGATTCCGTCTCTGCGTACACGCGTGCCCACGTGGTTTCCTAGTAAGGGCGCGCGTATATGCAGAGACGGAATCCCGGAAGCCAGCGGGGGACAAGCGGAAGCCGCGGAGAAGTAATGTATAAATTTGCACAGGGAACAATTACATTAGCGGGACAGTGTCTGGGATTTCATCACGTTCGTCGATCATCGGGAAATTGCACGCCTTTAACATCACACACCTGATCGAGCAACAGCTTGCAGCATGCGCAATCGAGAATGTGACCAATTTTCGTCCCAAATTGATCACATTTTTGGTCAGGCATGCACTTGGTGGCACTGATTTTCATCCAAATCTATTATATTAATCGAATTGTATGGTCGATCGGCCACCAAGTCCTAGGATGTATGGCCACCTTAAGAAGGATTTAATCAACAAGGTAGGAGCCAGGCTGCAAGCAAAGTGATATATCAAGAAATTGGTCCCAGATAAGAACCTTGAAGACCTCTAGCAAGCTATGAATAATGCAATATGTCAACAAACATGAGCCATCTTGTTTCTTGTGTATAATTAGTCAACAGAAGAAAAAGTGAAAGCCAGGCATAAGAGGCAGCTGAAACATTGTCATGAATCATGATACTATGCCATATGAGTTAATTTATGCACAAATAAATTATGCAAATGTGATCATGTACTTGTAATTAGGTGCTAAATTAATTAAATAAGACTGGACCACACTTCATGTGTTAACTGCACCAAAGAACTTTTCTAAATCAAATCGAAGGGCAAAGGTTGGGGTGAACATGAGTTTGGTTTGTTCACCAGTTATGCTTACTGACTATGTAGGTTGGGACTGTGTAACGACTGCGGAATTATTTACGTGGTCAGTGCACAAGATGTGCGCTGACACTGCGGAACTCCTCCACAAGCGTATGAAACAACAGAACCCAGCTTTGGTGTAATGCACTTGTAGAGGGAAATTCCCACCGGCAGATGGAGCTGTGGAGTGCAGAGGAACAACCCCTCTGCACTGCCACAGATGCCAGATGGGAATTTTACAAATTGCAACAATGCAGGGTAAGATAGCCCTCAGAGAGAGAGAGTGAGCACAGCGACAGAATGTATGTGTGTCCACCAATCTAATCGCCACCCAGCGACAGTGAACACACAACAGCGGAAACCAAGTGGGAACGCAATCGCAAGAGTGGCGATTTCTAACAGTGACACAAGACTGAATAAAGACAGAGCACAAGTGTAGCAAGAAAGACACAACAAATAACAATGAACAGAACGCCAAGGAAAATAACAAACGCACTCGCTAAGCGTGGTCACCGCACGAAAAGCACAACAGCGACAAAGCACGCTAATGGCGCGGTCTCCGCACGAAAAGCGCAACAGAGACAAAACACGCCAACCCTAACTAACCAATGTAACACGAAAATGAATAGAGAACGCAAACGCTTGCTAAACGGTTACCTCACCGAGCCTACAGCAAGCGTTCGTTCCAGACAAAACAGACAAAAGGAGTAACCAGTAGCAACCGCAGCTCTGGCCTACACTCCCAGACAGAGTACAGAAGGAACCACGGCCACTACCGCTAGGACGGATGTGATCCAGACAGACAGACAGATGGGGCTACCAGTAGCAACCGCTGCTTTGGCTTGCACCCCTAAGACAGAATACAGAAGGAACCACCGCCACTACCGCTAGGGCAAATGCGATCCCAACAGACAGAACGATTTCCTGACGACCGCTGCTGGCGACAAGACAATCGCAACAGATAGACAGTACAAGGCAAAACAGATAATACAACCTGACTACGCTAGAAGGAATGCTAGTGCACTCCCAAGGAATTACTCTAAGATACTGTGTAACGAAAAAGAAAAAAAACCACAGAGACACCGGGAGCCCCTATGGTGTATTATCCTTGCAATCTGGTCTAGATATGCAAATGATGCTACTCACAAGTATAGGTTGCTTGGAGAGGCAACCACTTGAATACGCATGTGGAGAAAGCCCGTCTCCACTCGGTCTTTGGGGTGGGTGGTCGCAGCTCCTTCGAAAAAAAGTTTCTTGCCACAAATTTGTGGCAAAAAATAACAATCCAACAATTGTGGGATGTTAAACTCGGAGTAAAGTAGTTGTAGGAGGCGCCCTTGTTGTATGGTTTGCACTTAAGCTTATTTAAAATAAAAATAAAGTATATAGTAGATCGCCTACCTTAAGAATGGACTCTCCACTCGGTAGGATGGATGTAATAATTTAATAATGATAAGCACTTAGGACAACGCGTTTCGCGGTATAGGCCGCTTCATCAGGTCAATATAGTGCTTTAAAAAGAAAACAAGCAATAATAGACACTTCAGTAAACCACCACAATATCATACGATTCAAATGCACAATTAAAACCATATCATAGGTATATACACGTATATAATTGGTAGGTGAGATCATCTAGCTGTAAAAAACAGAATGTTCCACATAACACTAGTGTCCAGCCTGTTATATTGGCAAGGGTAGCTTAAACAGTTTTGTAATTAGAAATTAAAAATTAATACTTAAAAAAGGTCCAAAGAGCCCTGTGTATAAGAGTAACATGCTAAAACGTTTTGATGTATATAAAAAAAAGAGCATTGCAAGATTCAGTATCTCCTATTGAGTCCCTAAGGATCCTGGGTAGATGAGGATATGTCGGGTAGGGAACCCTGGTCGGTGTATGCCAGTAATATGTTCCCTGTAGGATCATATGGCGGCCTGGGCTGCTCTTAATATGGTGGGCATGACCTGGTAGGATACTGGGGTCTAAATAGGAGTAATGCGTAAGGTCTCTTACCTGTAGTCTGTAGTGGAAGTACTGGGCGCCAAACCTAGTCCTCGGTGAGCGCTCATACTTATAGTCGTTCCATCTCCGTGCTCGGAGAGACTGTGAGTGGTAAGGGTGGGCGTGGCTGGGCCAATGACGTCATTGGCCCAGCCACGCCCACCCTTACCACTCACAGTCTCTCCGAGCACGGAGATGGAACGACTATAAGTATGAGCGCTCACCGAGGACTAGGTTTGGCGCCCAGTACTTCCACTACAGACTACAGGTAAGAGACCTTACGCATTACTCCTATTTAGACCCCAGTATCCTACCAGGTCATGCCCACCATATTAAGAGCAGCCCAGGCCGCCATATGATCCTACAGGGAACATATTACTGGCATACACCGACCAGGGTTCCCTACCCGACATATCCTCATCTACCCAGGATCCTTAGGAACTCAATAGGAGATACTGAATCTTGCAATGCTCTTTTTTTATATACATCAAAACGTTTTAGCATGTTACTCTTATACACAGGGCTCTTTGGACCTTTTTTAAGTATTAATTTTTAATTTCTAATTACAAAACTGTTTAAGCTACCCTTGCCAATATAACAGGCTGGACACTAGTGTTATGTAGAACATTCTGTTTTTTACAGCTAGATGATCTCACCTACCAATTATATACGTGTATATACCTATGATATGGTTTTAATTGTGCATTTGAATCGTATGATATTGTGGTGGTTTACTGAAGTGTCTATTATTGCTTGTTTTCTTTTTAAAGCACTATATTGACCTGATGAAGCGGCCTATACCGCGAAACGCGTTGTCCTAAGTGCTTATCATTATTAAATTATTACATCCATCCTACCGAGTGGAGAGTCCATTCTTAAGGTAGGCGATCTACTATATACTTTATTTTTATTTTAAATAAGCTTAAGTGCAAACCATACAACAAGGGCGCCTCCTACTACTAATTACTCTAAGATAATCTTAGCAAACAATTAGCAAAGGCTTAGACTCCAGGTAAGTTAGCAGGAACAAACCATCATGACCAGCAAGGAATTCTGGGAAGAAATGTTTTTTATACTGCAAGCCATCAGAGAAAGCAGCTAAGCAATTTGCATGACAAGTGGATGCAAATTGCTCCCCAGAACAGCAACTCTGCAGCTTGCAGAGTAGAGACAGGTCTCTTTTCCAGGGACCTGCAGCACTCAGACCTAACAAATGGTCAAACAGCTGTCGGCCTGTGGAGACTATCGGGAGATCACTGAGGGACCTGATAAACTGTGAGGGGCTGGAAGAAGCTCCAGGTAATAAAAACACTTTTTTTCACCCACTTCAGGTTTTCTTTGATGCCGGAGAATTTTTTACACAGGTATAAAATGTTAGATGTATTGTAGGGTTAAAGTGATGATTAATTTAATGATGGGATAACTGCTTATACAAATTTGAATACAGTAATGTATTTTCTTAGATCCTTGAAGTGAAACTGAAGTGAAAATAAACTACGATAAAACAATTGTATCTATCCTCCTACTCCTAAAAATGATTTTAAGTTATCCCACAGATTTATGTTAAAAAAGTACCGGTAGATTTATTGTTGTTTCTCAGCTCAATGAAACAGTTTGCCCCATGTCTCAGAATGCTAAAATATAAGAACTATTGACCTTTTTATCTACCCACTGCGCGCAGAAACCTAGTTCTCTGCCAGGAAAGTATTTTATGGCTGTAATTCCTTATCAATGAGGAATGCTATTGTCTGACTGGGTCTCAACTGAATAGCTGAATAAACTCTTTCAGACAGAGAAAGAAGAAAAGCAACAAAGCACAGCTATTTGTGTACTTGGCACTGTACATACACATGTCTATCTTATCATGTCACATGTCACATGTCACTTAAGGTTCCCTTTAACCATACCAGATCCAGAAATCAACCTGTGGTCACCCTCTTCATGCTGCTTTGGTTTTGGGCCATGGCCTAACTCTGATAGTACTGATACTCTGGCCAATCAGCTCATTTGTTTACATCAACAATCAGAGTTTTTTTTCCTCTGACAGTCACTTCTGTGCTGAGCTGACCAATCATGGCCTCAGTTCGAAATATACATATTTTACTTTGTTTAAAAAGTTTGTGAAAGCAAATCTCAAGCTGCATATTTTTTTCAAAATTTGATTTTGTGTGAAATTGGCAATCATCTCTGCTTAGCATGGATAATTTTATGATGAAGGCTGTAATATGACACCAGAGACAGAATATCCAGTACATTAGGGAGGAAAGGCCACATTCAAGCCTTCGCCACAGTCAGTAAACGGCTGTAAATATTTCTGCTGCAATTAAAGAGGAATTGTAGTCAAAATAACAATAACATATTTAGTAAAATTGCTATTTTTTTTTACTATATTAATTTATAAAATATTTAGTCAGTGCTTGCTCATTGTAAAATCTTTCCTCTCCCTGATTTACTTTCTGAAATGTTTTATCTCACCAACGTCTTTAGTACTTGCAGGGGATCTCTGGGGAATGTTCATTTACTGAGAGTTCTAAAGTCTGTAGAAACTGCACACTTGTTTTGCTCTTATTCTCTTTTGTGACACACTTTTTTTAACAGCAGGGTCCTGCTGTTGAGTAATTTTGGTACACCTTGCCAGTGGTGCTCATCCGGATTCTGGATATCCGAACTACCTAAATAATCTGAACTTTTTCCGCTATCCGAACTTTGAATAGCAATCCAGATATTTTTTAAAATCCGAATTGACTATCCGAGCAAACTTGGATTTCCCATCTGAAATCCGAAATCCGGGCGGATAGTTAGTTCAGATATCTGAGCAAAAGCCAAAATCCCCTTCGAAGGCATCCAGGCCGAGAGAGAAAGAGAGAGAGAGAGACCTCCGAACGGGTTTTTTTTGCCATTGTCAGGTCACTTCCGGTGTTCTATCCAGATATCTGAATGCGGCCGGATACCGAGGTCGGATATCTGATTCAGAACCGGATTGGAAAACTTTAAACTCGGATATCCGACCCGGATCGGATATCTGGGTATCCGGATCCGAATTAGATCCAGATAGTAAAAAGTGGTATCCGAGCAGCACTGCACCTTGCATCTGTCTGTATCCAGATAGCATGTCTAGTCTTAAGTTATATACATTCCTAGTAGTTTGGGTCACCCTGAGCTGCTTGGTTACTCTGTTATATACATAGAAAGACATGAATGCACACTATTGAAATACTAACATTTTTATGATTATTTTGATTTATTTTTGCCTGTCTGTAGTGTATACTTATACACATAACTTTTATGTACACTTTTATAGCAACACTTCAAGTATTCTTGCAAACAATACCGTATACCTCTATTCTGATCATGGATTATTTGGTATATGTTTTCTAAACGAACCTGCTAGCTTAGTAAGTAGAGAGTCCAGGGCCCATATGCAATTCCCTTTTTCTCTGAAGTTTTCTTTAGAATAATTTTCCAGGATTTCACAAATAAAAAAAGTACCAAAAGTAGTAGAAAAAGTACTATCAAATCGATTTAATGTATTGAAAGACATTTTATTGACATAGGGCCATATGCAATTCACTTTTTCGCCCGGGTTTTCTCCCAGGAGAAAATTTTTCATCTTCAATTTCTAATAACTTTTTTAGCACTTTGCAATGGAAAAAGTACCAAAAAATGGTTGAAAAAGTCTTGTCAAAATTATGCTGAATATTGATTTGCTTGCTGGTGGCTTAAAATGCATTTTATTGACAAGTTTGAAAATGTAACCTAGGATAAAATGCAGGTGAAAAAGTGAATTGCATGTGGACAAAGATGTGAAAATATCAACTAAAAGAACATTAAAGAGACTCTGTAACACATTTTTCAGCCTTAGTTCTTCTATCCTATAAGTTCCTATGCCTGTTTTAATGTGCTCTGGCTTACTGCAGCCTTTCCTAACTGCACTGTCTCTGTAATAAACCTTATCTCCTTTCCTCTGTCATGTCTGTCGGGCTAAGGCTTGAATGTGTGGAATGTGCAGGGCTGCTTGTGATTGGATAGAAGCGATACACACCCTCTGCAGGCCCCCTGCACACTCTGTATGACTCACACACTCTGCTTATATGAGCCTATTACAAGCTGGTTAGTTTGTTTGTAAACACTGCCTAAAACTGTTAATTACAAGCCAGGATTGCAGCAGAGAGTGGCAGAAACAGCACAGAGGGGCACAGGAGAAAATAAGGAATAGAATGGTATGCTTTTTAGTGTAAGAATATTAGAGTACAGATTCTCTTTAAGGAGAGAAAGTGAATTGTATATAGGCCCTACTGCTACTACTACTACTACTACTACTACTACTACTACTACTACTACTACTACTACTACTACTACTACTACTATTACTACTACTACTACTACTACTACTACTACTACTACTACTACTACTACTACTACTACTACTACTACTACTACTACTACTACTACTACTACTACTACTACTACTATTATTATTGTTTGCATTAAAAAATGGCTTCTGCATCTAAAGTCTGTTGGCGCTATAAAAAAAAGTATTTTGGCAAATAGCTAATTGTGACATTTTTGTTAATATAAGCCAATGCTGACTGTCCTTTTAAACTGCTTTCAGACATTTAATTATATTTTGAGTGCCTCATTTCACTTACCTAATTCATTATGCTGTAGCTAACAGTTCTGCTGAGTCTGCAGTGTTGTAGGTTTGTGCTGTGTAGCTATGCCTGACTCCTATCAAGTAATTTTGTTTGACATCAGTTAATCAAGAAGCTTATACACTGACAAGGGCTGACACTAAATCCAAACTAAGGACTGGTAATATATTGGTGCTCAAAACTGAGCTTTAAATCTAAAGTCTTCATGTTTGATTTGTGAGTGTCCTTTATTGTACAGATTGCTCAGCAAGCTCAGTGAACTAGATCTCCTAGGAGTGTGTAAGGGACTAAAAAGGACCAAAAAGCCCTAATATGCTATACAATGCAGAAACTTGCCTTCTCAAAACAGAAGGTATTTGTGATTTTTCAGGTTGGAGTGAGCTCTGAGGTGGCCCACAATGCATCACTGCTGAATATGCAAATCATCCCTTTGATGTCCCAGGACCATAGAGCTACATTAATCCATGCCATGCACTGATAAGGATCAACCAATCCAAAACAGTCTATATGCATTGTGGATTATTGTGGCTCTGTTCCGGTCAACAAGCTGGCAAATCATTGCATTCCAGGGGTTCTGGGAGTGTGTTTGGCTTTTGGGGACATCAAAGGACATCATATTTTAAATATGGATCCTCCACCACAGTTGACAATTCCATCCACGTGTCACAGCTGCTTATTTGAATGCTGTAGCATATGTTTTGGAATATAATACACAAAAATGGGGAGAAAAAGTCACATCTTATATACCAAATACAGGGAGTCCTCGACTTATGAAAGCCCGCCGATATGAACCACTGACCAGACGGGATGTCGGGGAATCCCTGTCTTGTCCCCATATCTCCTCTACTCTCCCGTTATGACAGCAGCGGCAGCACGGCTCACCTAATCCAATGGAGCTCACGGCAATCAGACCTCTCTTCTCCATCACTGTTCCCCAGTGCTGACTTCTGCTGATAATGCAATCAGCAGAAGCCAGCACTAGGGCAGCAGTGAGAGATAGGAGAGGTCTCTGGTTGCCCTTGGAGTCAATGGATTAAATGAGCTGTGCTGCCGCTGCTTTCATTTAGTCAGGGAGAGTGGAGGAGGAGCAGAGGACACATGGGGACAGAAGGGGACACATGGGGGACACAGGAGGACACATGGGAGTACAAGGGGGCACAATAATTGTGAAGAACATCTACAAGATGCTCCTGGACCATGTATGCACCAGCTTTAGTATATTTTTTCCCTCTAAACCTTGGTGCATCTTATAGTCCAAAGCATCATATATGCTGAAAAATATGGAAATTTGATTGCATTAACACGATAGTAGGTGACAGTTAACTAGGAGTGCTTCTATTCACACATTTTGTTACTGGCTGATTGATTTGCACCTTGGAACTGCATTAATCAAACGTATTTCTTTGCAAATGTGGTCTAGTTCCAAGCTGTATTCAGTTTGCATTATATTTGAGTGCAAGCCAGAAGGTTTTACATCCAGGGGAGGATGGAGGCAGAGGCTAGGAGGCACCAGCCCCAGGGCAAAAAGCTCTTTGCCATATGCAGAGCCACGAGTGATGCACATTCTCAATTCTATGATGCCCACTAGTGGTCACTAGATGCCTAATACGCGTGCACTAGCAAGGGCGTAACTAGAAATCACGGTGGCCCCCCTGCGAAAAATTTGGATGCCCCCGGGGTCCGCTCAAGTCAGTTTTGGGGGGCAGGAGGGGTCGCAGCAGGAGGGGAGAGCATGGCCACATACATCGGCGGGGAAGGGGGCCACTTCGGGCTCTCCCCTCAGCGGTCCCACTCCAACATCAATTATTGGCAGCAGCGGTGGGGAGGAACACATACCTCCATGTGCTCCACTGCAGAGGTCCGATTTCTAAGTGCCTCATGCTACTTCCTGATAAACAGGAACAAGTAGCATCAGAACGCACGTGGATCGTATGACGGTATGTGTTCCTGCCCGCTACTAATGCCAATGATTGATGCTGGAGGGAGAGCACTGAGAGAGCCCGAGGTGAGAGCGGGAGTGGCCCCCCTCCCCTCTGATGTAGGTGGCCATGCTCTCCCCACATGCTGTGACTCCTCCTGACATCCAAAACAGCCCTGGGTGGGCCCCAGAGGGGCCCCGGGCCCCCCTGTGGGTCCAGAGGCTGTAACCTCTATTGTTATGCCACTGTGCACTAGCTATCTATACAGGGGAGGGGGCTACAAAATACTGGGGACACACCTGGCTAGCTATACTGTGGAGAGGGGACTACCTAATACTTCAGACACATCTGGTTATCTGTGCTTGGGGGGGGCTGCTAATACTGGGGGCACTCCTGGCTAACTATAATGGGAGGGGGCCACTGGCTAGCTATGCTGGGGAGGTGACTACCTCATATTAGGGCACATCTGGCTAGCTATACAGGGTAGGGAGGGTACCTAATACTATGGGCACCTCTGCTCACCTGTACTGGGGCTGGCACAATACGGAAAGGAGGGGCACCCTTTGGAATCTCCACCTCTAATGCAGGAAAACCTTATCCCAGCCCTGTTTACATCTCATCTGTAATAAAAATCATCTGTATTATGTAAGCTTTATAAAAGCTACAAAGTCATTTGAGAACAGCAGCATAGGAAGACACAGTGCCGTTGCAAACAAGTGGAGACACAGCGATCATTAGCAGTTCATAAACTGCACTTTTCTTCTGTAACCCCAGTGGAAAAATCACCATCATCTCGCATCATAACTCATTGTGTTTATGGGAAGAATGATGTTAAAAAAAATGTTAACAGCTTCCTAATGACTTTATCACACGGGAGAGTGCTTTTACTAATGCGTACAAACAGGACATTTTTTTCATTAGCGCTCTGTCTCCGCAACCCCGAGAGCATCGCTCTGTCCACTCCTGTGGTTGCTAATTGTTGATACTTGCAGAATTATTCCAGCCTTGAACATATAGCATACAATAGTTCCACTAAAATACTGCATAGCCGCAGTGGCTTCTTTCGAAAGGAAAAATGTGTACGATGTAAATAATTAATGCAACTTATGTCAGCACAATGCTGAAATGATCAGTAACAAGAATTGACAAGATCCTTCGTAAAAGAAAACACCTTAGGTTGTAAAGTTCACATCATCGTGGTTTAGTATGAGGAAGGCGTAATATGGTTTTGCAGTGCCCTGGCCTGAACTTATTGTACATGTCAAGATTTAGTCTAGAGCTATCCAAGGACAAGAGATGACACTAACCCAATCTACATAGGAACAGCTGGATCACAGATTTTATATCTGATAAGCTAAACAAACGTATTTGTCAGCGCACAGACAGGGACTTCAGGGACTTCTACACATCTGCTTCAGTTTAGCGGGATGCTCTTCGTTGACAGTTATTGCAAAAACTGCAGGGAAGACTGACTTCCCCTAAGTGATCCTTTGTTTAGTCATTCTTTAATGTCTATTACCTCCAAGGGAAGTGGAAGCCACTTCACCACAATTTATCACAAAATTAAAATGATTAACACCCAGGCCGTGGAAAAAAAAGAAAAAATGTTTAAAGGATACCCAAGGTGACATGTGACATGAGATAGACATGTGTATGTACAGTGCCTAGCACACAAACAACTATACTGTGTTCCTTTTTTTCTTTCTCTGCCTGAAAGAGTTAAATACCAGGTATGTAAGTGGCTGACTCACTCCTGACTCAGACAGGAAGTGACTACAGTGTGACCCTCACTGATAAGAAATTCCAACTATAAAACACTTTCCTAGCAGAAAATAGCTTCTGAGTGCAGGAAGGAGATAAAAAAGGGTAAATAGTTCATCAATGTTAGCTCTGGCATACTTCAAAGAATGTGTCATTGAGCAAAAACAATAAAACAGTTAAAACTTAAAAAGTACATTTAAACGTAAAATAAAACTGTGGAATATTTTAAAAAGTCATTTTTAGGAAAAGGAAGATAGATACAATCATTTATTTCATTAATTTATTTTCGCCTCGGTTGTCCTTTACTCTACCCTTGCATGGCTTAGTTCCTTGGTAATATTGCTATAATCCCAATTAGGGATGTTTGTAATCCAGATTACGAGTACAACTTGCTGGCTGGGGGTTACCTTACCCATGTCGCCCCCTACAGCTGATGCAGTGCACGTTGCTTTCCATCGTGGTCACATCACTCCCATGCTTTCTCCTTCAAACCCGGAAGAAAGAAACATGGAAGTGACATGACTGTGATGGAATGCAACATGCACCCCATCAGCTGTAGGCGGCGACATGGGTATGGTAACCCCACCCCCTTTCAATTACGAGCGCCAGGGCTATTTGTAATCCATCACTAATCACAATAAAACTTTGCTTTAATCAGGTTGTTCAAGCTTAGGTGGCTGTCTGCAGGCCGGAGTTGGGGGCTATTTTAGAAACCTAATTTAACCACTTCCCGACCGCCTAACGCACAGCGGCGGTTGAGAAGTGGAGCCCTGAAGGACCGGCTCACCCACAGAGGCGGCGGTCCTTCTAAGGGCATGGGCGGAGCGATCGCGTCATCCGTGACGCGATCCTCCGCCGGCGCCTGTCACCGCTCGCCCGCCGCAACATCCCGCCGGCTATACGGAAGCGCCGGCGGGATGTTAACCCCGCGATCGCCGCATACAAAGTGTATAATACACTTTGTAATGTTTACAAAGTGTATTATACAGGCTGCCTCCTGCCCTGGTGGTCCCAGTGTCCGAGGGACCACCAGGTCAGGCTGCAGCCACCCTAGTTTGCACCAAGCACACTGATTTCTCCCCCCTCTGCCCCAGATCGCCCACAGCACCCATCAGACCCCCCCCTGCCCACCCCCCAGAGCCCTGTTTGCACCCAATCACCCCCCTAATCACCCATCAATCACTCCCTGTCACTATCTGTCAACGCTATTTTTTTTTATCCCCCCCCTGCTCCCTGCCCCCTCCTGATCACCCCCCACCCCTCAGATTCTCCCCAGACCCCCCCCCCCAGACCACCCCCCCCTGTTTACTGTATGCATCTATCCCCCTGATCACCTGTCAATCACCTGTCAATCACCTGTCAATCACCTGTCAATCACCCGTCAATCACCACCTGTCACTGCCACCCATCAATCAGCCCCTAACCTGCCCCTTGCGGGCAATCTGATCACCCCCCCACACCAATAGATCGCCCACAGATCCGACATCAGATCACCTCCCAAATCCATTGTTTACATCTATTCTCTCCTCTAAACACCCACTAATTACCCATCAATCACCCATCAATCACCCCCTATCACCACCTGTCACTTTTACCTATCAGATCAGACCCTAATCTGCCCCTTGCAGGCACCCAATCACCCGCCCACACGCTCAGATTGCCCTCTGACCCCCCTTATCAATTCACCAGTGCATTAATTACATCTGTTCTTCCCTGTAATAACCCACTGATCACCTGTCAATCACCTGCCAATCACCTATCACCCATCAATCACCCCCTGTCACCCCCTGTCACTGCCACCCATCAATCAGCCCCTAACCTGCCCCTTGCGGGCAATCTGATCACCCACCCACACCATTAGATCGCCCGCAAACCCGCCGTCAGATTACCTCCCAAATGTATCGTTTACATCTGTTATCTTCTCTAAACACCCACTAATTACCCATCAATCACCCATCAATCACCCCCTATCACCACCTGTCACTGTTACCTATCAGATCAGACCCTAATCTGCCCCTTGCGGGCACCCAATCACCCGCCCACACGCTCAGATTGCCCTCAGACCCCCCCCCCCCCCCTTATCAATTCGCCAGTGCATTAATTACATCTGTCCTTCCCTGTAATAACCCACTGATCACCTGTCAATCACCTGCCAATCACCTATCACCCATCAATCACCCCCTGTCACTGCCACCCAACAATCAGCCCCTAACCTGCCCCTTGCGGGCAATCTGATCACCCACCCACACCAATAGATCGCCCGCAGATCCGACATCAGATCACCACCCAAGCGCAGCGTTTACATCTATTCTCTCCTCTAAACACCCACTAATTACCCATCAATCACCCCCTATCATCACCTGTCACTGTTACCCATCAGATCAGACCCTAATCTGCCCCTTGCGGGCACCCAATCACCCGCCTACACGCTCAGATTGCCCTCAGACCCCCCCTTATCAATTCGCCAGTGCATTAATTACATCTGTCCTTCCCTGTAATAACCCACTGATCACCTGTCAATCACCTGCCAATCACCTATCACCCATTAATCACCCCCTGTCACTGCCACCCAACAATCAGCCCCTAACCTGCCCCTTGCGGGAAATCTGATCACCCACCCACACCAATAGATCGCCCGCAGATCCGACATCAGATCACCACCCAAGCGCAGCGTTTACATCTATTCTCTCCTCTAAACACCCACTAATTACCCATCAATCACCCCCTATCACCACCTGTCACTGTTACCCATCAGATCAGACCCTAATCTGCCCCTTGCGGGCACCTAATCACCCGCCTACACGCTCAGATTGCCCTCAGACCCCCCCTTATCAATTCGCCAGTGCAATATTTACATCTGTCCTTCCCTGTAATAACCCACTGATCACCTGTCAATCACCTGCCAATCACCTATCACCCATCAATCACCCCCTGTCACTGCCACCCATCAATCACCCGCTGTCACTGCCACCCATCAATCAGCCCCTAACCTGCCCCTTGCGGGCAAACTGATCACCCACCCACACCAATAGATCGCCCGCAGATCCGACATCAGATCACCACCCAAGCGCAGTGTTTCCATCTATTCTCTACCCTAAACACCCACTAATTACCCATCAATCACCCCCTGTCACTGCTACCTATCAGATTAGACCCCTATCTGCCCCTAGGGCACTCAATCACCCGCCCACACCCTCAGAATGCCCTCAGACCCCAGCCCTGATCACCTCGCCAGTGCATTGCTTGCATCTATTCCCCCCTCTAATCACACCTTGAGACACCCATCAATCACCTCCTGTCACCCCCTAGCACACCTACCCATCAGATCAGGCCCCAATTTGCCCCGTGTGGGCTCCTGATCACTCGGCCAAACCCTCAGATCCCCCTCAGACCCCCTTCCGATCACCTCCCCAGTGCATTGATTGCATCCATTTTCCCCTCTAACCACCCCCTGAGACACCAATCAATCACCTCCTGTCACCCCCCTAGCACTCCTATCCATCAGATCAGGCCCAATACAACCTGTCATCTAAAAGGCCACCCTGCTTATGACTGGTTCCACAAAATTCGCCCCCTCATAGACCACCTGTCATCAAAATTTGCAGATGCTTATACCCCTGAACAGTCATTTTGAGACATTTGGTTTCCAGACTACTCACGGTTTTGGGCCTGTAAAATGCCAGGGCGGTATAGGAACCCCACAAGTGACCCCATTTTAGAAAAAAAGACACCCCAAGGTATTTTGTTAGGTGTATGACGAGTTCAAAGAAGATTTTATTTTTTGTCAAAAGTTAGCGGAAATTAATTTTTATTGGTTTTTTTTCGCAAAGTGTCATTTTTCACTAACTTGTGACAAAAAATAAAATCTTCTATGAACTCGCCATACACCTAACGGAATACCTTGGGGTGTCTTCTTTCTAAAATGGGGTCACTTGTGGGGTTCCTATACTGCCCTGGCATTTTAGGGGCCCTAAACCGCGAGGAGTAGTCTAGAAAACAAATGCTTCAAAATGATCTGTGAATAGGACGTTGGGCCCCTTAGCGCACCTAGGCTACAAAAAAGTGTCACACATGTGGTACCGCCGTACTCAGGAAAAGTAGTATAATGTGTTTTGGGGTGTATTTTTACACATACCCATGCTGGGTGGGAGAAATTTCTATGTAAATGGACAATTGTGTGTAAAAAAATCAAACAATTGTCATTTACAGAGATATTTCTCCCACTTAGCATGGGTATGTGTAAAAATACACCCCAAAACGCATTATACTACTTCTCCTGAGTACGGCGGTACCACATGTGTGGCACTTTTTTACACCCTAAGTACGCTAAGGGGCCCAAAGTCCAATGAGTACCTTAAGGATTTCACAGGTCATTTTGCGACATTTGGTTTCAAGACTACTCCTCACGGTTTAGGGCCCCTAAAATGCCAGGGCAGTATAGGAACCCCACAAATGACCCCATTCTAGAAAGAAGACACCCAAAGGTATTCCGTACGGAGTATGGTGAGTTCATAGAAGATTTTATTTTTTGTCACAAGTTAGCGGAAAATGACACTTTGTGAAAAAAAAACTATTAAAATCAATTTCCGCTAACTTGTGACCAAAAAATAAAAACTTCTATGAACTCACCATACTCCTAACGGAATACCTTGGGGTGTCTTCTTTCTAAAATGGGGTCATTAGTGGGGTTCCTATACTGCCCTGGCATTTTAGGGGCCCTAAACCGCGAGGAGTAGTCTTGAAACAAAAATGACCTGTGAAATCCTAAAGGTACTCATTGGACTTTGGGCCCCTTAGTGCAGTTAGGGTGCAAAAAAGTGCCACACATGTGGTATCGCCGTACTCGGGAGAAGTAGTATAATGTGTTTTGGGGTGTATTTTTACACATACCCATGCTGGGTGGGAGAAATACCTCTGTAAATGACAATCTTTTGATTTTTTTACACACAATTGTCCATTTACAGAGGTATTTCTCCCACCCAGCATGGGTATGTGTAAAAATACACCCCAAAACACATTATACTACTTCTCCTGAGTATGGCGGTACCACATGTGTGGCACTTTTTTACACCCTAAGTACGCTAAGGGGCCCAAAGTCCAATGAGTACCTTTAGGATTTCACAGGTCATTTTGCGACATTTGGTTTCAAGACTACTCCTCACGGTTTAGGGCCCCTAAAATGCCAGGGCAGTATAGGAACCCCACAAATGACCCCATTCTAGAAAGAAGACACCCAAAGGTATTCCGTACGGAGTATGGTGAGTTCATAGAAGATTTTATTTTTTGTCACAAGTTAGCGGAAAATGACACTTTGTGAAAAAAAACTATTAAAATCAATTTCCGCTAACTTGTGACCAAAAAATAAAAACTTCTATGAACTCACCATACTCCTAACGGAATACCTTGGGGTGTCTTCTTTCTAAAATGGGGTCATTAGTGGGGTTCCTATACTGCCCTGGCATTTTAGGGGCCCTAAACCGCGAGGAGTAGTCTTGAAACAAAAATGACCTGTGAAATCCTAAAGGTACTCATTGGACTTTGGGCCCCTTAGTGCAGTTAGGGTGCAAAAAAGTGCCACACATGTGGTATCGCCGTACTCGGGAGAAGTAGTATAATGTGTTTTGGGGTGTATTTTTACACATACCCATGCTGGGTGGGAGAAATACCTCTGTAAATGACAATCTTTTGATTTTTTTACACACAATTGTCCATTTACAGAGGTATTTCTCCCACCCAGCATGGGTATGTGTAAAAATACACCCCAAAACACATTATACTACTTCTCCTGAGTATGGCGGTACCACATGTGTGGCACTTTTTTACACCCTAAGTACGCTAAGGGGCCCAAAGTCCAATGAGTACCTTTAGGATTTCACAGGTCATTTTGCGACATTTGGTTTCAAGACTACTCCTCACGGTTTAGGGCCCCTAAAATGCCAGGGCAGTATAGGAACCCCACAAATGACCCCATTCTAGAAAGAAGACACCCAAAGGTATTCCGTACGGAGTATGGTGAGTTCATAGAAGATTTTATTTTTTGTCACAAGTTAGCGGAAAATGACACTTTGTGAAAAAAAACTATTAAAATCAATTTCCGCTAACTTGTGACCAAAAAATAAAAACTTCTATGAACTCACCATACTCCTAACGGAATACCTTGGGGTGTCTTCTTTCTAAAATGGGGTCATTAGTGGGGTTCCTATACTGCCCTGGCATTTTAGGGGCCCTAAACCGCGAGGAGTAGTCTTGAAACAAAAATGACCTGTGAAATCCTAAAGGTACTCATTGGACTTTGGGCCCCTTAGTGCAGTTAGGGTGCAAAAAAGTGCCACACATGTGGTATCGCCGTACTCGGGAGAAGTAGTATAATGTGTTTTGGGGTGTATTTTTACACATACCCATGCTGGGTGGGAGAAATTCCTCTGTAAATGACAATCTTTTGATTTTTTTACACACAATTGTCCATTTACAGAGGTATTTCTCCCACCCAGCATGGGTATGTGTAAAAATACACCCCAAAACACATTGTACTACTTCTCCCGAGTATGGCGATACCACATGTGTGGCACTTTTTTGCACCCTAACTGCGCTAAAGGGCCCAAAGTCCAATGAGTACCTTTAGGATTTCACAGGTCATTTTGAGAAATTTCGTTTCAAGACTACTCCTCACAGTTTAGGGCCCCTAAAATGCCAGGGCAGTATAGGAACCCCACAAATGACCCCATTTTAGATAGAAGACACCCCAAGGTATTCCGTTAGTAGTATGGCGAGTTCATAGAAGATTTTATTTTTTGTCACAAGTTAGCGGAAATTGATTTTAATTGTGTTTTTTCACAAAGTGTCATTTTCCGCTAACTTTTGACAAAAAATAAAATCTTCTATGAACTCACCATACTCCTAACGGAATACCTTGGGGTGTCTTCTTTCTAAAATGGGGTCATTTGTGGGGTTCCTATACTGCCCTGGCATTTTAGGGGCCCTAAACCGTGAGGAGTAGTCTTGAAACGAAATTTCTCAAAATGACCTGTGAAATCCTAAAGGTACTCATTGGACTTTGGGCCCTTTAGCGCAGTTAGGGTGCAAAAAAGTGCCACACATGTGGTATCACCGTACTCAGGAGAAGTAGTATAATGTGTTTTGTGGTGTATTTTTACACATATCCATGCTGAGTGGGAGAAAGATCTCTGTAAATGGACAATTGTGTGTTATAAAAATTAACAAATTGTCATTTACAGAGATATTTCTCCCACCCAGCATGGGTATGTGTAAAAATACACCCCAAAACACATTATACTACTTCTCCTGAGTACGGCAATACCACATGTGTGGCACTTTTTTGCAGCCTAACTGCGCTAAGGGGTCCAAAGTCCAATGAGCACCTTTAGGCTTTACAGGGGTGCTTACAATTTAGCACCCCCTAAAATGTCAGGACAGTAAACACACCCCACAAATGACCCCATTATGGAAAGTAGACCCTTCAAGGTATTCAGAGAGGGGCATGGTGAGTCCGTGGCAGATTTCATTTTTTTTTGTCGCAAGTTAGAAGAAATTGAAACTTTTTTTTTTTTTTCTCACAAAGTGTCATGTTCCGCTTACTTGTGACAAAAAATAATATCTTCTATGAACTCCCCATTATGGAAAGTAGACCCTTCAAGGTATTCAGAGAGGGGCATGGTGAGTCCGTGGCAGATTTCATTTTTTTTTTGTCGCAAGTTAGAAGAAATTGAAACTTTTTTTTTTTTTTTTTTCTCACAAAGTGTCATTTTCCGCTTACTTGTGACAAAAAATAATATCTTCTATGAACTCACTATGCCTCTCAGTGAATACTTTGGGATGTCTTCTTTCCAAAATGGGGTCATTTGGGGGGTATTTATACTATCCTGGAATTCTAGCCCCTCATGAAACATGACAGGGGGTCAGAAAAGTCAGAGATGCTTGAAAATGGGAAAATTCACTTTTTGCACCATATTTTGTAAACGCTATAACTTTTACCCAAACCAATAAATATACACTGAATGTTTTTTTTTTTATCAAAAACATGTTTGTCCACATTTTTCGCGCTGCATGTATACAGAAATTTTACTTTATTTGAAAAATGGCAGCACAGAAAGTTAAAAAAATCATTTTTTTGCCAAAATTCATGTCTTTGTTGATGAATATAATAAAAAGTAAAAATCGCAGGAGCAATCAAATAGCACCAAAAGAAAGCTTTATTAGTGACAAGAAAAGGAGCCAAAATTCATTTAGGTGGTAGGTTGTATGAGCGAGCAATAAACCGTGAAAGCTGCAGTGGTCTGAATGGAAAAAAAGTGGCCGGTCCTTAAGGGGTAGAAAGCCCTAGGTCCTCAAGTGGTTAACTTAGGTTATATTATCTTCAGATAGAAAACTTAGGAGAAAAGGTGAATTTAATATAGGCCCTAATCTCTATTAACCCTTTTGGAACCAGCCGCCTACCCCCCTTAACCTTTTAAGCCTTCTGGACGTAGAAGCTACGTCCAGAAGACCATGGGATTGATTCACTTACCGGCGCTAAGCCGGTTAGTGAGCCTTAACACTTTGTGGGCGCAAACCAGGGTGCTAGGGGCTTGATTCATTAAGACAAATTCACTAAGACAAATAGAGTGCCTTATTAGAGTTAAGGGGCCTTGCCAGAGTTAGCGTGCCTTATTAGAATAGCATATATTATTCTGATAAGGCACGCTAACTCTGATAAGGCCCCTTAAAGTGAACCTAAAGTCACAAAAAAAAAACGAGATGAACTCACCTGGGGCTTCCCTCAGCCCCCTGCAGACGATCGGTGCCCTCGCAGCTCCGCTCCGATGTCCCAGGACCCGCCAGCGAGCACTTCCGGTTTGGCCGTCACCGGCCGACAGGCATGGGAACGCGAGTGATTGTTCGCGTTCCCAGCCTGTATATCGGCCCCTATGCTGCTATTGCGACCTTCTGGCCGCAATAGCAGCATAGGGGGCGATATACAGGCTGGGAACGCGAACAATCACTCGCGTTCCCATGCCTGTCGGCCGGTGACGGACAAACCGGAAGTGCTCGCCGGCGGGTCCTGGGACATCGGAGCGGAGCTGCGAGGGCACCGATCGTCTGCAGGGGGCTGAGGGAAGCCCCAGGTGAGTTCATCTCGTTTTTTTTTTTTTACTTTAGGTTCTCTTTAACTACGATAAGGCACCGATAAGGCACCTTATCTCTGTAAGGCACGCTAACTCTGATAAGGCCCCTTAACTACGATAAGGCCCCTTATCTCTGTAAGGCACGCTAACTCTGATAAGGCCCCTTAAATACGATAAGGCACCGATAAGGCCCCTTATCTCTGTAAGGCACGCTAACTCTGATAAGGCCCCTTAACTACAATAAGGCACAGATAAGGTCCCTTCTCTCTGTAAGGCACCCTAACTCTGATAAGGCCCCTTAACTACGATAAGGCACCGATAAGGCCCCTTATCTCTGTAAGGCGCACTAACTCTGATAAGGCCCCTTAACTCTAATAAGGCACACAAAGTAGCTTTTCACTCCGGCGCTAACACTTAGCGCCGTTTAGTGAATCAAGCCCCATGTGCGCTCCCAGCCACGGATTGTTAGCCTAGGAATCAATCAATCGGGACATCGTGCCCGATGATTGATTCCCCAGGCAGAAAAAGCGACTGCTTCTCTCGGAAGCCTCACTTTTTCTGAAACTTACATCCCCTACATCCCTCTAAGCGTACATGTTACACTTAGAGTGATGTCATGTAAACAAACTCAATGTTGCCATCTTGTGGCCAAAAAGTAAAACTACATCTACATGTAAAAAGAATTAAAAACAATCACATATTTACATAAAAAATTACTATTTACATCCCACCCTCCCAAAAATACCCATATAACATGTTTAATAAAAGAAAAGAAAAAAAACATTACAATAATAAAAAAAACACATGTAAATATTTACCTAAGGATCTAAACTTTTAAAATATCAATGTAAAGATGAAATATTTCTATTTTTTTATTATAAGCTTGTAAATAATGATGGATGCAAAACGGAAAAAATGCACTTTTATTTCCAAATAAAATATTGTCGCCATACATTGTGAAAGGGACTTAATTTAAATGGTGTAATACCCGGGACTATTAGGCAAATACAATACGTGGGTTTTAATTATGGAGACATGTATTATTTCAAAACTATAATGGCCGACAACTGAGAAATAATGAATTTTTTCTGTTTTTTTTCTTATTCTTCCTGTTAAAATGCATTTACAGTAAAGTGGCTCTTAGCAAAATGTACCACTCAAAGAAGGCCTAATTGGTGGCGGAAAAAACAAGATATAGATCAGTTCATTGTAATAAGTAGTAATAAAGTTATAGGCTAATGAATGGGAGGTGATAATTCCTTGTATGCATAAAGTGAAAACAACTGAAGGCTGAAGTGGTTAAGGGCCAGGCGATTTTGCTGAGGAAGGGGGTGGGGGGTGTTTGGTGGGTCAGGCAGGCGGATCCCCACTAGTACTAAGCTGGGCATGATGTGCCCAGTGGAGTCAGGTGTCCCCTGTATTGCAGCCAGCCTTTACTCACCTCCCAGGCTCCAATGATGAGCAGCTGTGGACCCCTTCGCTCTGGCCAGTCTCCCCGCTCATACTGACACTAAGTTCCAGGTTGCGGATGCTGGGACCCGACACTTACGTTAGAGCAAGCGGGGATGACGGCCAGAGTGGAGGGGAGCGCCGAACGCCAGGGGAATGGCAGGAAGGTGAGTGGATTCTCTTCTTTCCCCCTATCGCCGCATCACTAACAGTGATCACTACGATCCGCCAGTGATTGTAGTGATCACGTGATCAGAAGCCATACGCGATAGCTCCTGATCACTGAGGGGAGATGTCAGCTGTTATATGACAGCTTACTCTCCCCTCTCGGGTGTGCAAGATTGCGTTGGGAGCGAAAACGGCGGGTGGCGTAAATCCTACTCCGCATCAGCCTGGGGCAGCCACAAGTGCGGCGTAGGATTTACCTATGGCGGTCTTCAAAGGGTTAATTGATTCTGTATCCTTTATGTGGGAAAGACTTTGCTAACACTCTAAGATACTTACTGGTATACAATATATAATATGCAATATCATTTGTAAAGCACTTTTCTCCCATAGGATTCAAAGCATATCGGGTGGCATCCAGTGACTCATCTGGTGTGTTAGGAGGGGGAAGGGGGGCTTATTGTAGCGGTAGCTGCATGAGTTAGTAAGTTGTGCAATCTCCGAAGGCCATCCACTGAGGACACTGTGTGGTGTGGCTTGCGCCCAGCTACATTGCAAACATCACAGGAGGCATGAGTGTCATACTTAGCCAGTGTGTTTTGATCCTCTGTTTGTTTTTTTGTTTGTTTTTTGTGTAGGTGGTGATGGTTTGCCGGCCTTGATAAAGGGGTCCTTTATGACTCGAAAACATTAGAACAATAAAGATTTATCTACATTTAATACTCACAGCTTGCTGATACATGTCTGACTTGTAATATTATGGTGGTGCCATCTACTTTTCTGTTGAAAACACCCACACTACGGCTTTACACTGTAAGGCATGTGGAACCCGACTTCCTCCATAATTCACAGAACTCATGGAATAGTCCATTTTCAAGTTGATCGATGAGTGGGAGGCTTTAAACTGGGAGTGAAGTGATTTTCCCAACGAGATCGGCTTAGAGAGGCAAAAAAGTTGGGCCCAGTTAAGAGCTCAAGCCTGAGTATCATTCAAGACACACAGGAACAAAGGGCAATTTTAAAACAAAGGAATACTTAAAGAGACACTGAAGCGGAAAAAAAAATTATGATATTATGATTTGTATGTGTAGCACAGCTAAGAAATAAAACATTAAGATCAGATACATCAGTCTAATTGTTTCCAGTACAGGAAGAGTTAAGAAACTCCAGTTGTTATCTCTATACAAAAAAGCCATTAATCTCTACGACTTTCAAAGTCGTGGAGAGGGCTGTTTTCTGACTTTTATTATCTCAACTGTTCTTTAACTATTTACTTTTTCTCTGCCAGAGGAGAGGTCATTAGTTCACAGACTGCTCTGAAAGAATCATTTTGAATGCTGAATGTTGTGTAATCTGCACATATTATATGATGATGCAATGTTAGAAAAAACACTATATACCTGAAAATAAAAATATGAGAATATTTTCTTTGCTGCTAATCTTCTAGTAATTATTCATAGTACACAACCAATTCATTATATCATGTATATTTTTTTGCTTCAGTGTCTCTTTAAAGAAAACCTGAACTGAAAAATAAAAGTCAAAATAAACATACACATCGTACCACTTAGTCTGCTTATCAGTCTCTTTCTCTTCTCCACTGTGATCAATGAAAAATGGCTATGACTCTGTAACAACTTTCAGGTCAGCACTGGTTAACCAGTAATATTGTTTGAGCCATAGGGAAACATGGACATTACTTTGAACATCAGTTGTCCTTTCAGTTATAACTGACAGCAACTGATATAGTGGAAAAGGGCCCTAAGGCTTTCAGCTTCCTATGAGACAAGTCTGACAAGTTCTTGTCAGAACTGGAAGTAATCGTTGTAAGACAAAAATGGTGATCTTCTGAGAGGAACTGACAGAGAGGTAAGTATGTAATATTCATTTGCAGGTACATCATGTGCTTATTTTAAATAATTTTACTCAGTTCAGGTTCACTTTAACCATTTAAGCCTTTTGGATGTAGCTGTTACTTCCAAAAGGCTGCTGCACAGCTGCTGCACATTCCCACGGGCAATCGCACGCGCTCCCTTGCTGCCACCTGTTAGCCCGGACACAGCCTGAAAACAGTTTCCATTAATTGCTATAAGTCCCCATTAGAACGATCGCTGACTTCTATGAGATCCCCTCTTCACTTCCTGTAAGCGTACTATGTATGCTTACAGGACACCTATAAGAAAAAATTACTGTGGCCAAAAAGTAAAACTACATCTACATACATTTTTTTTTAATTACAGACCCACACGTACATTTAAAATTAACTGTCACAATCTTACAAAATTACCCAAATTCATTGTTAAATTAAAAAAAAATATAAAAAAAATATTACAAAAATATGTAAAAGAATAAACATAAATAGTTACCAAAGGGTCTAAATTTTTTTAATATGCATGTCAAGAGGGTATATTACTATTATTATTTTTTTAAATTCTAAGCTTGTAAATAGTGATGGATGCAAAACTGAAAAAATGCACCTTATTTCCAAATAAAATATTGGCCCCATACATTGTGATAGGGACATAATTTAAATGGTGTTATAAACAGGACAAATGGGCAAATAAAATATGTGGGTTTTAATTATAAAAGCATGTATTATTTTAAAACTATCATGGCTGCAAACTGAGAAATAATGCATTTTTTACATTTTTTTCTTAATACTCCCGTTAAAATGCATTTAGAAAAAATAATTCTTAGCAAAATGTACCACCCAAAGAAAGCCTAATTGGTGGCGGAAAAAACAACATATAGCTCAATTAATTGTGACATGCAGTGATAAAGTTATTGGTGAATGAATGGGAGGTGAATGTTGCTCGGGTGCATAAGGTGAAAAAACACTGAAGGCTGAAGTCGTTAAAGTAAACTTGAAGGAAAAAAATGCTCCAAGTGGGTACATACTTCAGTACAGAGCGGCCTCTAGATAATACAAAGGCTTGCTTCCCATACCCCCTTGCCTCCACTTATGCAGCACTGTGAACCTTCAAACCACTTTTTCCGCCGAGTCCGTGCTGCTGTGGAGGCGCAAAGTGCTAGGTGCAGCCATGCTCACTCCGGGCGGGAGTGCAGCCGTGGACTTCCAGAGGATCCCTGCATTGGATCGGTGGTCTCTTGAGGAGGATCCAGAGACATCTCTCAAGGTAAGTATCTGACTTTTCCTTTTTTTTAAAAAAAAGTTACAGGTGTACTTTAACTGGAATGAAAGATGGAGTAATTATAAAATGGAAACCTATAAAGATATTTTCATGTTTTCTGTACTTCATATGATTTGGATACAGGTTCACAGTAAAATGATATATCAGCTTTTGGTTGAATTACCTGCTATTTTCTTAGATCCTCAGGGCATTCCAGTGGTTAGATTTCCATGAAATACATTTTGCCTCCCCCTACCTCTCCCTCAGGCCGTAATGAAGGTTTCACCAGTGCAGCTGGGTCCCCCAGTTATTTATTTATTCTCTGCAAATCCATCAGTGAAGTGACACTACTGTTTGGCTTCACAAATGATTCCAGTGGCTGGGTGGAACTGGGAATCCTGGTGGGAAGAGCTCTTCATTGGAGTCTTTGATAAATATAAGCTGACAATGTGATTTAGCTTGAAATAGCAGTCACTGGTATAATAACATAACAAAGTGGTTCAGAGAATGTTTTCTTGGTGTGCTTCTTCCAGAGAACTGTAATATTTAGCATAGTTACATACAGTGGCTTGCAAAAGTATTCAGCCCCCTTGAAGTTTTCCACATTTTGTCACATTACTGCCACAAACATGAATCGATTTTATTGGAATTCCACGTGAAAGACCAATACAAAGTGGTGTACACGTGAGAAGTGGAATGAAAATCATACATGATTCCAATCATTTTTTACAAATCAAAACTGCAAAGTGGGAGGTGCGTAATTATTCAGCCCCCTTTGGTCTGAGTGCAGTCAGTTGCCCATAGGCATTGCCTGATGAGTGCTAATGACTAAATAGAGTGCACCTGTGTGTAATCTAATGTCAGTACAAATACAGCTGCTCTGTGACAACCTCAAAGGTTGTCTAAGAGAATATTGGGAGCAACAACACCATAAAGTCCAAAGAACACGCCAGACAGGTCAGGGATCAAGTTATTGAGAAATTTAAAGCAGGCTTAGGCTACAAAAAGATTTCCAAAGCCTTGAACATCCCACAGAGCACTGTTCAAACTATCATTCGGAAATGGAAGGAGTATGGCACAACTGTAAACCTACCAAGACAAGGCCGTCCACCTAAACTCACAGGCCGAACAAGAAGAACGCTGATCAGAAATGCAGTCAAGAGGCCCATGGTGACTCTGGACGAACTGCAGAGATCTACAGCTCAGGTGGGGGAATCTGTCCATAGGACAACTATTAGTTGTGCACTGCACAAAATTGGCCTTTATGGAAGAGTGGCAAGAAGAAAGCCATTGTTAACCACTTGCCGACCGCGCACTCATAACGCGCGTCGGCAAAGTGGCAGCTGCAGGATCAGCGACGCACATCTGCGTCGCCGGCTGCAGGCTAATTAATCAGGAAACAGCCGCTTCCTGTCAATTCACGGCGGGGGGCTCCGTGAATAGCCTGCGGGCCGCCGATCGCGGCTCGCAGGCTAAATGTAAACACAAGCGGAAATAATCCGCTTTGTTTACATTTGTACAACGCTGCTAACAGTAGCAGCGTTGTACTAGATCAGCGATCCCCGGCCAATCAGCGGCCAGGGATCGCTGTCACATGACAGGCAGGAGCCTGTTAGAGGTGTGGAAAGAATTATGGAAATGTATAATTAATCTGTTAATCTTTATGTATATCCTTCATATCCTTTATATTCTCACGTGGCTATAAGGACCACATGCACAGAATCAGACCAGTGTGTTAGAGGGACACTTTAAGTAATAGGATTATTATTACCCCAAGAGTTATCACAATATCACTGAATATATGTTATATATGTTTTTGAAATATTTACAGTGCACAGTCTCCTATGTCCTTGCAGTGAAATTCCAGAACACCTCCCTTCCCCCTCAGTGTCATGGTGTACTAGGCACAAAAGAAACGACTCTTTGAGAAGCAGTCTGAGCCAGTTTTCTGAAGGTGGGGGTGACTTTGAAGGAAACGAAACAAGGAACTGATTTCAGAAGACTTCCTCCAAAAGTTGACTTTCACTTTCACGGAGGACAAAGAGGAGTCAAGCAACCCCACCCAAAAGGAGAACTGAACATGCTGGTTGGACTTTTACCAGAAAGAACTGCCCAAAAGGAGGAATATTTTATCATATTAATTAGGCTTTAAAAGGTCCCTGCACCCAGGAGAGAGGACTTTCTACTGCTGTGCAGGGCCTGTGTTAGAGACAGACTCTACATGCTGGCTGTTAGAAAGTCCTTGTACAAGTGAATAAAGATTTCTACGTTTTTGGCACTTATTGGAGAAGTCTCATTGAGTAAGTTATTTTCTTTTAACAGAGGCTGTACAGGACAGATCCGTTCCTGTGCAGCCTCCGATCTCCGGGGAAGGGAGGGAGGAGAGGAAGAGGGGGAATCCTGCGGTGGCTTTGAGGTGCCCCCCCCCCCCCGCCAGCCACACGCAGACAGGAGCGATCAGACCCCCCCAGCACATCATCCCCCTGGTGGGGAAAAAAGGGGGGCGATCTGGTCGCTCTGCCTGGTGTTTGATCTGTGCTGGGGGCTGTAGAGCCCACCCAGCACAGATCAGCAAAATCAGTGCTGGTCCTTAAGGGGGGGTAAAGGCTGGGTCATCAAGTGGTTAACAGAAAAGCATAAGAAGTCCAGTTTGCAGTTTGCCACAAGCCATGTGGGGGACACAGCAAACATGTAGAAGAAGATGCTCTGGTCAGATGAGACCAAAATGGAACTTTGTGGCCAAAATGCAAAACGCTATGTGTGGTGGAAAACTAACACTGCACATCACTCTGGACACACTATCCCCACTGTCAAATATGGTGGTGGCAGTATCATGCTCTGGGGGTGCTTCTCTTCAGCAGGGACAGGGAAGCTGGTCAGAGTTAATGGGAAGATGGATGGAGCCAAATACAGGGCAAACTTGGAAGAAAACCTCTTGGAGACTGCAAAAGACTTGAGACTGGGACAGAGGTTCACCTTCCAGCAGGGCAATGACCCTAAACATAAAGGCAGGGCAACAATGCAATTGTTTAAAACAAAACATATCCATGTGTTAGAATGGCCCAGTCAAAGTCCAGATCTAAATCCAATCGAAAACTACTGTTCACAAACGCTGTCTATCTAATCTGACTGAGCTGGAGCTGTTTTGCAAAGAAGAATGGGCAAGGATTTCAGTCTCTAGATGTGCAAAGCTGGTAGAGACATACCCTAAAAGACTGGCAGCTGTAACTGCAGCAAAAGGTGGTTCTACAAAGTATTGACTCAGGGGGCTGAATAATTACGCACACCCCACTTTGCAGTTATTGATTTGTAAAAAATGTTTGGAATAATGTATGATTTTTGTTCCACTTCTCACGTGTACACCACTTTGTATTGGTCTTTCACGTGGAATTCCAATAATATTGATTCATGTTTGTGGCAGTAATGTGACAAAATGTGGAAAACTTCAAAGGGGCCGAATACTTTTGCAAGCCACTGTAAACTTCAGTAGAACGCCAGGAAGATACATTTAAAAATAGCACTGCAAAAAATGGTGTAGGGTGATACCGGTAATGACATCTTGTTACTAACGTTGTTCAACGTTTTAAGACATTTCTAAAATGGTAAATAATGTTAACAACAAGCTTTCATTAATGGCATCTAGCATTGTTATACATTACCGGTCCCGGTGATTGTGTCTCCTCCACTTCCTGGTTACTTTGCAGGAGTCCTGCACAGTGGCGTAGCTAAGGAGCTGTGGGCCCCGATGCAAGTTTTACAATGGGGCCCCCCAAGCACCCTATACATAACAATTGATACGGCGCACCAAAACCTGCCAATTGCAACTACAGCGTCAGAGGTGTAAGAAGGGAATGGGGAACAGTTTGTTAATGATTACCACTATTGAAAGTATCTATAGAAGTGATTATTATGAGCACAGGACCGATAGAGAGCTAATACTGTAGTTGAGGGAGGGCCCTTCTGGGCCCCTCTGGCCCAAGGGCCCCGATGCGGTCGCTACCTCTGCACCCCCTATTGCTACGCCCTGCCCCCTGGTCCTGCAGCCAGCCAATCACCATGTGGATACTGAAGCTCAAAGGTGATTGGCTGGCTACAGGACAGCTGAAAACTAACTAGGAAGCGGAGGAGATGCAATGGCAAGGACCAGGTAATGTGTATAACTATACCCCTGCCTACTCTCACACTGAACCCTCCCTCTACCTATGCTTAACCCTAAGACCACCCCTGGTTCTTAACCCTAATAGACATGCACACCATTGGCAGCACTGCTAGGCTGTAAATAAAATGAAAACCAACAGAGGCATACAGATTCCCCAGGAGCTAAATTACATACCTGGAATGCAAATTGCATGCAAATTATGTACGAGTCCTGTTATGTACTGTTGGTTTTCATTTCATTTGCAGCCTAGAGGCGCTGGGTTGTTTGAAACAAAGGAAAGGAAAAACATGACTAGCAGCACTAGGTAAAATTTTGTTTTTATTGCATAGACTAGTGTTAGGTCTCTTCCAGAAGGATACATCAACGTTGTGGAAGAGTTCAGTAAAAAACATTCTGTGCACATACTGTCTCTTGAAGCTAACACTCTTCTTCACTGTATCTGTTTTGAATGCAAAGTGTGTAATTTAGGTGCAGCTTGTATTAGGGAAGTGCTGCCAATGGAACCTATGCAAATCCTAACTAGAGATGGCCCAAACTGTTTTGCCGGCGAATAGTTTTCAGCGAACAAGGGGTGTTCGCGTTCGCCCCCTCAGGTGAACACATGGAGTGTTTGATTCGTCCCCTATACATTATAATTGAGCCAAACTTTGAACCCTCACCCCAGAGTCAGCAGACACATGGCAGCCCATCAGCTATCCCTCCCACCTGGACTGCCCGCCCCCATCAAAAAGCCAGCACAGCAGCCATTTTGCAATCTGTGTTTGGCTTCTGTGCTAAGCAGTTCAGGGAGAGTGTGCTGCTGACAGGGTGAGCGTTATGTAGGCCTGTGTTCTGTGTCCTCAGTGCAGATTCTTGCTGCTACCACATTGTCCTGAACAGCTAAGTCCTTCTTAGGACTGGTACATTGTTTTTCTTGCTATTGTAGTGCTGTTCTGTGTCCAGTGCACAAGTTAGCTGTTGCAGACAGGTCTGCTGGTCCTAATAGTGCGCTGACCACCATAACTGAATAATCCTTCATCATCCCTACTGGCATTTAGTATTCATTACTGCCCCCTGTATAAATGCAGAATCAGTCTTTTTTGTTTTTTTGGGTTACTTAACCTCTAGCTGACCGCATCACGCCAATGGGTGTGGCCGCGGCGGCAGCCCCAGGACCGCCTGACGCCGAAAAGGCTGTAAAGTCCTGGGGCTCTGTTTTGCAGGAGATCGCGCGCAGGATGCGCGCACATCTCCTGCTCGGTGTGACACGGCTGTCCCCTCCTGAGCCACAGAGGTGATCGGCTGTCATAGGCTGAGGGGGGTATACAATGGATTTAAAAAAAAAACACACTTTTTATTAAAAAAAAACATAAATAAATGCATACAAATAAACAAACAAACACCTGGGGGCCGATCAGACCCCACCAACAGAGAGCTCTGTTGGTGGGGAGAAAAGGGGGGAGAAATCACTTGTCTGCTGTGTCGTGTGGCTCTGCAGCTGGGCCTTAAGGCTGCGGTGGCTAATTTAATGAAAATGTGCCTGGTCTTTAGGGGGGGTTTAACACTGCGGTCCTCAAGTGGTTAACTGTCAATGAACTACCTCAGCCTGACCATAGAGGCTGGAAAACTGCAATCGCCTGCACTCCCACGAATGTGCGCACAAGCACAGAGGCCACTAAACACCACTACACAAAGACTGCCACCCAGAGGACTAACATTATGTCCTGGAGGTGTCAACTATCAAAAACAATAATTTGCTCACGTGACGTTATCACTAAAGCTATTTGCGGTTATTTGTGGTACATTTATCGCGGCTTTTCGTCTGTCATTGTGAATTGGGGCTAACCCTCCCACTACCTTATCTCCCTGTATGCACGCTGGATGTTTTAAAGCACTTAATTCCACAAATTTAGGAATGTGCTTTGATTTTTGCCCTGTAGGGATTACAACATGACTCTGCGTCAACTACGTCATTTTTGGTGGAACTTTTGCCATGGATCCCCCTCCGGCATGCCACGGTCCAGGTGTTAGACCCCTTGAAACAACTTTTTCATCACTTTTGTGACCAAAAACAGTCCCTTTAGGTTTTAAAATTCACCTGCCTATTGAAGTCTATGGCGGTTCGCCAGATTCGCCTATTTGCGAAATTTTGTGGAAATTTGTGTTCGAACTTCGCAAACCCAAAATTTGATGTTCGGGCCATCACTAACCCTAAAAACTCCACAGCCGCTGCCTAAAACTAACCACTCCAGCCCCATTAATGCCCCCTGCCTAACCCTAACCTCCCTGCCTAATGTTATCTACTAGCAAAAAAAGCCGTGATTAGTGCCAAGGAAGTCGAATGATGGTGCCTGTTAAATAGCGGGTGCCATTTTTATCTGCTGAGCTCAAGAAACCCTTTAATACAATGCAACCCAAAGGACACCCGAGGTGAAAATAAACTAATGAAATAAACAATTGTATCCATCCTCCTTCTCCCAAAAATGACTTTTTAAGATATTCCACAGTTGTATTTTATATTTAAATCTACTAAGTTTTTACTGTTTTATTGTTTTTGCTCAATGGCACATTCATTGAAGTAGGCCAGAGCTAAAATCTAGGAACTATTGGCCCTTTTTATCTCTTTCCTGCTCTCAGAAGCCATTTTCTGCTAGGAAAGTGTTTTATAGTTGTCATTTCTTATCAGTGAAGGTCACACTGTAGTCTGACCCAGTCCTGACTCAGACAGGAACTGCCATTTACATACCTGATGTTTAACTCTCAGGCAGAGAAAGAAAAAAGGAACATAGCCTAGTTATGTGTGTGCTAGTGTTGGGCGAACAGTGTTCGCCACTGTTCGGGTTCTGCAGAACATCACCCTGTTCGGGTGATGTTCGAGTTCGGCCGAACACCTGACGGTGCTCGGCCAAACCGTTCGGCCACATGGCCGAACTAAGAGCGCATGGCCGAACGTTCCCCGAACGTTCGGCTAGCGCTGTGATTGGCCGAACGGGTCACGTGGTTCGGACCCGAACGCGCTCTGATTGGCCGAACTGTCACGTGGTTCGGGTAAATAAATACCCGAACCACGTCATATCTCCGCCATTTGTCTGTGGGTTTAGCTTTGGGTAGGCAGGCAGGGTAGTTCGCGCTCCAGCCACGCTAGCCAGGGTCCCCCCTGTCATTGTGTCGCTGCTGGGAACAGTAGTACACCGCTCGCTCAGCCACACTATATAGCATTCTGTTTACTGCCACTCTGTGTACCTCGCTCAGCCACATTATATAGCATTCTGTTCACTGTTCTGTGTCTGCTGGGAATAGTGGTACACCGCTCGCTCAGCCACACTATATAGCATTCTGTTTACTGTTCTGTGTCTGCTGGGAATAGTGGTACACCGCTCGCTCAGCCACACTATATAGCATTCTGTTTACTGTTCTGTGTCTGCTGGGAATAGTGGTACACCGCTCGCTCAGCCACACTATATAGCATTCTGTTTACTGTTCTGTGTCTGCTGGGAATAGTGGTACACCGCTCGCTCAGCCACACTATATAGCATTCTGTTTACTGTTCTGTGTCTGCTGGGAATAGTAGTACACCGCTCGCTCAGCCACACTATATAGCATTCTGTTTACTGCCACTCTGTGTACCTCGCTCAGCCACATTATATAGCATTCTGTTCACTGTTCTGTGTCTGCTGGGAATAGTGGTACACCGCTCGCTCAGCCACACTATATAGCATTCTGTTTACTGTTCTGTGTCTGCTGGGAATAGTGGTACACCACTCGCTCAGCCACACTATATAGCATTCTGTTTACTGCCACTCTGTGTACCTCGCTCAGCCACATTATATAGCATTCTGTTCACTGTTCTGTGTCTGCTGGGAATAGTGGTACACCGCTCGCTCAGCCACACTATATAGCATTCTGTTTACTGTTCTGTGTCTGCTGGGAATAGTGGTACACCGCTCGCTCAGCCACACTATATAGCATGCTGTTTACTGTTCTGTGTCTGCTGGGAATAGTGGTACACCGCTCGCTCAGCCACACTATATAGCATTCTGTTTACTGTTCTGTGTCTGCTGGGAATAGTAGTACACCGCTCGCTCAGCCACACTATATAGCATTCTGTTTACTGCCACTCTGTGTACCTCACTCAGCCACATTATATAGCATTCTGTTCACTGTTCTGTGTCTGCTGGGAATAGTGGTACACCGCTCGCTCAGCCACACTATATAGCATTCTGTTTACTGTTCTGTGTCTGCTGGGAATAGTGGTACACCGCTCGCTCAGCCACACTATATAGCATTCTGTTTACTGTTCTGTGTCTGCTGGGAATAGTGGTACACCACTCGCTCAGCCACACTATATAGCATTCTGTTTACTGCCACTCTGTGTACCTCGCTCAGCCACATTATATAGCATTCTGTTCACTGTTCTGTGTCTGCTGGGAATAGTGGTACACCGCTCGCTCAGCCACACTATATAGCATTCTGTTTACTGTTCTGTGTCTGCTGGGAATAGTGGTACACCGCTCGCTCAGCCACACTATATAGCATTCTGTTTACTGTTCTGTGTCTGCTGGGAATAGTGGTACACCGCTCGCTCAGCCACACTATATAGCATTCTGTTTACTGTTCTGTGTCTGCTGGGAATAGTAGTACACCGCTCACCCGCCACTGTATAGCATTGTGCTCTGTGTCGCTGCTGGGAATAGTGGTACACCGCTCACCCGTCACTGTATAGCATTGTGCTCTGTGTCGCTGCTGGGAATAGTGGTACTGTATAGCATTTCTGTACTGCCACTGTACTGCTGCCAGTCAGCGTGTACTGTAAGGATAAGTGAAATGAGGAAGAAATCCGGTGAAAGAGGGAGGGGCAAGGGAAGAGGTGTTTCCCCTGACGGTTCACATACAGGCCACAGGGGAGCACCCAAGAAAACCCACTCAATACCGCCCATGTTGTCCAGGACAACAACCCTCACAAATCCAAAAGAACAGGACCAGATAATTACTTGGATGACCTCTCAAGCGTCCAGCAGTGGGTCAAGCAGCACCAGCACATCACGCACGAGGTCCGAGTCCTCAGCCAGTTACAAGGAGCCAGTGGGCACAAAGCTGACACAACCGGCAGCGACACCACGCACACAACTGCCAGATAACCAGTCCGATGAATTACCTCAGGACACAATGGGGTATTAACTGGAGCTATTCCCAGCCCAACAAACTTCCACCTTTCAAAGGTCAATGGAGGAACAGCCAGAAATGTTGTGCCTGGATTCACAACCGTTAACTGTGGGAAATGCACCGCGCACTGAAATACAAGGCGAGTCCGAGGAGGACTCGGAAACCCAAATCCCAGAGCAATTTGGGCAGGAGGGGTTGCAATTGCAGGAGGTCGGCCGACAAGATCTGGAAGACGACGTTGGAGTGTGCTGCGCAGAGGTTGTTGTGGGGAGCTCTACTCCACGGCGGCGGCCCACAATGACATATGACGAGTTTGAGGAGATGGAAGAGGAGGGTATGGACAATGTGGACAGAGACCCAGATTTTGTTTGTGAACGAGAACATCGCCGTCGTAGCAGCAGCACAGATGAGTCTGTTGAAGAACCCACTGCTGCACGAGTTCGCCTTGTGCCACAAGGTAGGCGGCGCGCAATTTCAGGCACCACAAGCGTGGAAGTTCAAGTGAGAGGCAAAAGAGGAGCAAACAGAAATCGCCAGCAAGGAGGCAGGTGCTCCAAAGTCTGGGCTTTCTTTGAAGACTGCACTGAGGATGTTACCATGGCGATTTGCAAGGTGTGCAAGACCCGCCTGAGCAGGGGGAAAAGTATTAACAACCTCTCCACCACCAGCATGAGCCGTCACATGCTATCCAAACATCCCACTCTGTGGGCAAACGCGTCAGGACAGGGTACCAGCAACAACACTGCCTCCCTTGGGTTCACCAGACTCACCACCAGACCCGCCTCAGCAGCAGCAGTAGCCCAGCCATTGCGTGGTTCACAACATTCACAAACATCAGACGACGCTGACACTGTCACTTTCCGGAGTAGTGCTCTTGAGGTCTCCCAGTGTTCATCAAACACAACAACCAACAGCCCTTCCGTGTGCAGCGCTACGGTTCAGTTGTCTGTGTCGGAGATGTTTGAGCGCAAGAGGAAATTGCCAGCAAATGACCCCCGGGCCGTGGCAGTAACAGCCAGCATAGCCAAGCTTCTGGCCTGCGAAATGCTGCCATATCGAGTGGTGGAGACAAACAGCTTCAAGGGCATGATGTCAGTGGCCATCCCACGTTACGTGGTTCCCAGCCGCTACCACTTTGCGCGCTCTGCAGTGCCTGAGTTGCATGAGCACGTGGTCAGCAAAATAACCCGAAGCTTGAAGAATGCCGTTGCCTGCAAGGTTCACCTCACCACTGACACCTGGACGAGTGCGTTCGGCCAGGGTCGATACATCTCCCTTACCGCGCACTGGGTGAACCTTGTGGAGCCTGGCAGCAATTCCTCACCTGCTACGGCACGGGTGTTGCCCACGCCACAAACAGCTGCACCGCCGTCCCTCCCACTGGATAACAACAGCAGCACCTACCTCTCTGACTCCTTCTCCTCCAACGCATCTCAAAGCTGTACCTCATCCGGAAACGCTAACCCAGCAGCAGTAGGATCGTGGAAGCAGTGCAGCACAGCTGTTGGCATGCGTCAGCAAGCGTTGCTGAAGCTAATCTGCCTTGGGGATAAGCAGCACACAGGGGAGGAAATTTGGAGGGGAATAAAGGAACACCTAGACCTGAAACCGGGCATGGTTGTGTGTGATAATGGGAGTAATCTCATTCGCGCATTAAGGTTGGCTAAGCTGACACACATCCCTTGCCTGGCGCACGTGATGAACCTAGTAGTTCAGCGGTTCCTGAGGACATACCCAGGCGTGGACGATCTTCTGTTGAAGGTGCGTCGAGTGGCCAAACATTGTAGAAATTCCAGTACTGCTTCGGGGGCACTCGCCAAGATGCAGGAGCGCTTCAATCTCCCCCACCATCGCTTGCTGTGTGATGTCCCTACGCGCTGGAATTCTACGCTGCACATGCTAGCCCGCTTTTGCGAGCAGAAGAGTGCAGTGGTCCAGTACATGACGGCGCAGTACCGAGGCGCATCCGGCCAGCTGCCAAGCTTCTGTGGATCCGATTGGGCCAACATGTTGGACCTCTGCCAAGTCCTCCAAAATTTTGAGCAATCCACGTTGCTTGTGAGCAGTGACAACTCTTCAGTCAGCATTACCATACCACTGCTGTGTTTACTGAAGAGGTCGATGTTAAAAATCAAGGAAACAGCTGTCATGATGCAACTGGGGGAATCTGAAGGAGAAAACGATCAGCGTGATGGTACCAACATCAGGCCATCTGCCTCAGGGAACGCTGGCCCCAGCAGCTATGACGAAGAAGAGGAGGAGGAACAGCTGGAGTTGGAGCAGGAATTTCATGCCACCACTGACGAGGGCCAGAGCGGTGCACGTTGGACTTCCACAATTCAACGCGAATGGTCAGCAGAAGCAGACCAGGAGGAAGGTGACGACTATGATGCATCACAACAACTATCACAACGCTCACAAGAGGATGATGAGGATTCTGGTAGGACTCTGGCACACATGGCTCAATTCATGCTAGACTGCATTGAACGTGACCCACGCATTGTGCGCATTCTGGACAACACCAATTACTGGGTTTATACCCTTCTGGATCCACGGTACAAACACAATGTTCCAAAACTGCTTGAAGAAAGAGTCAGACAGGTCAAAATGGAAGAATACCAGCAGGCCCTTGTGGAGACTTTAGAGAGGAGATTGACATCCTCCCCCTCCTCTAGCCAGTTGTACGCAGACAGACTGACTTCCGCAAACCCAGGACGACCAGGAGGGCAGCAAACAACGCAAGCCGCAGCTAGTACCCAAAAGGGAACGGTATCGGCAGTGTCCTTGGAGTGGGAAAATTTTCTGACACCCATGCAGCAGCAGCCCACTGAACAGCAAGCGTGCAGATCCACCTCCAACACCGATCGCCTGGAGAAGATGGTCAAGGACTACATGTCAGATGACGTAGCTGTGTCGAACAATCCATCTGCACCCTTCAACTATTGGGTATCGAAGCTAGACACCTGGCACGAACTGGCAATGTACGCAATAGTGGTGCTGGCTTGCCCGGCAGCCAGCGTTATGTCGGAACGCTGTTTCAGTGCTGCCGGAGGCATCGTCACAGATCGGCGTATCCGCCTCTCTACAGAAAATGCAGACCGTCTGACTCAAATTAAAATGAATCAATCCTGGATTGGAAATGACTACGCAACACTCCAGGACCCCAACCAAGTAACATGACCAATGAACATCTGGGATGGTGTAGCGTTTCCGCTCCCTGTTTATTGAACCTCTCATCTGTATTACATTTATGACTGCATGGCGGCAAAAAGCATTGCTGCTATATCCGCACGCTTTTTGTCCTCATGCAAGGCCTGGGTTGTTGTGTCTCAAAAACCGTGGCCTTCTCCTCCTGCGCCTGCTCCTGTTCCATCACGTCTGCTGCTGCTGGGTTAGCGTTGCCGCGTGGTCCCTGTTTATTGAACCACTTATCTTTATTACATTTATGACTGCATGGCGGTACAAAGCATGCTATCCGCACGCTTCTTGCCCTCATGCAAGGCCTGGGTTGTTGTGTCTCACAAAGCGTGGCCTTCTCCTCCTGCGCCTCCTCCTGTTCCATCACGTCTGCTGCTGCTGGGTTAGCGTTGCCGCGTGGTCCCTGTTTATTGAACCACTTATCTTTATTACATTTATGACTGCATGGCGGTAAAAAGCATGCTATCCGCACGCTTTTTGTCCTCATGCAAGGCCTGGGTTGTTGTGTCTCACAAAGCGTGGCCTTCTCCTCCTGCGCCTCCTCCTGTTCCAGCACGTGTGCTGCTGCTGCTGCTGGGTTAGCGTTGCCGGTCCCTGTTTATGGAACCTCTTATCTTTATTACATTTATGACTGCAAGGCGGTACAAAGCATGCTATCCGCACGCTTCTTGCCCTCATGCAAGGCCGGGGTTGTTGTGTCTCACAAAGCGTGGCCTTCTCCTCCTGCGCCTCCTCCTGTTCCATCACGTGTGCTGCTGCTGGGTTAGCGTTACCGGTCCCTTTTCCTGGAACCTCTTATATGTATTACATTTATGACTGCATGCCGACAAAAAACATGTTACCTGTGCAAAGAAAACAGACATTTCCCGCATTTAAAAGACAGTTTTCCCTTTGAAACTTTAAAATCGATTTTCTCAAAAACTATAAGCTCTTTTTGCTAATTTTTTTTTCCTCTTGTACCCACTCCCAAGGTTCACATACCCTGTAAATTTGGGGTATGTAGCATGTAAGGAGGCTTTACAAACCACAAAAGTTCGGGTCCCCATTGACTTCCATTATGTTCGGAGTTCGGGTCGAACACCCAAACATCGCGGCCATGTTCGGCCTGTTCGGCCCGAACCCGAACATCTAGATGTTCGCCCAACACTAGTGTGTGCTTGGCACTGTACATACACATGTCTATCTCATCATGTCACATGTCACCTCGGATGTCCTTTAATAACAGCCATCCCTGCACTCTTTTTCCTTTGAGTTTAACCTTACTTAAATAAAATATCCAATAATATGTGTTGAATATTGGTTGCTACTATATAATCATGGAGGGAAGGCATGATCTCGTGTATTGTAAACGGCAAACTACCCAAAAAAAAAAAAAATGTGCATTATGTCTCTTTGTAGCAGACTAGACATGTATACACACATGAAAGTAAAAGGTTTACATAAATACATCACTGCCTGCATACATTATTTTACACTTTATTTAATAAGGCATGCAGCAATTAGTGTTGGGCGAACAGTGTTCGCCACTGTTCGGGTTCTGCAGAACATCACCCTGTTCGGGTGATGTTCGAGTTCGGCCGAACACCTGGTGGTGTTCGGCCAAACTGTTCGCGTTCGCCCGAACTGCCAAATTACTAGCCGAACAGGGCCCCTGTTCGGCCGAACAGGGCCCTGTTCGACCGAATACGGCCCCCCTATGGGGTCGCAGGCATAAGGGGGGAGCATGCCCCGATCGCGGGGGGGGGTCGGAAATTCCCCCCACCCCCTCCGCTAGCGCTCCCCCCTCTGCCCGCTTCCCCATACAAAAGTTGCAAGAAGTACCTGTGTCCGGGTGGTAGTGGGTGGCTGTCTGGCTGGCAGTGGGCGGCACTATGCAGTGACTAAATGAGGAGGAGGAGTCCGGAGAGTGACGCGTTGAGGGAGGCCGGGCAGCGGGCGGTTCAGCAGTACTACTGCTGAACCGCCCGCTGCCCGGCCTCCCTCAACGCGTCACTCTCCGGACTCCTCCTCCTCATTTAGTCACTGCATAGTGCCGCCCACTGCCAGCCAGACAGCCACCCACTACCACCCGGACACAGGTACTTCTTGCAACTTTTGTATGGGGAAGCGGGCAGAGGGGGGAGCGCTAGCGGAGGGGGTGGGGGGAATTTCCGACCCCCCCCCGCGATCGGGGCATGCTCCCCCCTTATGCCTGCGACCCCATAGGGCCCCTACAAGCGGGATGTTCGGGGAGTTCGGGGTTCGGCCCGAACATGCCGAACATTGCGGCCATGTTCGGCGAACTTTCCCGAACCCGAACATCCAGGTGTTCGCCCAACACTAGCAGCAATGTGCAAGATGCAGCCATCCATTTCAGTCAATGGGCATCATTTTTCATTATTCTGCCTGCTCCGAGTGGAAGAGTGAAATCTGATTAGCTGATATGGGTCCTGCACTTAGCAAACCATTATTCATCTTTGCTCTTTTTCTCATATGGATGGAACCCATGCTGAGAGAATTCTGTACAATGACAGTCCTAGTTGCTCAGCTGAAATGGTTTATAGGTCAGTGGTATGGAACAAGAATGCAGCTAGTGAAATCAGAATGGCTGATCTGCATATCTACTCAAGATTAGTGATAGAAATATTAATGTTAGAAGGCCACCCTAAAGCTACATACACATGCATGATCAAAGTCAGCAGAGGCGCCCAATAATGACTGCCTCAGCTGATAATCAGTCGTGTGTACAGCAGCCCCAGAAGCAATCCGCCAAGCAGATCAACTTTGCCAAGTGATGACCAACTGCATTGTGCACGTCGCTTCCCCACCCCCATGTGACATCACACACGAGACACACCATTGTCACTCCGCCCCCTCATAACAACAGAAACTGTTGCCAGCAATCCAGCAGATTTTGCTTCTGTGCCACCTGCCCCAGCGATGTCGCCCAAAGGGATCGGGTCCTGCATACCGACGGGTGGCATAAGTCAGGAAACTACTGCTTTTTTCCAGACAGAAGTTAGAAATGGCTGCCTACATGCTGCTCCTAATTATTAGCACAGGTTACTTTAACCACTTGCTGTACCAATGACGTGAAAATAAGTCTCTGCACTCTCCTTCCTACAAAATCTTAGATAACACTGTGTATTTATCGCTGACCTAATAACATCACTGCAGAGTTGAAAAGGAATTACAGAAAACCCCTCTCTTCCTCACAGGAAATTCAATAGCAAAGATTCTGATATGCACATTTCAGGAGCAGACAGTATCAGAATGTATACATTAATTGTTACATCCAATACATTATCAAAACAAATGAACTGTTTAAATAAGCAGGAGGCATAGACAAATAAAATGTGTGGGTTTAATGTACAATAGAACTGTTTACATTAAAGCTATAATGTATGAAAGTGGATAAATGTGTATTTTTTTCACTTTTTTCCTTATTTTCCTTTTAAAATGCATAGAAAATCAGGTAATTACTAACAACAAATACCAGCCACAAATAGCCTAATTTGTCCTTAAAAATATATAGATCATTTAGTTGTGACAATTATTGATAAAGTAATTGCCAAAGTAATCAGAGCTAAGCTGAGCTGGGAAATGACCAGGGTAGTGAAGTGGATAAAGGGTACTGGAATATAGGGGTAGAGTCACTAAAGAATGTTAATCTTCCCATGTGCAGATAGCGCATATTAAGATTACCGGCATTTATGCAATTTACTTAGCGACTTATGCAAATTGTGCAAAGTGCTGTATACATGCACCACTAGTGTTGCATAAGCGGTGTATGGATATAGCGTATTTTCATAAATTGTTACGTAAATGGCCTAAGTGCCAGTAATCTTAAAGAGGCACTTAAGTCTCCTAAAAGGCAAGGAGGCCGCAATAGCAGCATAGGGGGAGATATTGTGGCTGGGAATGCGAATAATCACTCGCGTTCCCATGCCTGTCGGGTCCTGACGGCGAAACCGGAAATGGTCGCCGGCAGGGACGGGAGCATCGCAGAGACACGGCGAGGGCACCAATCGGCTGCAGGGGGCTGAGGAAAGCCCCAAGTGAGTAAAACTCTTTTTTTTTTTAGGAGACTTAAGGTTCACTTTAAGGTGCACTATCTGCAAATGTTAAGAACATTCTTTATAGTGAATCAACCCCTAATGAGATAAATGTGTGTATGTATGTGCAGTCCTAGTCCTACTTAGAATGAGCCGTGTTCCTTTTCTCTTGTTGAGAGGGTAAAATATGCAACTTCAAGTGGTTGAGACAGGTCCTTTGTGGCTGAAATAAATACAACACTGATAAAAAGTTTTATGGTTCAAGTCTGTTCAGGTGCTGAATTAACTTTAAAAACAAAAAACTCCTGGTTCTTGAGTTAATTGTTAATACGGATCCACTTGTTGCCCTGTTCTACAAATGTTTCCTCTGTTGCAGCAAGCTCTGCGTTTATTGCCCAATTCTGCAATGTAGCTAAGGCATTGCTAGCCAAGCATTGGATATCCCCCCATCCTTTTCTGATACACAAAACTAAAAAGAAAAAAAAATAATCAGGGTATCTATTAGCTGGAAATGATAACATCTTCATTAGCCAACTCACAAATGTAGAACATCTGGGATCCCTGGTCATTGGGGGACATTGCACTCTTGATCCAGTAATGGGCGGGATTTCTGACATGTTGCTTGTCTCTGCCTACCCCTAGCAGTTTTATATATAACTAAGGCTTTGTTCACATCTAAAATCGAAATCGGCAGCGATTTTCGATTTCTTGCAAGTTTTTTTTTCTCCTCCCTGTGCCTAGCTGCACGCTGTGATTTTGTATAAAGCACTTTTCAAAACGCTTTTACAGAGCGATTTGTTTTTTCCCTTCCTGACACAAGTCAGAAAGTGAACTCTTTGACCCGGAAAATAATAAATACAATGTATTTATTCCTAAAAGCGCTGGAGAAATCGCTATACAAAGCGCTTTTTCAAGCGCTTTGCGATTTCCCTATACCGCTCACAGGGCCGGATTTCTACTTTTTACCGCCCAAGGCCCACTGTCACCAGCCGCCCCCTGACCAAGAGTATCTTAACCACTGGTCCAGTGCTGGGACCCTCTGAACATATTCACTGGAGCTTGGGGCCCTCTTTTTCCTCAAGGCTGCACTTCCCTCTGTGTACAAGCCCCATTATATTGGGCAGACTTGAGTATGATCTGTACATGCCCAGAAGCACAAAGCCACTTGCTTCGTGCTACTGGGCATGTACCTGCACATACACAGTACGGTTGCGCTTGTAAACGCGGATCAGAATCAATTTATTTTCGGCAAGTAAATTTGCACCTACAAGGAATTTGTCTTGGCAGTTGCTTAAAGAGAAACTCCGACCAAGAATTGAACTTTATCCCAATCAGTAGCTGATACCCACTTTTACATGAAAAATATAATGATTTTCACAAACAGACCATCAGGGGGCGCTGTATGACTGATTTTGCGCTGAAACCCCTCCCACAAGAGGCTCTGGTACCGTAGGGTACTCTGGGCAAACTGCCACAATGTAACAATGACACACACAGGAAATGGCTGTTTATAGCTGTCTGTTAAAGCCAGAACAGCTACATAATCTGCCCACAGTAACAATGTCACCATGTAATACATGTCAGAATGTGAATCTGGGAGAGGAAAGATTTTACAATGAGCAAACTCTGACTAAATCATGTATACATAATTATTGTAAAAATTAAGCACCTTTTTATATTAAATTATTTTCACTGGAGTTCCTCTTTAACAAACACAAACAAAAACCATACAAGGGCAGACAGTGTGTATATTACAAGTCAAGGACATTATGCAAGTATAGTGGCAGTAAGCAATGTGCGAATTGTTCATTTACAGTTCTGTGCTGATTACTTTCAAGTCCTAGCAGCTCTAACGTGATTCAGCATTATGGCCCAGTGCACACCGAGCGGTTTTTGGAGCGATCCGCCGGCCGCGTCCGCTTGTAAAAACGCTTGGCTAATGTATTGCAATGGGATGGTGCATAGTGTTGGGCGAACATCTAGATGTTCGGGTTCGGGCCGAACAGGCCGAACATGGCCGCGATGTTCGGGTGTTCGACCCGAACTCCGAACATAATGGAAGTCAATGGGGACCCGAACTTTTGTGGTTTGTAAAGCCTCCTTACATGCTACATACCCCAAATTTACAGGGTATGTGCACCTTGGGAGTGGGTACAAGAGGAAAAAAAAATTTAGCAAAAAGAGCTTATAGTTTTTGAGAAAATCGATTTTAAAGTTTCAAAGGGAAAACTGTCTTTTAAATGCGGGAAATGTCTGTTTTCTTTGCACAGGTAACATGCTTTTTGTCGGCATGCAGTCATAAATGTAATACATATAAGAGGTTCCAGGAAAAGGGGCCGGTAATGCTAACCCAGCAGCAGCACACGTGATGGAACAGGAGGAGGGTGGCGCAGGAGGAGAAGGCCACGCTTTGAGACACAACAACCCAGGCCTTGCATGAGGACAAGAAGCGTGCGGATAGCATGCTTTGTACCACCATGCAGTCATAAATGTAATAAAGATAAGTGGTTCAATAAACAGGGACCACGCGGCAACGCTAACCCAGCAGCAGCACACGTGATGGAACAGGAGGAGGCGCAGGAGGAGAAGGCCACGCTTTGTGAGACACAACAACCCAGGCCTTGCATGAGGACAAAAAGCGTGCGGATAGCATGCTTTGTACCGCCATGTAGTCATAAATGTAATAAAGATAAGAGGTTCAATAAACAGGGACCACGCGGCAACGCTAACCCAGCAGCAGCAGCAGCACACGTGATGGAACAGGAGGAGGCGCAGGAGGAGAAGGCCACGCTTTGTGAGACACAACAACCCAGGCCTTGCATGAGGACAAAAAGCGTGCGGATAGCATGCTTTGTACCGCCATGTAGTCATAAATGTAATAAAGATAAGAGGTTCCATAAACAGGGACCGGCAACGGTAACCCAGCAGCAGCAGCAGCAGCAGCAGCACACGTGATGGAACAGGAGGAGGCGCAGGAGGAGAAGGCCACGCTTTGTGAGACACAACAACCCAGGCCTTGCATGAGGACAAAAAGCGTGCGGATAGCATGCTTTGTACCGCCATGTAGTCATAAATGTAATAAAGATAAGAGGTTCCATAAACAGGGACCGGCAACGGTAACCCAGCAGCAGCAGCAGCAGCAGCACACGTGATGGAACAGGAGGAGGCGCAGGAGGAGAAGGCCACGCTTTGTGAGACACAACAACCCAGGCCTTGCATGAGGACAAAAAGCGTGCGGATAGCATGCTTTGTACCGCCATGTAGTCATAAATGTAATAAAGATAAGAGGTTCCATAAACAGGGACCGGCAACGGTAACCCAGCAGCAGCAGCAGCAGCAGCAGCACACGTGATGGAACAGGAGGAGGCGCAGGAGGAGAAGGCCACGCTTTGTGAGACACAACAACCCAGGCCTTGCATGAGGACAAAAAGCGTGCGGATATAGCAGCAATGCTTTTTGCCGCCATGCAGTCATAAATGTAATACAGATGAGAGGTTCAATAAACAGGGACCGGAAACGCTAAACCATCCCAGATGTTCATCGGTCATGTTACTTGGTTGGGGTCCAGGAGTGTTGCGTAGTCGTTTCCAATCCAGGATTGATTCATTTTAATTTGAGTCAGACGGTCTGCATTTTCTGTGGAGAGGCGGATACGCCGATCTGTGATGATGCCTCCGGCAGCACTGAAACAGCGTTCCGACATAACGCTGGCTGCCGGGCAAGCCAGCACCTCTATTGCGTACATTGCCAGTTCGTGCCAGGTGTCTAGCTTCATGCCCGGTTTCAGGTCCAGCGGTGCCAGCCACAAATCCGTCTGTTCCTTTATTCCCCTCCAAATTTCCTCCCCTGTGTGCTGCTTATCCCCAAGGCAGATCAGCTTCAGCAACGCTTGCTGACGCATGCCAACAGCTGTGCTGCACTGCTTCCACGATCCTACTGCTGCTGGTGCTGGGTTAGCGTTTCCGGATGAGGTACAGCTTTGAGATGCGTTGGAGGAGAAGGAGTCAGAGAGGTAGGTGCTGCTGTTGTTATCCAGTGGGAGGGACGGCGGTGCAGCTGTTTGCGGCGTGGGCAACACCCGCGCCGTAGCAGGTGAGGAATCGCTGCCAGGCTCCACAAGGTTCACCCAGTGCGCGGTAAGGGAGATGTATCGACCCTGGCCGAACGCACTCGTCCAGGTGTCAGTGGTGAGGTGAACCTTGCAGGCAACGGCATTCTTCAAGCTTCGGGTTATTTAGCTGACCACGTGCTCATGCAACTCAGGCACTGCAGAGCGCGCAAAGTGGTAGCGGCTGGGAACCACGTAACGTGGGATGGCCACTGACATCATGCCCTTGAAGCTGTTTGTCTCCACCACTCGATATGGCAGCATTTCGCAGGCCAGAAGCTTGGCTATGCTGGCTGGCTGTCACTGCCACGGCCCGGGGGTCATTTGCTGGCAATTTCCTCTTGTGCTCAAACATCTCAGAGACAGACAACTCAACCGTAGCGCTGCACACCGAAGGGCTGTTGGTTGTTGTGTTTGATGAACACTGGGAGACCTCAAGAGCACTAGTCCGGAAAGTGACAGTGTCAGCATCGTCTGATGTTTGTGAATGTTGTGAACCACGCGATGGCTGGGCTACTGCTGCTGCTGAGGCGGGTCTGGTGGTGAGTCTGGTGAACCCAAGGGAGGCAGTGTTGCTGGTGGTACCCTGTCCTGCCGCGTTTGCCCACAGAGTGGGATGTTTGGATAGAATGTGGCGGCTCATGCTGGTGGTGGAGAGGTTGTTAATACTTTTCCCCCTGCTCAGGCGGGTCTTGCACACCTTGCAAATCGCCATGGTAACATCCTCAGTGCAGTCTTCAAAGAAAGCCCAGACTTTAACTGGCTGAGGACTCGGACCTCGTGCGTGATGTGCTGGTGCTGCTTAACCCACTGCTGGACGCTTGAGAGGTCATCCAAGTAATTATCTGGTCCTGTTCTTTTGGATCTGTGAGGGTTGTTGTCCTGGACAACATGGGCAGTATTGAGTGGGTTTTCTTGGGTGCTCCCCTGTGGCCTGTACGTGAACCGTCAGGGGAAACACCTCTTCCCTTGCCCCTCCCTCTTTCACCGGATTTCTTCCTCATTTCACTTATCCTTAAAGTACACGCTGACTGGCAGCAGTACAGTGGCAGTACAGAAATGCTATACAGTGGTGGGTGAGCGGTGTACCACTATTGTCAGCAGTGACACAGAGCACAATGCTATACAGTGGCGGGTGAGCGGTGTACTACTGTTCCCAGCAGACACAGAGTGGAAGTAAACACAATGCTATATAGTGTGGCTGAGCCGTGTACACAGAGTGGCATTAAACACAATGCTATATAGTCTGCTATATAGTCACCCCGAACAGGGTGATGTTCTGCAGAACCCGAACAGTGGCAAACACTGTTCGCCCAACACTACTGGGAGGGAACGCAGATTTTAGTACCTAAACACACGATACAACATGTTTTCCGGGGTCGGACTCTGAGGCACATACAGATGGTCCCGATCATCATCCTCATCATACAACTCTTCTCCTGAGTCTGACCCACCCACCACCTCTGCCACCCCAACATCCCCAGACACAGACCCCTCATCGTCCTCAACATTAACTTGGGATGCTGGCCTGAGCCAGACCTCCTCCTCCACATCAGGCCCCATCATCTCCTCAATGGCAGCCCTCATTAATCGCTCTGGCGACGGACTGATGGACACAACGTTCTCCTCCGGGGAGGGCTGCTGCTGACCACTGGCTGCTGGGGTGGATGTTATAGCTTGCGTGGGGCGTTGGCTGTTGCTGTTGTTGGGAGTGCTGCTCACAGCGGAGGTCTCTGGGGAACTCATGTTGAGCTCATATAGTGGTTGACGGTGAGTGGAGTATTACTGATCCCAGCAATATACACACTGACTGGCAGAGTACGCAATGCTATATAGTGTGGCTGAGCGGTGTACACAGAGTGGCAGTAAACACAATGCTATATAGTCTGGCTGAGCGAGCGGTGTACTACTGTTCCCAGCAGAATCAGAGTGGCAGTAAACAATGGTATATAGTCTGGCTGAGCGGTGTACACAGAGTGTCAGTAAACAATGGTATATAGTCTGGCTGAGCGAGCGGTGTACTACTGTTCCCAGCAGAGTCAGAGTGGCAGTAAACAATGGTATATAGTCTGGCTGAGCGGTGTACACAGAGTGTCAGTAAACAATGGTATATAGTCTGGCTGAGCGGTGTACACACAATGCTATATAGTCTGCTATATAGTGTCAGTAAACAATGGTATATAGTCTGGCTGAGCGGTGTACACACAATGCTATATAGTCTGCTATATAGTGTCAGTAAACAATGCTATATAGTCTGGCTGAGCGAGCGGTGTACTACTGTTCCCAGCAGAATCAGAGTGGCAGTAAACAATGGTATATAGTCTGGCTGAGCGGTGTACACAGAGTGTCAGTAAACAATGGTATATAGTCTGGCTGAGCGGTGTACACACAATGCTATATAGTCTGCTATATAGTGTCAGTAAACAATGGTATATAGTCTGGCTGAGCGAGCGGTGTACTACTGTTCCCAGCAGAATCAGAGTGGCAGTAAACAATGGTATATAGTCTGGCTGAGCGGTGTACACAGAGTGTCAGTAAACAATGGTATATAGTCTGGCTGAGCGGTGTACACACAATGCTATATAGTCTGCTATATAGTGTCAGTAAACAATGGTATATAGTCTGGCTGAGCGAGCGGTGTACTACTGTTCCCAGCAGAATCAGAGTGGCAGTAAACAATGGTATATAGTCTGGCTGAGCGGTGTACACAGAGTGTCAGTAAACAATGGTATATAGTCTGGCTGAGCGAGCGGTGTACTACTGTTCCCAGCAGAATCAGAGTGGCAGTAAACAATGGTATATAGTCTGGCTGAGCGGTGTACACAGAGTGTCAGTAAACAATGGTATATAGTCTGGCTGAGCGGTGTACACACAATGCTATATAGTCTGCTATATAGTGTCAGTAAACAATGCTATATAGTGTGGCTGAACGAGCGGTGTACTACTGTTCCCAGCAGACACAGAACAGTACACAGAATGCTATATAGTGTGGCTGAACGAGCGGTGTACTACTGTTCCCAGCAGACACAGAACAGTACACAGAATGCTATATAGTGTGGCTGAACGAGCGGTGTACCACTGTTCCCAGCAGACACAGAACAGTACACAGAATGCTATATAGTGTGGCTGAACGAGCGGTGTACTACTGTTCCCAGCAGACACAGAACAGTACACAGAATGCTATATAGTGTGGCTGAACGAGCGGTGTACTACTGTTCCCAGCAGACACAGAACAGTACACAGAATGCTATATAGTGTGGCTGAACGAGCGGTGTACTACTGTTCCCAGCAGACACAGAACAGTACACAGAATGCTATATAGTGTGGCTGAACGAGCGGTGTACTACTGTTCCCAGCAGACACAGAACAGTACACAGAATGCTATATAGTGTGGCTGAACGAGCGGTGTACTACTGTTCCCAGCAGTGACACACAATGACTGGGGGGGACCCTGGCTAGCGTGGCTGGAGCGCGAACTACCCTGCCTGCCTACCCAAAGCTAAACCCACAGACAAATGGCGGAGATATGACGTGGTTCGGGTATTTATTTACCCGAACCACGTGACAGTTCGGCCAATCAGAGCGCGTTCGGGTCCGAACCACGTGACCCGTTCGGCCAATCACAGCGCTAGCCGAACGTTCGGGGAACGTTCGGCCATGCGCTCTTAGTTCGGCCATATGGCTGAACGGTTTGGCCGAGCACCGTCAGGTGTTCAGCCGAACTCGAACATCACCCGAACAGGGTGATGTTCTGCAGAACCCGAACAGTGGCGAACACTGTTCGCCCAACACTAATGGTGCACACCGGCGGTTTGAAGTTTTTGCCCAGCCGCAAACGCGCCTCCTGCTGCACGTTTGCGGTTTGCAGAAGCGTTTCGTCCTCACTGTAAAGTATAGGAAAAACGCAAACCGCTCTGAAAAACGCTACTTCAGAGCGGTTTGCCAGGCGTTTTTGTAACAGAAGCTGTTCAGTAACATCTTTTACTGTAACAATATGTGTAATCTGCTACACCAAAACGCACCCAAAACCGCTAGGTATGTTTAGAAAACCTCTCTAAACATACCTAGAATCACTCTGAAATCAGCTCCCAAAACCGCTAGCGTATTGCGGATCTGCTAGCGGTTTTGGTGTGCACTGGGCCTAAGTATGTCTACTGCTTGAGGAAAAAAGCTGTTCGGCCCAGTGCACACCGAGCGGATCCGCTGGCTGCATCTGCCTGAAAATCCGCTTGGCTAATGTAATTGAATGGGCTGGTGCACACCGGCGGTTTAAGGTTTTTAGCAAACCGCAAACGTGCCTTCTGCTGCACGTTTGCGGTTTGCAGAAGCGTTTCGTCCTCACTGTAAAGTATAGGAAAAACGCAAACCGCTCTGAAAAACGCTACTTCAGAGCGGTTTGCCAGGCGTTTTTGTAACAGAAGCTGTTCAGTAACATCTTTTACTGTAACAATATGTGTAATCTGCTACACCAAAACGCACCCAAAACCGCTAGGTATGTTTAGAAAACCTCTCTAAACATACCTAGAATCACTCTGAAATCAGCTCCCAAAACCGCTAGCGTATTGCGGATCTGCTAGCGGTTTTGGTGTGCACTGGGCCTAAGTATGTCTACTGCTTGAGGAAAAAAGCTGTTCGGCCCAGTGCACACCGAGCGGATCCGCTGGCTGCATCTGCCTGAAAATCCGCTTGGCTAATGTAATTGAATGGGCTGGTGCACACCGGCGGTTTAAGGTTTTCAGCAAACCGCAAACGTGCCTTCTGCTGCACGTTTGCGGTTTGCAAAAAACCTCAAACCGCGGGTGTGCACCAGCCCATTCAAATACAATAGCCACGCTGACTAACAGGCGGATGCGGCCAGCGGATTGCATCCAAATCCGCTCGGTGTACACTGCGCCTTTTTCTCGTGGATCGTGGATCTACTAGCGGTTTTGGTGTGCACTGGGCCTTCCTGTGCCTGGAAGTTTTGGTAGCGTAATGGTTAAGGGCTCTGCCTCTAACACAGGAGACCAAGGTTTGAATCTCAGCTCTGCCTGTTCAGTAATCCAGCACCTCTTCAGTAAGGAGTTATTTGGGCGAGACTCTCTAACACTGCTACTGCCTACTGAGTGCGCTCTAGTGGCTGCCTCGCAAGCGCTTTGAGTCTGACAGGAGAAAAGCGCTATACAAAAAAAGGAATTATTATTATTACACACTCCGTATAGGAAATCTAATGACCTTCCCTCCCATGGACTATGGGGAACTGGAAGAAGCCCCAGGTAAGAAAAATGCATAGTTTTAAACACAGCTCAGGCGTACTTTAAAGAGAACCAGAGATTACATATAGTGCTGTATTTTTACTTACCAGGGCTTCCTCCGGCCTCATAAGCATGTCTGTGTCCCTTGCCATCCTCCTACGATGTCCCGTTCAGCCGTGGTGAGCAGTGGTAAGCGGCTCAGTGACGTCAGCTGCAGACTTTCTGCGCATGCACGGACCTTCTGCGCCAGAGCCGGGACAATGTCCTTCAGCACCCAAGGCTGAGACACCAAAGTGCGCCCCTCCATCCCTTCCACCCCAGCTGTCACTCACTGATTGCTCTTGGACTAAGAGGCACCCCAGGGCCCCCAACACCTTAATCTCTAGTTATCTGGCTTGTAGTCACTTCCATGTATCTCCTTTTCTTATTTCTTTCTGCTTCAAACACAATTAGGATTGACAGCTGAATGAATTGTGCGCCCCCTCCTACACTGCGCCCTGAGGCTGGAGCCTCTCCAGCCTATGCCTCGGCTCGGCCCGGTTCTGCGCAAGCGCAGAAGGCTCCGGCTTACGTCAGTCAGATTGAGTCCGACTGAGACGCCAAGACGCGAATTAACTGCGGCAGAACGGCGGCACTGAGTAGGATGGCGAGGGACACAGCCATGCTTATGGGGTGGAGGAAGCCCTGGGTAATTAAAAATACAGCACTATATGGGATCTCTGGTTCTCTTTAAAGAATAAAAAAAAAACACCACCACACAATTCCAGAAAATTCCCAAAAAACTAAGCAAAAACAAAACAGGAGTTACACATATTTGGGGCTTCTTCCCGCAGCAGGGGTGGGATACTGCTTCTTGCTCCTCAGTTCCTTTAGACTCCTCTCTGTTTGCTATAGCCACACTTAAAAAGTTGCAACTGACATGCAATCTCCTCTATTATGCTTCTAAGTGGCAAGACAACCGTGGTCCGGAGCATTCTGCACATGGGTAGTTTCGAAATAATCCAAATCGCACAAACCCAGAACCTCACTGGCCCTGCTGTGCACAGTCACTGGGGAGCATGGTTGAGGAGGTGCTGTGTACATAGAGCTACATACACACGGGGGACAATTGTCCCCCATTGCATGGCGACAAGAGACCAGGGAGCAACAGCTCCCTGGCAGCGACAGCCATCCACACGTCTCGCCCGAAAGGCAGAGACACGGCAGAAGCTGTCTGTGAATGAAGCATCCCTGGCCGGATGCTCCATTCACTCGCGTAGGTCTCCTGTCGCTAGTCCGCCTACAGAAGCGAACTAGCGACAGTTGCGGCGACAGCTCTAAGTAGTGACCTGTCGCCGCAACACACACATGCCACGTGGTTGCGGCAACAGCTGTAGCCCGTGTGTCAGAGCCTTAGGACATGCATGTACCACAGATGACTGTTGCAGCTTCTTAAGAGGGGTGACAGCTATATGACAGAGAGGAGTCCTAAAGAACTGAGGTGCAAGAAGGGGGGGGGGGGGCTAGCAGAAAACCCAGAAATGTCCTGTTTGTGCTGTTTTTAGCTTTACATCTTGTTTAAAACACATACAGTACTTCATCTTCATTACCTTACATTGTTCTGTGTCCCCTCCTCCCAGGGGCGTCTCTAGCCATTTTGTCACTCCAGGCGAGAAATCCTGTGGCACCCCCTCCCCCCCCCCCCCCCCCCGTGATTGCCCCCAGTCCCATACCCCGCACCCCTCATGGTGAACACCACTCCTGTGGTGAACCCCACCCCCAAGACCCCCGAAAATCATAATGCAGCAGCGTTTCACCAGAAAATGTACTTATTGCGGCATGGGTTCACCAGAAAATAGTTGTTATGCAGCAGAGCGTTTCACCATAAAATATACTTATTGCGGCATGCACTCACACACACCACACACAGTACACACACACACACTATACACACACACACACAGTGTACACACACACGCAGTACACACACTGCACACAACATACACACTATACACAGTACACACACACACACACACACACACACTAGACATGCACAGCACAGTACACACACTATACACACACACACACACACACACACACACACACACACACACACACACACACACACACACACAGTACACACACTGCACACAACATACACACACACACACACACAGTACACACACTGCACACAACATACACACTATACACAGTACACACACACACACACACACACACACTAGACCTGCACAGCACAGTACACACACTATACACACACACACAGTACACACACTGCACACAACATACACACACACACACAGTACACACACTGCACACAACATACACACTATACACAGTACACACACACACACACACTTTAGACACGCACAGCACAGTACACACACACACACACACACACAGTACACACACACACACACACACACAGTACACACACTGCACACAACATACACACACACACACAGTACACACACTGCACACAACACACACACACACACACACACACACACACACACACACACACACACACACACACACACACACACACACACACACACACACACACACACACACACACAGAGCACACAGAGCACACTGTACACAGCACACAGTAGACATACACTATACACATACAGAGATAGGAGGAGTGGAGTGAGACTGAGAATAGCCTGAGATGGAGCAGTTTATCTGTATTGCAGTCCCACATTACACAGAGACTAGTTGCTGGTAATAGGACTGCTGTCCCTGCCAATCTCTTACACAAGTCAGCAAGCAGCCCTCCTGGAGTCTAGGGACTGTCAAAACTTTTCAACCTGTTTAAGACCTTATCTGCACATGCAGTCATTATAACAATGGAGAGAGACCAGACAGATTTTTTCCCACTGACCCTCCAGACGAGTTCTACATCATGCTGTGTATATTTACCAGCTAGCCTGCCCTCTAATTGCACTTTTATCAGCTAGCCTAGTATTTTACATTGCCTTACATCAACAAACCTGAATACAGCAGACACAGGACCAACCCTAAATCATTGAATGAAAGGCGGCCTGGGGGGAAGTCAATGCCTGGCTGCTACACAGTCTCTACATCCACGCAGTTAGCACAGTGATGAGCGAAAATGCAAATATTCTTTTCGCCGAATTTTCGCGAAAATAACTACTATTTTCGTTTCGAAAGGCGAAAATTCGCCGAATATTTTCGCATTAATTTTCGCCTAAAGTCCGTTTTTTTCGCGTTGAATTTCTAAGCCCCCTTACAAGCTAGAATCACCAAATTTGCAGGGTATATTAAGGAGATATGTGGGTACAAGAGGAAAAAGAAATTTTTCAAAAAGACCTTATAGTTTTTGAGAAAATCGACTTTAATGTTTCAAAGGAAAAAAGTATACATTTAAATGCAGTAAATGACAGTTACTGTAGCAAACCTAGCAGTAGTGTAAATTTACTAATATCAAAAGAAAGGGCCAAGTGTAAGTGCCATGGGCTAAGTGTCAAGTGCAAACTGCCAAGTGCAAAGGGCCAAGAGCCAAGAGCAAGTGTCAAGTGCAAACTGCCAAGTGCAAAGGGCCGAGTGCCAAGTGCAAAGGGCCAAGAGCAAGTGTCAAGTGCAAAGGGCCGAGTGCCAAGTGCAAAGGGCCAAGAGCAAGTGTCAAGTGCAAAGGGCCGAGTGCCAAGTGCAAAGGGCCAAGAGCCAAGAGCAAGTGTCAAGTGCAAAGGGCCGAGTGCCAAGTGCAAAGGGCCAAGAGCCAAGAGCAAGTGTCAAGTGCAAAGGGCCGAGTGCCAAGTGCAAACGGCCAAGAGCCAAGAGCAAGTGTCAAGTGCAAAGGGCCGAGTGCCAAGTGCAAAGGGCCAAGAGCAAGTGTCAAGTGCAAAGGGCCGAGTGCCAAGTGCAAAGGGCCAAGAGCCAAGAGCAAGTGTCAAGTGCACAGGGCCAAGAGCAAGTGTCAAGTGCAAAGGGCCGAGTGCCCAGTGCAAAGGGCCAAGAGCAAGTGCCAAGTGCAAAGGGCCGAGTGCCAAGTGCAAAGGGCCGAGTGCCAAGTGCAAAGGGCCAAGAGCAAGTGTCAAGTGCAAAGGGCCGAGTGCCAAGTGCAAAGGGCAAAGAGCAAGTGTCAAGTGCAAAGGGCCGAGTGCCAAGTGCAAAGGGCCAAGAGCCAAGAGCAAGTGTCAAGTGCACAGGGCCAAGAGCAAGTGTCAAGTGCAAAGGGCCGAGTGCAAAGTGCAAAGGGCCAAGAGCCAAGAGCGAGTGCCAAGTGCAAAGGGCCGAGTGTCAAGTGCAAAGGGCCGAGTGCCAAGTGCAAAGGGCCAAGAGCCAAGAGCAAGTGTCAAGTGCAAAGGGCCGAGTGCCAAGTGCAAAGGGCCAAGAGCCAAGAGCAAGTGTCAAGTGCAAAGGGCCGAGTGCCAAGTGCAAAGGGCCAAGAGCAAGTGTCAAGTGCAAAGGGCCGAGTGCCAAGTGCAAAGGGCCAAGAGCCAAGAGCAAGTGTCAAGTGCAAAGGGCCGAGTGCCAAGTGCAAAGGGCCAAGAGCCAAGAGCAAGTGTCAAGTGCACAGGGCCAAGAGCAAGTGTCAAGTGCAAAGGGCCGAGTGCCAAGTGCAAAGGGCCAAGAGCCAAGAGCGAGTGCCAAGTGCAAAGGGCCGAGTGTCAAGTGCAAAGGGCCGAGTGCCAAGTGCAAAGGGCCGAGAGCCTAGAGCAAGTGTCAAGTGCAAAGGGCCGAGTGCCAAGTGCAAAGGGCCAAGAGCAAGTGTCAAGTGCAAAGGGCCGAGTGCCAAGTGCAAAGGGCCGAGTGCCAAGTGCAAAGGGCCAAGAGCCAAGAGCAAGTGCCAAGTGCACAGGGCCAAGAGCAAGTGTCAAGTGCAAAGGGCCGAGTGCCAAGTGCAAAGGGCCGAGTGCCAAGTGCAAAGGGCCAAGAGCAAGTGTCAAGTGCAAAGGGCCGAGTGCCAAGTGCAAAGGGCCAAGAGCAAGTGTCAAGTGCAAAGGGCCGAGTGCCAAGTGCAAAGGGCCAAGAGCCAAGAGCAAGTGTCAAGTGCACAGGGCCAAGAGCAAGTGTCAAGTGCAAAGGGCCGAGTGCCAAGTGCAAAGGGCCAAGAGCCAAGAGCGAGTGCCAAGTGCAAAGGGCCGAGTGTCAAGTGCAAAGGGCCGAGTGCCAAGTGCAAAGGGCCAAGAGCCAAGAGCAAGTGTCAAGTGCAAAGGGCCGAGTGCCAAGTGCAAAGGGCCAAGAGCCAAGAGCAAGTGTCAAGTGCACAGGGCCAAGAGCAAGTGTCAAGTGCAAAGGGCCGAGTGCCAAGTGCAAAGGGCCAAGAGCCAAGAGCGAGTGCCAAGTGCAAAGGGCCGAGTGTCAAGTGCAAAGGGCCGAGTGCCAAGTGCAAAGGGCCAAGAGCCAAGAGCAAGTGTCAAGTGCAAAGGGCCGAGTGCCAAGTGCAAAGGGCCAAGAGCCAAGAGCAAGTGTCAAGTGCACAGGGCCAAGTGCACAGGGCCAAGAGCAAGTGTCAAGTGCACAGGGCCAAGAGCCAAGAGCAAGTGTCAAGTGCAAAGGGCCGAGTGCCAAGTGCAAAGGGCCAAGAGCCAAGAGCAAGTGTCAAGTGCACAGGGCCAAGAGCAAGTGTCAAGTGCACAGGGCCAAGAGCCAAGAGCAAGTGTCAAGTGCAAAGGGCCGAGTGCCAAGTGCAAAGGGCCAAGAGCCAAGAGCAAGTGTCAAGTGCACAGGGCCAAGTGCACAGGGCCAAGAGCAAGTGTCAAGTGCACAGGGCCAAGAGCAAGTGTCAAGTGCAAAGGGCCGAGTGTCAAGTGCAAAGGGCCGAGTGCCAAGTGCAAAGGGCCAAGAGCCAAGAGCAAGGGCCAAGTGCACAGGGCCAAGAGCCAAGAGCAAGTGTCAAGTGCACAGGGCCAAGAGCAAGTGTCAAGTGCACAGGGCCAAGAGCCAAGAGCAAGTGTCAAGTGCAAAGGGCCGAGTGCCAAGTGCAAAGGGCCAAGAGCAAGTGTCAAGTGCAAAGGGCCGAGTGCCAAGTGCAAAGGGCCAAGAGCCAAGAGCAAGTGTCAAGTGCAAAGGGCCGAGTGCCAAGTGCAAAGGGCCAAGAGCCAAGAGCAAGTGTCAAGTGCAAAGGGCCGAGTGCCAAGTGCAAAGGGCCGAGTGCCAAGTGCAAAGGGCCAAGAGCCAAGAGCAAGGGTCAAGTGCACAGGGCCAAGAGCAAGTGTCAAGTGCACAGGGCCAAGAGCCAAGAGCCAGGGCCAAGTGCACAGGGCCAAGAGCAAGTGTCAAGTGCACAGGGCCAAGAGCCAAGAGCAAGGGCCAAGTGCACAGGGCCAAGTGCACAGGGCCAAGTGCACAGGGCCCTTTCTTTTGATATTAGTAATTTTACACTACCTCTAGGTTTGCTTAAAGGGATACTGTAGGGGGGGGGGGGTCGGGGGAAAATGAGTTGAAGTTACCCGGGGCTTCTAATGGTCCCCCGCAGGCATCCTGTGCCCGTGCAGCCACTCCCCGATGCTCCGGCCCCGCCTCCAGTTCACTTCTGGAATTTCAGACTTTAAAGTCTGAAAACCACTGCGCCTGCGTTGCCATGTCCTTGCTTCCCCTGATGTCACCAGGAGCACACGGCACAAGCACAGACCATACTGGGCCTGCGCAGTATGCTCCTGGTACCATCAGCGGGAGTGAGGACATGGCAACGCAGGCGCAGTGGTTTTCAGACTTTAAAGTCTGAAATTCCAGAAGTGAACCAGAGGCGGGGCCGGAGCATTGGGGAGTGGCTGCGTGGGCACAGGATGTCTGTGGGGGACCGCTAGAACCCCCAGGTAACTTCAACTCATTTTACCCCGACCCCTCCAACAGTATCCCTTTAAAGAGAACCTGTACTGAGTAAAAATATTTAAAATAAACACATGAGATTACTTCAAATGAACATTACATAGTTACCTTGCCATCAGTTCCTCTCAGAAGCTCACCATTTTCTTCTGACAATAATCCCTTCCAGTTCTGACAATATTTTGTCAGATCTGAAATATATCAGTTGCTGTCAGTAAAATATCAGTTGCTGTCAGTTATAGCTGAGAGGAAAACTGATGTACCAGGTAATGTCCATGTTTCCCTATGGCTCAAGTGGGCGATGTTACAGTTTAACTGTGTGCTGACCAGAAAGCTGTTATGGGTAATGGCCATTTTCAAAATGGAGGACAGAAAATTCCCTTGATCTCAGTGAACAAATAGGATGCGGGACAGGATAAAGACACTGAGGAGTAGACTACATGGAAGGTAAGTATGACTTGTGTATGCTAATTTTGTCTTTTAATTTTCAGTACAGGTTCTCTTTAAGTAACTGTCATTTACTGCATTTAAATGTATACTTTTTTCCTTTGAAACTTTAAAATCGATTTTCTCAAAAACTATAAGGTCTTTTTGAAAAATTTTCCTCTTGTACCCACATATCTCTTTAATATACCCTGCAAATTTGGTGATTCTAGCTTTTAAGGGGGCTTAGATATTCAACGCGAAAAAACGGACTTTAGGCGAAAATTAATGCGAAAATATTAATGCGAAATTTCGCCCTTTGAAGCGAAAATAGTAGTTATTTTCGCGAAAATTCGGCGAAATCGAAAATGGGATTTTCGATGCGAAAATGGCTTTGGCGAAAATTCGCAAGCAACACTGAGTTAGCAGTAGCAGAGAGAGAGGGACTGAATTCTCAGGAGTTGGACTCAGGAGCTGATGATGCTGTACTCCTCGGATCCCTGACTAGGATGAGTGCCTTCTCTCACTGACTCATTCATTACTGTGGTTCTTTGAATCATTGAGCTGAAGTCCAGTCAGCCCCGCTGCTGCTGTGTAAACTGACACCTGAGTCAGCTGAGAGGCATTTCTTCTCTCACTACTCAGTGCAGAAGCGCCCTTGCCTCTTCCTGTCGCCTTAGGCGAAAATGTATAGCTGCCTAATGGCTCGGACGCCTGTGCCTCCTCCACACTGAATCACAACGTGCTTTCTCACTCTCGGTGCCACACCAGGACCCGGCAGCTGTACAATTCCTTTGTTATATCTGATCCTGCTTCATCTCTTGTTCAGTCATGTGGAAAACAGGAGGAAATGAGCCCCCTTACACCTTCGTGTCTGCTGACACTTGCATGCTTCAAATTGCCCGGGGACAGTGTGTGCACACAAGCAAGGGGGAGGAAGCGGGGGCGGGGCAGCATCACCATTTGACTTCTATAGAGAATGACAGCGAGCAGGACTGCAGTGATGCAGCCGCTGCTCCTGTCACACACAAAATAGTAAAGCTGTCCCTGTCTGTAACTGCTGCTGCTGCACACAGAGACATGTTACTGTGTGCAGAGCAAAGCAGGGGGCGGCTGCAGACAAACAAGGCACTCGTAATACTTTACTATGGGAAATAGTGTCGGTGGCTGTGGACCCTGGTTGGCAGGTTGACTGTTTAGTTTTTCAACCCGCCCCTTCCTTGGCTCCGCCCTAGGCACGTGCCTCCCAGGCCTTCCCACAAATCCGGCCCTGACAGCTCAGATGTGAACTCTCCTATAGGGAATCATTGCACAAGTGCTTTTAGGGCGATTTTGAAAAGGTGTGAACGAGCCCTGACAGATATTTTTACTTGACTTGAATAATTCTCCTCGATACTGTATTATATTTTTGGGGGGCAATAAACAATACAAAAAGTGGAAATAAACAGAAAGTAAAAAAAAAAAAATCTTCCTTCATGTGCCTGAGATAGTCAAAACTTTAACAATAGATGTAAAAACATAGATACAAAATTAAACTTTGAAGTTCCAGGAAAGTCCGACTTAGATTTAGTATTATAGATAAAATTAGTTATCTCATCAGTTTATTTTCTCTCCAGGTTTCCTTTAAAAAAATGATCATGTTCAATTGCTTCTTACATGACAAAAAGCAGAAAACCGAGCTCTTCTCATACCGGAAAACCAGAGGCGGGACAAGGTCCTCCAGCACCCAAGGCTGAGACACCAAAATGCGCCCCTCCATCCCTCCCACCACAGCCATCACACACTGATTTCTATTAGACTAAGAGGCACCCCAGGGCCCCCAACCCCACAACACCTTAATCTCTGGTTATTTCGCTTGCAGTCACTGCCATGTATCCCCTTTTCTTATTTATCTCTACTTCAAATACAATAGGGGAATTATAGCTGAGTGAGTTCTGCACCCCTCCTACACTGCTCCCTGAGGCTGGAGTCTCTCTCGCCTCTGCCTCGGCCCTGCCCTGCAGAAAACCCCCAATTTTCAGAAGAATGGTGTGTGCCACATTCACATTACAACCACTGCATTAAGCTGCCACTCACATTAAGCCATTTTTGCACTAAGCCACCGCTCACAACTGTACCGCCAACACTAAGCCATCACCTACACCAAGCCACCCACATTAAGCCACTGCCTGCAACAGCACCACCCACACTAAGCTTTTGCTTACCGGAGCTTCCGGGCCCATGCATATTTACAATCTTTGGTTTGTACTGTATATCGGAAGAGAATTAGAAATAATACTGGTCAAAATCCTTCTAATTAGAGATGGCTTAAACCTCCAATTTTTCGGTTCGCGAACCTCGAACGCGAACTTCCGCAAAAGTTTGGTTCGAACTTTCGTTAACCGCAATAGGCTTCAATGGGGAGGTGAACTTTGAAAACTACAAACATTTATGCTGGCCACAAAAGTGATGGAAACGATGTTTCAAGGCGTCTAACACCTGAGTTTTTGCATGGATGAGTGGGATACATGCCAAAAGTCCCGGGGAAAAATCTGGATTTGACGCACAGCAGCGTTTTAAGGGCAGAAATCACATTGCATGCTAAATTTATGGCCTAAAGTGCTTTAACATCTTGCATGTGTATACATCAATCAGGTAGTGTGATTAGTGTACTGCTTCACACTGACAGACCAAACTCACTGTGTAACGCACCGCAAACAGCTGTTTGTGTAGTGACGTCCATGCTGGACTGATGCGCAATGAAGCAACAACGTTATTATCTTGGGTGTGGTGCTAGCAGCGGCCTTAAAAATTCAGGAATCCGCCTGGTGTCCTGGACCCTGTTGGTGGTGGCGGAGAAGGCAGTCAAATGGCCTGCAGGAAGAGATGCTGTGTGGGGAGCGACTTAATCTTGGGGCAGGCAGTCACATGGCGTGCAGGCAGAGATGCTGTGTGTGGGGACTGACCTGGTCTTCAGGTGGCCAGTAGCCCTCCGGGATCCATGCCTCATTCATTTTGATAAAGGTGAGGTACTGAACACTTTTGTGACCTAGGCGACTTCTCAGTGACAATGCCTCCAGCTGCGCTGAAGGTCCTTTCTGACAGGACGCTTGAGGCAGGGCAAGACAGAAGTTGGGTAGCAAATTCTGACAGCTCTGGCCACAGGTCAAGCCTGCGCACCCAGTAGTCCAGGGGTTCATCGCTGCTCAGAGTGTCTACATCCACACTTAAGGCCAGGTATTCGGCTACCTGCCGGTCGAGGGTGACGTTGGACTAAAGAATGTCTGCATGTCCGACATCACCATGAGATCGCTAGAGCGTCCTGTCCTTGCCTGCGTGGACATGGGAGAAGGATTACTGGCAGTGATACCTTCATTCCGTTGTGCTGTGACATCACCCTTAAATGCACTGTAAAGCATAGTTGCCAGCTTGTTCTGCAAGTGCTGCATCCTTTCTGCCTTCTGGTGATTTGGAAACATCTCCGCCACTTTGTGCTTATACCGAGGGTCTAGTAGTGTGGCCACCCAGTACAGCTCATTCCCCTTGAGTTTTTTTATACGGGGGTCCCTCAACAGGCTGGACAGCATGAAAGATGCCACCTGCACAAATTTGGATGCAGATGTACTATCCATATCCTCTTGCTCTTCCTCAGTGATGTCAGGTAAGTTCTCCTCCTCCCCCCAGCCACGAACAATACCACGGGAAAGTTGAGCAGCACAAGCCCCCTGCGATGCCTGCAGCGGTTGTTCTTCCGCCTCCTCCTCCTCCAATAAAACCCCACCTTCCTTATCATCTGACTCCTCCTCCCCACACGACTCTTCCTCCTCTTCCTCCTCCCCCCTCCTCTGCGCTGCCACAGGTGTTAAGGAAGCATCTGGTTCTGAGAATTGATCCCACAACTCTTCCTCCTGTTCCTATAACTGTTCCTGTTCACGCTCCTCCACAGCTTAATCCACCACTCTACGCACGGCACGCTCCAGGAAGAAAGCATATGGGATCAGGTCGCTGATGGCGCCTTCACTGTGACTCACTAGGTTTGTCAACTCCTCAAACGGCCGCATGAGCCTGCAGGCATTTCGCATGAGTGTCCAGTACTTCGGCCAGAACATCCCCATCTCCCCAGAGTGTGTCCTTCTACTGTAGTTGTAGAGATACTGGTTGATGGCTTTCTCCTGTTGTAGCAGGCGGTTAAACATAAGGAGGGTTGAATTCGGACTATTACCAATCAAGCGTCTCACCGGCAAGTTCTTTCTCCGCTGAATATCAGCCAAGCGTGCCATGGCCATGTAAGACCGCCTGAAATGCCCACACAACTTCCTGGACTGCTTCAGGATGTCCTGTAAGCCTGGGTACTTACACACAAATCTCTGAATTATTAGATTTAGCACATGTGCCATGCAGGGTACATGTGTCAACTTTCCCAAATTCAAAGCCGAAATGAGATTCCTGCCATTGTCACTCACCACGTTGCCGATCTCCAGTTGGTGCGGGGTAAGCCACTGATCCACCTGTTTGTTAAGAGCAGCCAGGAGAGCTGCTCCAGTGTGACTCTCTGCTTTGAGGCAAGACATGTCTAAGATGGCGTAACAAGGTCGTACCTGGCATGCAGCATAGGCCCTGGGGAGCTGGGGCTGTGTAGCTGGAGAGGAGATCGCAGCACCAGTAGAGTTGTACTGCCACTCAGCCAAGGAGGAGGAGGAGGACAACAGCGAAGAGGATGTAGCAGGAGGAGTAGGAGGAGAAGGAGAGAAGGTGGCAGGAGGCCTGCCTGCAAGCCGCAGAGGTGTCACAAGTATGTCCGCTGCACAGACACGTACTCCCTGCTTGCCAGCGTTCACAAGGTTGGCCCAATGGGCACCGTAAGTAATGTACCTGCCCTGACTGTGCTTGGCAGACCAGTCATCCATGGTCAGATGGACCCTTGACCCAACGCTGTGTGCCAGAGATGACACCACTTGCCTTTCAACTTCATGGTACAGTTTGGGTATTGCCTTTTTGGAGAAATAATTGTGGCCTGGTATGTTTCACTGCGGTGTCCCAATGGCCACAAATTTTCGGAAAGCATCAGAGTCCACCAGCTGGTATGGTAACAGCTGGCGAGCTAACAGTTCCGCCAAGACAGCTGTCAGACGCCAGGCAAGGGGGTGACTGGCAGACATTGTCTTCTTCCACTCAAAGATTTCCCTCATGGACACCTGGCTGTTGCTGTGGGCAGAGGAGCAGGAACCACTCAAGGTGAGAGGTGGAGTGGAGGAGGGTGGCTGTGATTGTGAAGGTGCAAGGGAGAAAGCGGATGAAGATGATGCACCTTAAGGAGGAAGAGGAGAAGGAGGGTGGCTTTGCTTTTGTGTGCTGCTTTTCCTCACGTGGTCTTGCCATTGAAGTTTGTGCCTTTTCTCCATGTGCCTTCATAAGGTAGTTGTCCCTACACGGGTGTTGGCCTTTCCATGGCTCAATTTTTGGGGGCGAGGAGAACTGATGGCATTGCTCTGATATGACACACACAAAAAATTCCACACCGCTGAGCCCAGGGGTGTGGACACTATGGTGGCGTCAGCAGCTGACGTTGAAGGGCATGTTGGCTGGCTGTCCATAGGTGGCGATACATGGTGCCAGACACTGCCACCAGCTGTTTCTGATGACGAGCTACCCCTGCTTATTTCAGGAACTCGTCTCCTCCTACTCCTCTCTGACTCCCCCTCTGAACTGTCCCCCTTTTCAACTCCTCTATTGGGAACCCACATGAGATCCGTATCATCATAATCATCATAATCATACTCCCCAGCTTTGCTTGCATCAGACACCTCCAAAACTGCACCAACAGCAGGTACTTCATCATCCTCCTCCTCACACCTTACGTCCATAGTGTCGCCTAACTCAAGATATATGAGGTGGTGTAACTTGCTTAGCGCCTTCATCTTGTTGTAACAATAATGGCTGTGAATCAGTTAATTCCCCACCAAATAAATCCAGTAAAGTGTCAAATGCAGCGTGTGTGGTGCTTATAGTAGCGCTGGTGGCTGAGGAAGATGGGGTGTTCTGTGTTAAATAGTCAACCACGTCCTGAAAATCTTGGGAGTTGATGTTATGTGCCTTCTTTTGAGCACTATACTTTGATCCAGGGCTGCACAAAATCACATCAGCACGACCTCGAACAGACCTGCCGGGTGGCCTGCCTCTGGGTCTGCCTCTGCCTCTGCCTGTTGTTTTGTCTATATCGGGGGGATGAAGTGAAAGGTATGCACTGACTTGACTAATACAATGTGCAGTCACACAAGTGCAGTGAAAGATATGCAGTGACTGGTATTACAATACAATGTGCAGCTGTCACACAGGCGCAGTTAACAGGTATGCACAGACTGGTATATCAAACAGCGTGCAGTCACACAGGTACTGTGAACAATTATGCAATGATTAGTATTACAAATGTGCAGCTGTCACACACACAGGTACCGTAAACAGGTATGCAGTGACTGGTATATAATATAACACTGAGCGTGGTCTCGTAGGTGCACTGAACAGGTATGCAGTGACTGGTATCAATACAATGTGCAGCTGTCACACATACAGGTACCGTGAACAGGTGCAGTGACTGGTATATAACACTGTGTGCGCTCACGTAGGTAGGTAGGTGCACTGAACAGGTAGGTATGCAGTGATTGGTATTACAAATTTGCAGCTGTCACACACAGACAGGTACCGTGAACAGGTGCAGTGACTGGTATATAACACTGCGTGCACTCACGTAGGTGGGTAGGTGCACTGAACAGGTAGGTATGCAGTGATTTGTATTACAAATGTACAGCTGTCACACACACAGGTACCGTGAACAGGTGCAGTGACTGGTATATAGTATATAACACTGCGTGTGCTCACATAGGTAGGTAGGTGCACTGAACAGGTAGGTATGCAGTGATTAGTATTACAAATGTGCAGCTGTCACACACAAAGGTAGTCACTGAATGTGCTTGGCCTGGCAGTGGCACAGTAGGAATTACCAAGGGGCCAAGGGCCAGCTGCGAATGACTGACAGGGTTGTATATGCAACAAGTGTCTGTGGGACACACACACAAAAAAAATAGATCACAAGAACAACATTAGCTCTCAAAAGAGCTGTTGAGGGGTGCTTTTTAGCAATAAGTATCAGCAAGGTGCAAGCTAACAAGCCTAACAAGAGCCTAACTAAGCTTTCCCTATGTCTACAGCAGGTTCCTCTCCCTTCTCTAATTACTGCAGCCACACGAGTGAGTGAAATGACTGACGCTGCCTGCCTTTTATAAGGGGGGGGGGGGGGCTCCAGGAGGGAGTGTAGCCTGATTGGCTACCGTGTGTCTGCTGACTGTGATGTAGAGGGTCAGAGTCGACACTAATGATGTAGTATAGGGGCGGGTCGATCTCGCATATAGTTCGCGGTTCACTGCGAACACAAACCACCGAAGTTTGCACAAATCGGTTCGCCGGTGAACCGTTCGGGCCGTCTCTAATTGTAATATACCCAGGTTGGTATGGTGATGTCTCAACTTCTGGGTCCTTGCATATTTACAACTGTGGATTAGTATTAGATAAACAAGCACACAGAAGGTATGCTCTCATCCCCACCTGCATACCAGAGCTAAACTATTTAGGAGAAACGGGGGAAGCTGTTCTGATACCCATTGCTCCCCCTGTTCTCCTCTGTCCCCTTCCTTTCCTACCTCAATGCCCTCCCCCCAGCAGCCTCTTCTGGGTCGGCCGGGCTGGGTATTAGTGTGCAGGCGCCGGCTCAGCTGCGCGCATTCTACTTCACGCACATGCGGCCTGGGGCATGCTGCGCATGTGTTAGATGTAGTCGTGACATTGTGCGCAGTGCGCTCCCGGCTGTGGGCTCAGGATGTAGGACATGCGCCGCTGGGCCAGCACCTGCACACTAATTCCCAGCCAACCCATAAGAGGCTGCTGGGGGGCATTAAGGTAGGAATGGAGGTGGACAGAGTAGAACGGGGAGAGTGTTGGGCATCAGGACAGCTTCCAGAACATGCCTGCTCCCCATTATTTCCTACTTAGTTCAGCTCTGGTATCCTATAAACCTATGGTGAAAAAATGTAGAAGTCATGAGAACCTATTCCTTATCTTATCAGGCACTTTGCAGCTCCTTCTTGTGCCTGGCCTCCCCTCCTTGCTGTCGCTTGATTGCTTCAGGTACACTTAAAATAGACAGAGGCGGAGTGGCCAAATGAAGCACATATTAGATGTAACCCCTCCCCTTTCTCATATAAAAGTTAAAATGTGTTATTATTTGTGCACTGATAAACACTAACAATAGAAGTGAAATGATTAAGAAAAAAAATGATTGGAAAAAGCGGATAATCAGTTTTTTTTATATATTTTCTGCATCTTTCCTGTATTTCCATAATTCTCACTTCTGTGTACTTAAACATACATTATTGATGCTTGTGCACTTTAACATTAAACATGCATTACAATATATGGTTCATTGTAAATGTGCACGTGTCCCTAGGCAATTCCCGCTCCCTGCCTTCAACATTTACACACTGCACAACCATGATAGAGTTTAGAGGGGTTTGTATTATTAAAGTGAGAGAGAAAGTAAAGTGAATATCTGTATTTGAAGAAATCCGCTTTATTCAGGAATCATATGAAAAGTCTGTCTTACCTTACTGCAAATCTGTGCCTATAGGCTCCTGTGATGTAAATCCAGGCCTGGGTGTAGTATTAATGTGGGAGGGGCAGAATCCTGCATAAGGTTGTGGAGGGCATGCACATACAATTCTGAGAAAAAAGGGTTAATTTTAAAAACATGGGTCCCTGTTGCTGGTGATTTTTACTTTCTTGTTCACAGGAAAAGGTGTTTACCTTCTTTGGAGAATTCTGTATCCTGGAAGATTTGCAAGGTGGTTGCCAATCAAGCGCTCCCAAGCAGTGGGGTAACTAGAGGGGAGCAGTCCCCGCGATCACAGGGAGGCGCAGAGCTGTGGTGGGACCCATCTACTAACCTTCCCTTTCTCCAACGCAGGGGACTGTACTTCAGATCAGGTGTTTTTGTGGCTACACTTGTTATTGGTGTGAGGATCATGATGGCCACACTTGTTGTATGACCCTTGTGAGATTAGCTCCAATGCCATAAGGGGCACCAAGGGGAGGCAAGAGAACATTGGGGGTGGCATCAAAGTGTCAAAGGGGGGCCTGTAAATTGCTGTTACACCACTGCTCCCAAATGAAAGTTTTATAGGTATTTGCTGGTGGCTGTGCAGGTGAAGAGGTGTCAGCTTATTGGAGGTATATGAGACCTGATATACAGTGAAGTCCCCGCTATCTGGAATTCAGGCAGCCGGAAGTCTCAACTAACCGCCATGCCTGAAGGATAATGGGTGCCCTCTTTTGGGGGACTTTCTGCGGGTGCTGGCAGGCAAGGAAATACTTACAGAGGCTTCAGTGATGCGTAGAAGCCTCCCTCTATCTGCACCTGCACCAATCATCTTTGAGACACAACTCATTGGCTCCCAGCCCAGGATCTGCTCTGTGACAAGCATCTTCTGGAAGGTAAGTACCATCCTCTCAGCACCTGTAACACATAATAACACACTACCAGTAACATAGCCTTAAAGTGAGTCTGAAGCTACCATTAAAAAAAGAGATACTTACCTAAGGAGAGGGAAGGTTCTGGGTCCCATAGAACCTTCCCATCCCTCTCCTTGTCCCCTCGTTCCATAGCTTGCTCCTCCGTTAGCAGTCTTTGACCGATGGGTCAAAGCCTGCTCTCTCCTGCTGCCGGAGACTTCGGAAGTCTTCAGGATCACTCAGGCTGCACTTGCACATGGCGACCCAGACTAAGCCAGGCCTGTGGAGGAGGTTACCCAGGGGAACAGACAATTGCACTTGCACACACAGTACGGAGCTGCCTGTCTTCAGGAGCACTCGGGCTCCCAAAGACTTCCGAAGCCTCTGGTGGCGGGATATTTGAACGGGGGAGCCAGCACTGGAATGCATGGACCATGAGAGGAACAGGAAGGCTCCATAGGACCCAGAGCCTTCCCTTTCCTTAGGTCAGTATTTGATATTTGATTTTGTATCTTAGTTTCAGACTCCCTTTCAAAATGATACACTCTGTAGTTCAGCCTCAGCAATGCCATGAGTGCTGCAGCTCTATATAAACTGCAGCACTCCCATTTAGAACACTTATACAGTGAGGGAGCTTAGCTGTGGTTATTCTAGTATGAAGTACCAGGCTTTAATAATGTACGTACCTGGTTTTCTTGTATATCATTAAATCACAGCTGAACTGGTACATATGAAACACATCTCCGCCTCTGTCAGAGTCAGCAACTGTAACCTCAGCATAAAATATGTCACTGCTTATTTTCAACAATGTGTCACAATAATGGGATTGTTCCTGGAAAATGTCAACATATATAATACTGCTTATTTTGTCTGTGCTAGAGTGCTTATAGAGTGGTAATTGGTATAAGCTTCTCCGTGTCTGGATTTATGCTCAGTCAATGCAAGTTCACTGTGGATGCAGATAACCACTTTGATGACACACAATGTAAAGCCTGGTTCAGAAACTGAAGTATTTAAAGTGTTATGGAATTCACTAAAAATTAAATGTTTTCTCTAAAACATTATATACAGTAAAAAAAAACAAAAAAAAAAACTGAAAACCATAAAAAGCTCTAATGTAATGTAAAGGCATATTTACACTTCACTGATGCTAACTGAAAAATTGCTGATTAGAAGACAAAAGTTCAGATTGTCTTGTGCAAACAAAGTAGAGTACTCTGCTTCTCCCATGGATACAGCAGAATTTTCTGCATTGTTTTCACAGTTTAGTACTACAGTGCTGCCCGTAATTATTCATAGCCCTGGAAAATTTTGACTTAAAGTTACTTTTATTCAACCAACAAGTAATGACATAGGTGTCTCCCAAAAGATAATAAGACGATGTACAAGAGGCATTATTGTGGAAAAAAAAAATTATCAGCTTTTATTTACATTTGAGCAAAAAGTGTCTAGTTCAAAATTATTCAAACCCTTCACAAACTGTCACAGTCTCTGGGAAAATCCAAAGTTCTATACCATTCCAAATAGTCCAAGCTGTTCTAAAGCATCCTAATTACCCTGATTAATTGGGAACAGCTGTTTTATTCAACTCAACAGGTGAAAAACAGCAGCTCTCTGCAGTTGGTTTGTGGACGGTCATGGCTAAGACAAAGGAGCTCAGTGAGGAATTGTGGCTGCTCACAAGTCAGGAAAGGGCTACAAGGCCATTTCTAAATGTGTTCAAGTTTCAGTGGCTAAAGAGCAAAGTATTATTAAAAAATACAAGATGTTCCACACTGTGAAAAATCTCAGAGGACGTGGTCGGAACTTAGCCAAAAGTGACACTTGTGCTGGTCATGAGGATAGTGAGAGAGGTGAAAAAGAATCCAAGGATCACCACCAAGGCCATCCTATTGAATCTGTGCTCTGTTGGTGGCAATGTCTCAAGGCAGGCAATCCACACTGCTTGGTTCCACAGATGCAGACCAAGGAGGACGCCACTTCTCTAGATAAGACACACAAAAGCTTGCTTGTAGGGGTGCTCGGATACCCCTTTTTAAAATCCGAATTTAATTCTCGGATATCTGAATCCGAACGTTCTGGTACCCGAATAGAATTGGATATCTGAATCCAGTATCCAGGATATCCGATCGGAATCGGATTTCCTGGATAGAAAACCGGAAACGGCTTTTAAATTGCTTCCAAAATGATTTTTAGGGTAAATGATGCATGTAGCATCATGTTTTTTTAAAAGAGAAACACTCATTGATTATGTGGGGAGTTAAAATACAAAAAAATGGCTGTAAATTAACATCAGGACTAGGTTCCAGACAGCGGTCGTGCAGCCCACATTGTGTCCAAAGTCCAACCGCACAACTGGGACATGACAGTTTTCAGCCCAGACACCTCAAAAAAATTATGCAGCAATTGTGTTTTATGTTAAATATAGGTGGTATCAGCATAGCAGCAGTGGCCTTTGGCACCCTGGGGGTGGGAGCAGCACAGGCAGCAGGAGCAGGGCAATGCAGCAGATGCAGGTTTAACGTGTGCCAGGAGCATGCCGCGCTTGGTATGTGGCACGTGTACGTAGCACGTGTACGTGGCACTTACCATTGGTACCACGGCTGTAAAAAAAATTGTGAACCAGGCAGCTTAGTTAATAATAGTTAACATTCAGGAGGAGCCAGCCAGGAGGTTGTGGTGGTGGTGGTAAAGGGTGGTAAGGCAGGCATAGTGATTCCCAGCCACATCATGTCCCCCTCTTGCTAACAAAAGGGAAAAACTCACCCAACAGGGTCTGGCGGAGTTTTTTCCTTGCACGCGAAGCGGTGTAGGGAGCAGAGGAGGCCACTGAGGACTGGCTGCCTGAACAGGCCTCAGTCTCGGCAGGAGTGGCTGAGGTGGTAGACAATTTGAGAAAGTACAAATGATGGACTTTTATGCAAAATGATTCCAAATAAGCATTTTAAAGTGTACCTGTAAGGAAAAAAGTGCCCCATTTAGATACTTGCCTCACTAGAGGGAAGCCTTCAGATAATCTAAAGGATTCTCCCATCCCCCTCACCTACACAGATCCATGCGCTGGGACCTCCCAAACCTGTTGACAAGGGCTTGTCAACAGGGACACTATCCTGTCCATGAATAAGTGTAAATGCACTGCACAGGCACAGGACACCTCGTGCCTGCACAGTAACACTGTTTAAAAGGTCACAATTTTTGGTGTGAGAGCTGAATGAACAGCTGCCTCGTCAATGTGGCAGCTGTTCATTATCTGGATGAAACTTCAGCTATATGGTTTCAACTTTTAAAATGAAAATAAGGAACTGCCGTAAAGTTCTATGTAGGATTAGTTCTACATATACCATTTTTAACTGATATTTTTTTTAATTCAGGTTTGCTTTAAGGAATATTAGTCTATGGCCATAGTTTTAGACATGTGGGACATTGCTGATAAATCAAGTGAATGAAATTGGTAAGATCAATAGTGATGACCACAAATGTTGCATACTTTATATACTCGTGTATAAGCCTGATTTTTCAGCACAAAAATGTCAGTGGAGCAGAATGGACGCTGGAGCAGGTTTTGTTACTGGCAGAGGACCGTAAGGATTGTGCACTAGTGATCCTGCTCTTGCCAGCTTCCTCCCTGCTGTGTCCATCCCCTGCAACATGGTGTGCAGAGTGCAAGTCAGTCACTTTTTCATGGTTTCCGAGGGAAAAGTGGGTACTTTGGCTGCATGGGCGTAACAATAGGGCCTGCAGCCCCTGCTCCCATGAGGGGCCCAAACTACAAGGTCTCTTTAAAAATCATAATTTAAGCTGGAGGGGAGCGCAGAGGGGAGAGCCCGAGGTGAGGGAGGGGGGGACCGACTCCCCTCCCCGCCGAGTGTGGCCATGGCTTTCCCCTCATGCAGCGTCCCCTCTAGTCCCCCAAAACGGGCCTGAGCGGGCCCGGGGGGGGGGGGCCTCAGAATCTCTGCAGGGGGCTCCTAGTTACGCCCCTGCTTGGCTGATACGTGGGTCAGCTTATATGCGAGTTTATCCGACAATCATAATTTTGCATTGTAATTCGCTGTTACCATGCAAAATTGTATTGCAAAATTTCAGGAAAAATCTTAATTAATTTAGTTTGTAAACGTAATCAGGAACTATAATTTAGCAACTTGACATGCCTTTCGCTTTATTTTGTGCTCACTTTAACGGTTATTAGCAAAGCTCCCATACATGCCATTGTCACCAAAATTTCTACGTATGTTACGAAGAGTAGGTAAAAAAAAAAATAATTTTTAAAAAGACCTTGTAGTTTGAGAAAATTGATGTAAAAAGTGCAAAGGAAAAATGTTTTTTTAAACTCAGAAAAATGACAATTTAAAGTTTTCCTTTGTAGTTTTTGAGAAAATAGAATTTAAAAATGCAAAGTCTTTCTGAAGATTAAATTATTTTATTTTTTTGTACTTATTCCCACTATTCTCCTTATGATATGTCTCCTTATGATGTAGGTATCTGCAAAAATCCTGCCTCCTGTTATGCTTTGCCCAGATGTCCAGGCACCCACCGATTGGTGCAGCAGTCAAGTCATAGGTATACTAAGTCACTGATTGAGCATTAGGATACTGAAAACAGATGATGACTGTGTCTGGGTGACATGAGACTGGGCAAAAGCCAGAAAAGTAGCACAATCACTGTCTATCCAATCACGGTCAGCCCTTTGCTGCCAAGTTTTAATTTGCAGTGTAAAAGCCACAGTAGATCGCAATGCAGTCATTTATCCATCCATAAGCAGAGACCTTCATGCGTTTACAGATTGCTGGTGGTAATGTCATAAGTTGATTGATTTGCTCTCAATGTGTCACGCATCATTAACATGTGTACCATTTCATGATTTATTTGCTGTTCTACTGTTGCCACTACAGGGAGATTAAAGGCTCGACTTTACGGCTCTGTGTCATGCCTACTCATTGAGCTTTATGATTTTTCAACTTTTATTGATTATAAAACATTTGAAATGCATAATGCTTCTACTTTATTGAAGTACCACATTACAGCTTAGGAGACATGATCTGCTGTATACGAACTATAAAAAAACGATAAATCAACAATTTAATTAAGGGTAGGAAGTTTTAAAATCATAAAACTGTATTATACAAATCAACTTTTAAAAGATTTTCAATTTTATGCCTAAAGTGTACCTGAGACAGAGTAAAGTAAAGAATCAATACTTACCTGGGCCATCCTCCCTAGTGGCTCCATTTCTCTGTAATAGCCCCCGGTAATAGGGCTTCGGTCACGCCAGTAGGCAGCTCTGTCGATAGTACTGTGCAGACACTGAACGCTCCCGGCAACTGGAGCATAAAGGGGGCGCGTGCGTGGCTTGGCATTCACAGAGCAGCCTGACTGGTGCGACTGAAGCCCTAATACCAGGGGATATTTATTTATTCATTGAAGTATTTATATAGCACTGACATATTACACAGCGCTGTACAGAGTATATTGTCTTGTCACTTAACTGTACCTCAGAGGAGCTCACAATCTAATCCCTACCATAGCCATATGTCTATGTATGTATCGTGTAGTGTATATATCGTAGTCTAGGGCCAATTTAGGGGAAGCCAATTAACTTATCTGTATGTTTTTGGGATGTGGGAGGAAATCGCAATGCCTGGAGTAAACCCACACAGACACGGGGAGAACATACAAACTCCTTGCAGATATTGACCTGGCTTGGATTCGAACCAGAGACCCAGCACTGCAAGGCGAGAGTGCTAACCACTACGCCACCGTGCTGCCCAAGGGGATCCGCTGGGGAGGACGGCAAGATGGGCAACAAATTCATGTGACTTGGGGTAGCCCCAGGTAAGTATGGATTATTTGCTTTACTCTGTGTCTGGTTTCCTTTAAAGTGGAGCTGTCAGCTATACTATCTCAGAAAAACCCCATATATAAGTACTGTAGATGAATACTTGCTCTACTTACATAACATATGTATTGCACTGTCCACATTTTTATTTTAGTGATTTTTCTATAGTACAAAAAGAGAAAATACTTCTTAGGCTTTTCCATTTTGTCTGTGTCTATCTTGAAGCCAATACTAACATAATTTCCTCAGTTACTCTGTCTGTGTATCATTGCTTGTCCCCCTCCCAGTCTTCAGACACTCCCACCCAGCTCTGCAGTAGAAAGTGCATTGAGAAATATTGGCCAATCAGAGAGGAACAGAGGTGTTTGAAGAGAAAACAGGAGGAAAAGAGGCTTCAGCCAATCAGGCTGCATTAGTTAAATCCGAGGGGAAAATAAAGAAGAAAAAAAGAAAACCCAGCATGCCCTGCAACTTCCTTTGTGCGGCAGATCTTCCAAATAAGAGCCAGGGAAACTGGGGATTGATGTTTCATGGAGAAGAAAAATAAGAGTGATTTTTGGATTGCCTGGTTAGCAACCTTATTACTTGTTTACCAGATAAATATAAAGAATTGATTTTTTTATTTTATGCCCGACGGTTATTCTTTAACAGCCTAACAGAGCCTGTTGATTTCACTTTATCACCCCTTCCCACCTGAAGAGGCACAGTAGGATCCAGTGTTGTTCTGAAATGCATCTAAAAATAGTAGTAACCAAAAGGATCATGGTTTTCAACAAGTAAGTTATAAAAGATATACTTTTATAAAAACATTAGCCCTAGACTGTGAGCTCTACTGGGAGCAACCACTGTGGTGATGCCGCAATTCTCACCCTAGAATCAGGAATCATAACAGACTGTGAGTGCATCACCCCTTGACTTATTGTTGCATACAATCTAAAATTAGTAGGCTATAGGCAACACTGCAAACCAGTGGTTGGATGTGTGTTTGTCTTTTCAGCAATATAAAGGAATAATTTGCATATATGCTTACTGAGCGGAAGTGATGCATCGTTGGAGCTCCTCCTTTCTGAATTCTGGGTGAGAGACCCACTACCCAATTATGGTCAGCTCAGTTTCATGAAAAGGTAACCAGGCTTGTTTACAAATGTTTCTAGTCTTTTGGAAAAATGTTTTAACTGCAAGTAATTGTTTGTATTACACAGAAAGATAATTAAAATCTGTTTATTTGTTCTTTTATAGCTAACAAAAAGTAAAAATAAACCAAGGCTCAAAAAAAAAAAAAAAAAAAAGAAAACCTTGCACAGTTTTCATTGCGTAGGATGGCATTTATATGTAAAATGTATAATTTTAATTTGTGCACATTGAAGAGAAGCAATAATTGGATATGCGAGAGAAACTGTTTATATGTCTTACACAAGAAAGATATTTTCTCACCTTATTTATAGCATGTGTTGGCAGGAATGCCTTTCATGATTTGTGCTGTGTAATAGGATGAATTGGTTTTGTAAAAATTACCCCTTGTAAATGTAAAGTTTGGTCACAGCTGCTGGTAAGAAACAGTTTTTGAATGGATCATGGGGCAGGCAATGTCTCTGGAAAATGGGAAGGGGGGTGCATGTGAACAACTAACACTTAAACTTTAAATAAGTAAGTAAAAACACATATGGCACTCAAAGCCATTGTGTTATTGTGGGTTTTAAAGAACACCTGTTATGAATAAAGTGCCCCTATGGGATCAGTATGCGCAGGAGAGTGGACCAGCTCAGGCTCGGCTATTTCCGCGGGAGCCCAGGGGAAGCTTGCACTGCGTCTGTGCAGGAGCGCAGATAGGTAAATATTGCCGCTTGCTGAATCCCTTCTGCGCCTGTGTGTCAGCGGATTTTCTGTGGCTGCCAGTGCTGGATCCCCGAGGCTGAAGAGGATCCAGATGTTTCCCCCTTCCCAGGTAAGTGCCCCACAGAGGGACTTTTTTTCTTACAGGTTTACTTCAACCATTAATAAACCACAAACCTTAAACAACAGTCAAAGAAACCTGAAGTGAAAATAAACTTAAAAAAGAATCAATTGTGCATGTAGTACTGATGATAAACACAGCGTTAGTAACATACCAGAATCTCATATTTTAATTTTCAGTTTAACCACTTAAGCCCAACTGGACGAGATTTCTCGTCCAGTTGGGCTGCGCGCACTCCCGCGGGTCGCGCGCCCGCGGGCCCCCCCGTGCGCGCCCCCGCTGCTGGCCGCTAGCCCACCGATCAGTGAAAGGGATTATAAATCCCTTTCACTGATCGGACCCCCCCCCCCCCCCCCGGAGAAAAGCCGACAGCGTCTCTTCAGACGCTGCGGCTTTTCTGAGCTCTGGTCTCCTTTCTTCTGCCTGGGAGCGAGATCGATCGCTCCCAGGACTTTTTGATTCTGGCCATCTTGTGGCCAAATAGCAAATTACACCTAATAAAACAAGTTTTAAGAATAAACCTATAAATATATTAAAAAAAACCCTGTTTACCTCCCACACCAAAAAATACCCACATACAAGTTTAAATTAAAAAAAAAAAAAAATTACAATAATAAAAAAAAAAAAAACATAAATAGTTACCTAAGGGTCTGAACTTTTTAAATATTCATGTCAAAGGCGTATATCAATATGATTTAATAAATTATGGGCTTCTAAACAGTGATGGACGCAAAACGGAAAAAATGCACCTTTATTTCCAAATAAAATATTGTCGCCATACATTGTGATAGGGACATAATTTTAACGGTGAAATACCCGGGGCATATGGGCAAATACAATACGTGAGTTTTAATTATGGAGGCATGTATTATTTTAAAACTATAATGGCTGAAAACTGAGAAATAATGAATTTTTTCCATTTTTTTCTTATTCTTCCTGTTAAAATGCATTTACAATAAAGTGGCTCTTAGCAAAATATACCACCCACAGAAAGCCTAATTGGTGGCGGAAAAAACAAGATATAGATCAATTAATTGTGATGAGTAGTGATAAAGTTATTGGCAAATGAATGGGGGGTGAAAGTTGCTCGGATGTAAAAAAAATTTCAACACTTCGGGCTTAAGTGGTTAATGGCTTCATTTTTAAAATTACGTGAGGCTGTCGAAGTTGTTGTTTACAATCCACAATCCGGCTTGCTGAGCTGAAAAAGAAACAAAAGTTATGACCCTCTGATCTTTTCTACACTAATAGCCTTTTGGCTTCTATTTACTTTTCAGGAAAGGGACCATATTTGGCAAGTTGTCGGACAACTTAATTTGTATATACAACAACTCAAGTTTTTAACGTTTGCTGTACTGGAAAACAGAATGGGACTACAGGCAATTAGGACTAGTACTATATGTTATTATGTTTATCTCATCATGTCATATGTCACTTCATGCACGCTTTAAAGGACTACTAATGCAAAAACCGTAAACATTTTAAATACATATTTACACATACAAATACTAAATACGTTTCTTCCAGAGTAAAATAAGCCATACATTACTTAAAAGTTACTGAAAAAACACCTGTTTAGTCTGGAATTTATGAACACTTGGCTATTTCCTCTGTAACACAGTCCATCCTGCAACTGTGTATTGATTTGAGACACAGATATGTGCTCTGAGACCTATGAGAGCAAAACGCTTTACAAATGTTATTGTTTTGTATTACTGTATATTGTATGAATAGCATGTAATCTGGGCTGATTGCCACTTGCAGGCATCGAACCTTAGAGCTGTAGCACTTTATATTCAGATTCGGACCACTGGTACCAGCCTTTCAGAGTGGGCTAAAAACAATGGTACTGTTACGTCTAGGACTTCTTCGGGGTATATTTTGAAGAGAGTTATACACTATTATATATAAGGGCAGCTTCACACTGCTGATGACAAACAGCCAACTGCCTTGCTTGCAGCTTAGCATTAATTTCACGGAGAGAAACAGTAGAGATAAAGATGTTTCATTGCACACATTCACTAGGTGACACCTAGTTGCCCGTTTAAATGAAGAAGAAATAATTTCTATGGCAATGTGGAGGTGTCTCGGAGGAAGATCATTAATTAATAAATATGCTGTGTTTATGAAAGCAACAGTCTGTTAGAGAAACCCAGCAAAGTCATTTAATTGCTTTTCCACCACAAAAAACCATTTAGATAAGAAACTCAATTTGGACTTTTTCATTCGCTGTTGCATTAGCTGCCTATTTTGCTCAGGTTTTCTATTATTAATAATGAGAATTAGGACTCGGGAAAAGCAATATTCTTACATTTGCAGTCATTAATGTGAAATAATAACCTTTTACTAATACCTCGTAAATTGCTTTTAGCGATGTATTACAGCAGTTTTAAGTTATCACGGTTGAAAATGTGTCTCGTAAAGTCTTTTTCCTCATCAGCGGGCGCAGGTATATTGATTGCATCAATTAATATGTTGTTGTTGTTGCTTTGTTGTAGCCACTACCTGTACGGTAAGCTTTTCGTTCTTGTACAAATTTTTTATAAGACCCAGTAAGTGTTGCTTGTATAAAGCAAGTTAAATCAATTTGCCTTACTGGCTACATACTGTAAATTGCATAGGTCACAGTAAACGTAACATGCGCTGTCAGCTCATGTTAAATTTACAGTACTTTTGTGAATATACCCTTAAAGGGAAGGGTCTGAGGTGTTTAAAAAATAAAAAATCTGCTTACATGGGGCTTCGTCTAGCCCCTTGCAGCCGTCCTGTGCCCACGCTCCGGTGGCCCCTCCGGTGCAGATGGCGACCTCACCAGGTCGGCATCTTACTGCACTTACTGCTGAAGGAAGCCTCATGTAAGTAGATTTTTGATATTTAAATACCTTGGACCTTCCATTTAAATTGCAAGACTATTTGGCTGGGCCCTCCTCCCCGTGCGCTCTTCGCCACCACCATATGGACTCCTCTGCTATACCTAACCCTGTTGTTGTTGAACACTGTAATGTCTCTGTGTAACTTTGTTTAAAGGGAGGCGCAGGAGGATGGCGAGGGAACGATTAGCCTAAAGGGGGCTGGAGGCAATCCCAGGTATGTATCTTTTTTTTTATATCACCCCATCTCATGTATACTTTAATGTCGTTATGTCTACCCTATGTATTGTACACCGCTGTATAATATGTTAGCGCCTTATAAATAAAGTTTAATAAAAATAATACCTAATGCTGTCTATCCATCTTAACCTTTGCTGTCCCCTTCTCCTTTTTCCCTCAGATTTTTCCAAGCATCAAGGACTTCTCCAAATAATCCCATCTTTTTACTGTGACCAAAGTATCTGAGTTTTAATTTTAGTAATGATCCTTTTAGTGAAAACTTCGCATATTTATTTGCACATTGACCGTTTCGGTCTTCTGGCAGACCACAGAATTCTTAGTAGTTTTCTCTAAGCCCCCAATTCAAAAGCATCAATATTTCTATGCATACCATTGTTTATAGTACCACTTTCAAAGCCATATGTTAGTCATGGCAAGACCAAAGTTTTATCTATTCTAAATATTATTGGTAAAGTAACGTCTCTGTCCTTTAGTGTCGTCCTTTTGCCCAGAGCGGCTGCTCAGGGTGCCACAATATTCCCCATAAAAGGGGCACACACATACTGCTGCTAAGCTCTCCCGCAAGGTGACTGCTAAGCTCCGCCTCCACAGGCATCTATGCCTGTGTGATGCGTATGTCCTGCACCAGATAAAGAACTGCCAGAAAGACTAGCAGAGGGGAGAGACAGGTTCATTATTCTCTCCTCACTGCCTCAAGTCTAGTCAGCCCTCTCTGTACTCCTCAGCACCCTCAGTACTGTGGCATCCACCCCCAACATCTTTAGTAAACCCCTCTCTCTTACCATCCACCTCTTCATCTACCCCTCAGCCCCCTCACTAAGCCCCTCTCTACCCGCAGCCCCCCTAGAAAGCCACTTAAATCTGTTACTACCGTCACTTCTTTCCTATCTGTTTTCATAGGGTTCATCAGTGTAGATGAGTTCACTTTAGTTTTCTGAATGTTGAGTACGAAACCAGGTTTTGGCATTTTCTTCTTTGATGTTCATTATTGGGCTCTTACAATTTTCCTCACTTTCAGCCATCAAAGCAGTGTCATCAGCACATTTCAGGATGTTAATGCTGCCAATAATATTAATTCCAACATGCGACTTTGCTGGAGAAAATACTGGCAGCCCACTCTGGTTAACTCTTCCAAAATAACAAATAGGGGATAGAAGAAAGCAGAGACAATGCCTGTGTGTAATAGTATCATAAGCACAAGAAGGGGAAAGAGGTCCCCTGGTGTATGTATAAAGCCATTTAAAAAAAAGAATAAAATAGATAAACCTTGAGGTGGTTTACCTCAGTGACAAAAACCTTTGTGTAAACAAATCTTTTTAATTTTGCACAGGCATCATAAGCGAGAATCTCAAACATTTGAAAGTAAGAGGGTTTTTTGGTTCATTGCAGCTCCCTTACACACTCCTAGGAGTTCTGGTTCACCATGAACTTGCTAGGTACTCTTTACCTCTGGGTGTTTTAAGTCCTACCCCATAGAGCCACATTAATTCATGTCATGCACTGATGAGGGTCATTCAATCTGAAACAGTCTGTATGCATGTTGAATTATTGTGGCTCTGTAATATTAATAAGCTGACACATCATTGCATTCCAGCGGATCTGGGGGTGTGGCTAGCTTCCAGGGGCAACAATGGGTCATTTGCATATATTCAGCAGTGATGCACTGGGAGACATCTCAGAGCTCACTTCAACCTGAATTATCGCAAATTCTTTCTGTTTTAAGAAATATGTTTTTTGTATTCCAAAACATTTTAAAGAACTCTAACTTCCTTCGGTGGCTGAAGCTTTACTACTACAAGGTCAGCAAATGCGTTTGTGGCATTTATCCTCAAGCAAGAGTGTCATCAGGACCGGCAGAGTCAGCTTTTTCACCGCACTGGTATTCAGAACTCAGGTGGGATGGCTTAGCAGACCTACAGTCATCAGTGTGCAGAGTACCTCCAGGCACCAGGAGAACAAGTGATGTAAATCAAAGAGACCAGTTAAAATTTTGAAAATTAACTTATTTATTCAATAAAATAATAAATAGAATATTTAGGGATAATGACACTAATGTGTTTTGCAAGAGACACACTGGCTTCCTTAGAGAAATATTGTGACTCAAGGCCTTTCCACTATGAGGAAGCATGTGTGCGCCTAGCGAAACATGTTGGTATCAGTACCCCTGAAGATTGTATTTATCATTTTATTGAATGAATACATTTTATTTTCAAACTTTACTGGAAATGGCCCCTTTGATTTACATCATCACTTGCTCTCCCGGTCCCTGGATATCCTCTGCATGTTGACAACTGCAGGTCTGCTGAGCCCTGTAGTTCCACACTGAGTTCTAGATGACAGTCCAGTTAAAAACCTAACATTTTCCGATCCTGATGATACTCTTGCCACGTGCATGAAAAAAGGGCGCCAGGGAAAAAGGGCCTGGCTGGATAATGAAATAGTGCCGGTGGATAACGAAATCTCAATAACGATAAACATCATTAACGAAATTGAATACAGTTTTTAAAAAAATGAGAGTTGATAACGAAAATATATAAACGTTAAAAATCGTAGTGTAATCCAGCAATACAGCTGAACCCAACCCTACTCTCACACAGAAACCTCCCCTGGAGGTGCCTGAAACTAACCACTCCCCTGGTGGTGCCTAACCCTAACCAATCATCCCCCCCTCCCGGTGGTGCCTAAACCTAACCCCTACTGGTGGTGCCTAACCCTAACCACCTTCCCAGGTGTTTCCTAACCCTAACCGCCCCCCAGGTGGTGCCTAACCCTAACTGACCCCCGGGTGGTGCCTAAACTAACCGCCGCCTGAGTGGTGCCTAACCCTAACCACTCCCCCTGCAGTAACACCGTTTTACACATAGAAACAATAATATATTTGATAACGTAAAGTCTATACATACAAACAAAATAATATGACACAAGCTATAACGTTGCAAGCTTCTAAAAAAATAACATACTTCAAAAACATCTCAAGCTCACTCGAACCTGTCTGTATGCATGTTGGATTATTCTGGCTCTGTACAAATTAACAAGCTGACACATCATTGCATTCCAGCGGTTCTGGAGGTGTGTTTAGCTTCTAAGGGTAACAATGGTTAATTTGCATATATTCATCAGTGATGCACTGGGAGACATCTCAAGCTCACTCCAACCTGAATTATCGCAAATTCTTTCTGTTTTAAGAAAGCAAACTTTTGTTTTTCTTAGCATTTTAGTAAGGGGGCTTTTAGGACCATTGTAGTCCCTTACACACTCCAATGAGTTCTGGTTCACCATGAGCTTGCTGGTTAGTCTATACTTCAAAAACTATAAAGTTCTAATGTTGTTAACGATATTTAACAGGCACCCTTTTTTCTGCTTTTTTTGCCGTATTAACAATAATTGCATTAGGCCCCGTTCACACTTGCGGTTTTGCAAAAACCGCACCGGATGTCCGGACCGCACCGGAGCCGGATCGGACCTGAACCGTACGGTTCCTGTCCGGATCCGGTCCGGATCCGGTCCGGTTGCATACGGTTTCCGTGCGGTATGAACACAGTTGCGGTCCGGATCCGGATTCTTAAAGAGATAACAACCTGTATAAATACCTGGGGTTCTGGGAGGTCAGCAGAAGCTCTGGGGTCATTGTTGGAGACAGCTGGACGTGTGGAGACCATCCTTGGATACAGAGACAGCAGTTGGGACCATGGATCCAGTCATTTTTTACGCTTATTACCTGGGAATTCTCTCCTTCCTGTTGTTTACCTACTACTATGTGGGGAGAAGGCGTGCTCCTCGCAGGAGATGGTGGGTGCACCCTCTACTAGCCAGGAGGCAGAGGAAGGGAGAGTTCCAGGCCCTCTACCGGGACCTCAGACGACACCCACAGAAGTTCTACAGCTACACTCGGATGTCTATTCCCCTGTAAGTATATAGGCCTAAATACACCAACCCCCACCATTCCTAAACACCCCACCCTCACCCCCACAACACCTCATCCCTGTATACCTAGCTAAACACACCACCCTGACCCCCACACCCCTGTATACCTAGCTATACACTACACCCCCACCCTCCACAACACTCCCAAACCTCTGTAAACACACCTCCCCCATCCTCCACCCAACACCTTGTCCCACAACATACTTTACAGCTTCTTCCTTTACATCTCCTGACAGGTTTGATACCCTTTTGGAGATGGGGAAGGATGACCTTAGGAAGAAGGATACCACGTTCAGGAGAGCAGTCACACCACAAGAACAACTACTCATCACACTGAGGTATGTAAAAACAAATTTTTTTATTGCAAAAACAACCACTTTCCAACATGGAAACATTCTTCCAACATGGAAGACAAAAAAATAACATATCTATGGTATAGCCCGGTCAGTTTTAAGGAACACCAACCACCAACTTTGTGCTGGAAGAGTTGTAGGGCATAGCTGCCCAAGTGTCTTTCGGGGACACCAGGCCCTAAAATTGAAGTGCTTCAAAAACCTAACCACTGGCACATGACCCTCTGAGCCATGGATGAAGGACACAGGTCAGTGAAAAGGCTATGCCTCTCACCGACCAGTCAAGGTGTCCTTCATCCATGGCTCCAAGGGTCTTGTGCAAGTGGTTAGGAACAAGAACAAAGTGAGGAGCAAGAGGAACCGATGGCTGAGGTGCATGACTACAGGTGCAGTGCAACAGGCACAAGGTTGTGACCCAGGTAGTGTCTTTCGGGGACACCAGGCCCTAAAATTGAAGTGCTTCAAAAACCTAACCACTGGCACATGACCCTCTGAGCCATGGATGAAGGACACAGGTCAGTGAAAAGGCTAGGCCTCTCACCGACCAGTCAAGGTGTCCTTCATCCATGGCTCCAAGGGTCTTGTGCAAGTGGTTAGGAACAAGAACAAAGTGAGGAGCAAGAGGAACCGATGGCTGAGGTGCATGACTACAGGTGCAGTGCAACAGGCACAAGGTTGTGACCCAGGTAGTGTCTTTCGGGGACACCAGGCCCTAAAATTGAAGTGCTTCAAAAACCTAACCACTGGCACATGACCCTCTGAGCCATGGATGAAGGACACAGGTCAGTGAAAAGGCTAGGCCTCTCACCGACCAGTCAAGGTGTCCTTCATCCATGGCTCCAAGGGTCTTGTGCAAGTGGTTAGGAACAAGAACAAAGTGAGGAGCAAGAGGAACCGATGGCAGAGGTGCATGACTACAGGTGCAGTGCAACAGGCACAAGGTTGTGACCCAGGTAGTGTCTTTCGGGGACACCAGGCCCTAAAATTGAAGTGCTTCAAAAACCTAACCACTGGCACATGACCCTCTGAGCCATGGATGAAGGACACAGGGCAGTGAAAAGGCTAGGCCTCTCACCGACCAGTCAAGGTGTCCTTCATCCATGGCTCCAAGGGTCTTGTGCAAGTGGTTAGGAACAAGAACAAAGTGAGGAGCAAGAGGAACCGATGTCAGAGGTGCATGACTACAGGTGCAGTGCAACAGGCACAAGGTTGTGACCCAGGTAGTGTCTTTCGGGGACACCAGGCCCTAAAATTGAAGTGCTTCAAAAACCTAACCACTGGCACATGACCCTCTGAGCCATGGATGAAGGACACAGGTCAGTGAAAAGGCTAGGCCTCTCACCGACCAGTCAAGGTGTCCTTCATCCATGGCTCCAAGGGTCTTGTGCAAGTGGTTAGGAACAAGAACAAAGTGAGGAGCAAGAGGAACCGATGGCAGAGGTGCATGACTACAGGTGCAGTGCAACAGGCACAAGGTTGTGACCCAGGTAGTGTCTTTCGGGGACACCAGGCCCTAAAATTGAAGTGCTTCAAAAACCTAACCACTGGCACATGACCCTCTGAGCCATGGATGAAGGACACAGGTCAGTGAAAAGGCTATCGACCAGTCAAGGTGTACTTCATCCATGGCTCCAAGGGTCTTGTGCAAGTGATTAGGATCAACAAAGTAAGGAACAAGAGGAATCAAAGGCACAGGTGCAGGACTACAGGTGCTGTGCAACAGGCACAAGGTTGTGACCCAGGTAGTGTCTTTCGGGGACACCAGGCCCTAAATTATTAGTGCTTCTAAAACCTAACGACTGGCACAGGACCCTCTGAGCCATGGATGAAGGACACAGGTCAGTGAAAAGGCTAGGCCTCTCACCGACCAGTGAAGGTGTCCTTCACCCATGGCTCCAAGGGTCTTGTGCAAGTGATTAGGATCAACAAAGTAAGGAACAAGAGGAATCAAAGGCACAGGTGCAGGACTACAGGTGCAGTGCAACAGGCACAAGGTTGTGACCCAGGTAGTGTCTTTCGGGGACACCAGGCCCTAAAGTTCAAGTCCAGCAAAACCAAAAGTTAAAAAGCCCTGTGATGGTATCCTTCCTCCGAGGATCGGAGGTATTCAGAGGAGCATGTCCAGGAACAATTTGACTTTTTTTTTCAAATTGTATCGGCACCACTACTAGAAAAGGTGGGAGTTGCTGCCTGGAAATCTGGACTCTCTTGGGTGCTGGTCGTGGATGAGCTGGACCCTGACAGCGGTGGCCCATATTGACTGCCTCTGTAGCCGGTGTACATCTGTGATGATTGCCAGGTGGGCACCACTGTTGGTTGTGGGGGTCTAAAAATTGGTGGTTGCAATAATGGCGTGTCCATGTGCTGTTTAATCACCTCCAGCAAATTGGAATGGCACGCCATCAGGTTTTGTGAAGGCACCTTTTCAAGATATGGTATTAGAGACATCACAGTGTGAAAACACGGGTGTGCCTGCAATTTCAGTAGTTCCTTGCTTTGTTGATGCATTTGCTGCATCATGTTCTGCAGCTGGCCCACCGACTGATGATGCTGCGCACGCAGTTGGTCGATTTCTCCTCTGTGCATCTCATGCATCATTTTAAGCTCGTCCCTGTAGTGCCCATGTACAGCGTCGAGCTCACATTGCAGTGTAGTGATGTGGGACTTGTACTGCTCCATGATATGGCCCCTGTCCTCATCTTGCAACTGCCGGGTTATGAGAGTTTGGTGGCTCTGAAGAATCCCGAGAAGTCCGGAGACAGCCCCGGACATCTCGGACTCTGTCTCTCTCCTTGTTGGGGGGAGGGTACCTCGACGCCTCACTGGTGTGGTGGTCCTCACTGGTGGTGTGGCAGCATCTTCCCGTCCTCTGGCCTGTGTCGGGGTTGCCCTGCGCGCTGGTTGTGCTGCAGTCTCTCGGTGCTCCTCACTTTGTTCTTGTTCCCCTGGAGCTTCCATAGCGGTCGATTGTGGAGGTTCAGCTTCTTCCACACTCGGTCCTGCAACCTCAACATCCAAGCTCTCTTCTGCCAAGTCATCATCAAAGGACGGAGTTGTGATTAAGGACTCCCTCCTCCTACTCCTCGCCTCGGGGCAATAGGTTACATCGGCGACGTCATCATCCACCAAGCTCTCCTCACTGCTGAACCGTGTCTCCTGGGTCGGTTCCTCTTGCTCCAAATTGTCTTCAGTCCTGTAGATAAAAAAAATATTTATTGGTGTGCCAAACAGCATGTGGCGTCAATTCACAGAGCTAGCAAACACTAGCAATCACTTTATCACCCGTTTCTACCCAACATTTGATAAAGCTTGTGAGAAAAGTTCGCTAGCCATGGGAATTGAGGCCATAGCAATACATGGCCGAAGTCATGGTAAATGAGCTCTCAGTTCCTGCCCACAGTAGTGGTACTTACAGTCTAGGTTCCAGGCTTGCATTGATGAAAGACAATTGCTTGGCAAATTGGTAGTCTTTTTGTCGCCTTCCCCCGCCACTGCCACTTCGTTCGGCAAGTTTTTTCTTCCGTAGCCATTTCACATATGCATCCCGTATATTGCGCCACCTTGTCTTGTACCTTTCTCCTGTAACGACATGAAAAATTGATTTCGATTATTTCTCTTGTAGGTACATCGCAACTGGACAAACATATACATCGCTACATGTCACATTTCGTATTGGGAAGAGCACGGTGGCAGGCATCGTCGTGAGGACTTCGAGGATCCTTTGGACGCGACTGAGGGCCAGATACATGCCTGTGCCGGACACCACGAAATGGGAGGAGATCGCCCAGGGCTTCTGGACCGAGTGCAAGTTTCCTAATTGTGTTGGCGCACTGGATGGGAAACACATCCGGATTCAGAAACCCGTGGGGAGTGGCAGCCATTATTTCAACTATAAAAAATACTTCAGCATTGTTCTAATGGCAGTGGCAGATGCGGACTACAAGTTTGTGTACGTGGATGTGGGGTCGTACGGTAGTTCCAATGACTCTGGAATTTTCCAGCGTACGACCCTTTGCCGGCTGATGGAGGAAGGCAGACTGCGTCTCCCCCGTGACAGACCCTGGCCTGGGACAAGGGCACCGGCCTACCCCTATGTGTTTGTGGGGGACGAGGCCTTCGCCCTGTCCGACCATGTAATGCGTCCGTACCCAGACAGGGGACTTGATGCCAGCCAGCTACACTTCAATGCTCGGTTGAGCCGTGCAAGGAGAATGGTGGAGTGCACATTTGGGATCCTGGTGTCAAAGTGGAGGGTGTTCCACACGCCCATGCTGCTGAAACCGGGCAACGCAGTTGTCGTGGTGAAGGCAGCATGCATCCTCCACAACTTTGTGCGGCAGGAGGAAAGAGAGACTCCGGAACCCCCGAATGTGCTTCCACTAATGCCCCTGCGGAGGTATGCAACCAGGCCAAGGGTAGTGTCACTGCGGAACAGGGACCAACTGAGACTTTATTTTACCACACCACCTGGACGAGGGTGAATGTTTGGTTTTTAATATGTTTTGTTGAAATGTGTTTATTTTGGAGTTTCAAGTTTGAGTGATTTTAAATGTATTAATTTTTTACAATAAATTGATGTATAATAATTGGTCATTGTGTATGTTTTATGTGCACAGGTGGGGTACATCGCAGGTGGGTGGGATACATCACAGGTGGGTGGGATACAGCACAGGTGGGTGGGATACAGCACAGGTGGGGTACAGGTGGGTGGGATACATCACAGGTGGGATACATCACAGGTGGGGTAGAGGTGGGTGGGATACATCACAGGTGGGGTAGAGGTGGGTGGGATACATCACAGGTGGGGTAGAGGTGGGTGGGATACATCACAGGTGGGGTACAGGTGGGTGGGATAGATCACAGGTGGGGTACAGGTGGGTGGGATACATCACAGGTGGGATACATCACAGGTGGGGTAGAGGTGGGTGGGATACATCACAGGTGCGGTAGAGGTGGGTGGGATACATCACAGGTGGGGTAGAGGTGGGTGGGATACATCACAGGTGGGGTAGAGGTGGGTGGGATACATCACAGGTGGGGTACAGGTGGGTGGGATACATCACAGGTGGGGTACAGGTGGGTGGGATACATCACAGGTGGGGTACAGGTGGGTGGGATACATCACAGGTGGGTGGGATACATCACAGGTGGGATACACCACAGGTGGGATACATCACAGGTGGGATACATCACAGGTGGGGTACAGGTGGGTGTGATACATCACAGGTGGGTGGGATACAGCACAGGTGGGGTACAGGTGGGTGGGATACATCACAGGTGGGATACATCACAGGTGGGGTACAGGTGGGTGGGATACATCACAGGTGGGGTAGAGGTGGGTGGGATACATCACAGGTGGGGTACTGGTGGGTGGGATACATCACAGGTGGGATACATCACAGGTGGGGTACAAGTGGGTGGGATACATCACAGGTGGGGTACTGGTGGGTGGGATACATCACAGGTGGGATACATCACAGGTGGGGTACAGGTGGGTGGGATACATCACAGGTGGGGTAGAGGTGGGTGGGATACATCACAGGTGGGGTACTGGTGGGTGGGATACATCACAGGTGGGATACATCACAGGTGGGGTACAGGTGGGTGTGATACATCACAGGTGGGTGGGATACAGCACAGGTGGGGTACAGGTGGGTGGGATACATCACAGGTGGGATACATCACAGGTGGGGTACAGGTGGGTGGGATACATCACAGGTGGGGTACAGGTGGGTGTGATACATCACAGGTGGGTGGGATACATCACAGGTGGGGTACAGGTGGGTGGGATACATCACAGGTGGGGTAGAGGTGGGTGGGATACATCACAGGTGGGGTACTGGTGGGTGGGATACATCACAGGTGGGATACATCACAGGTGGGGTACAGGTGGGTGTGATACATCACAGGTGGGTGGGATACAGCACAGGTGGGGTACAGGTGGGTGGGATACATCACAGGTGGGATACATCACAGGTGGGGTACAGGTGGGTGTGATACATCACAGGTGGGTGGGATACATCACAGGTGGGGTACAGGTGGGTGGGATACATCACAGGTGGGGTACAGGTGGGTGGGGAACAGGTGGGTGGGCCACGGGTGGGTGGGCAACACGTGGGTGACACAAATCCATAGCAAAAGTGGAATACATCACAAGCTTAAACCACAAGCCCCCCCAAAAAACTTCTAGTCAACATACCCTCTGTGCCTTGCTGTCTCTTGCTCAAGTTCTCAAAGTCCTCCACATACAGCTTGGCAATTTTTTTCCACAGGCCTCTGCATTTTTTGATGTTGCTGTGGTCCGCATCCCCCTTGTCCCACAGGGCTGGTACCTGCTGCACCTGTAGGATGAGGTCTTCTGATGTGTAGGGCCTCACCCCCTCGCTATCAGACAGATCCTGCTCCATATTGCTGCCAAAGAGCTCCAGCATGAAGTCACTGCTGCTCCACTCTGTGAACGCTGGTGCCATGTGGTCCCCATCCAAAATGGCCACCATACCATAGAGTCAGCATAGGAAGTGTGGTACAACATCCGGTTTTTATAGCCAGTGTGTTGTGCGCTCTCCGGTTCTCATTGGTTTCCATTGGTCGGATGCAACATTCCGGCTCCGGTCTGGATACGTCAGCCGGACCAGCCGGACCAAAAAATAGCGCATGTTGGAACGGACGCCGGAGTCCGGATCCGGTCCGGCTCCGGTCCGGACGAAACGGACGCATGTGAACGGTCGCATAGACTTTCATTGCTATGCCGTGCGTCCGTTTCGTCCGGTCCGCATGCGGTCCGGCTCCGGCACGGCTCCGGCACGGCGATTCCGGATAGCAGCCGCTAATGTGAACCGGGCCTTAGAGTCTATGGCGGCGCCCTTTTCGAACGACTAGCCGCTGGCGCCCTTTTTTCCTACTAACCTCTTGCCAGAGTATTTGCAGACCCTGTACACCCTGTCATATTACAGCTTCCACCACTGAAGGAGCGTTATTTGAAATATTTGTTCCTCTCACTTTTGATACTTTTACACACAGGGAGAGCCTCTGGTCTCCCTCCTCTCTTATATGAACTGTTTTTGCAGTGTCTTATTGCCAGATGGGAACATACCTGTATATTCTTTGAATTGACTGTGTATAACTAGAACTGTGGTCCCCCTCTTTCAGGGGTTCATCTTGCTACACATATCTTTAAAAAACTAACCAGAGTTATACCAGTGCTCTATAAAGGTCTTTTTTATACAATGCATCCTAACCGTATTTCAGGAATTGTCCATAGCACACTATTTTTTATTAATAAAAAAAACAACATCAGACTTAGAGAAGGACTTAGGAGTACTTGTCATCAGCAAGTTATCGTATTCAATGCCAAACTGCTGCAGCTAAAGCACATAAAATATGGATGCATTAAAAGGGAAATAAAAAGTCAGGATGCTAGCATAATACTGCCCGTTTAACTCTCTAGTAAGGCCACATCTGGAATATGGTATTCAGTTCTGGGCACCACATTACAGGAAGAATATTGCATTTTTAGATCAATTGTGGAGACGAACAACAAAATTGGGATGGAAAGTTTCATCAGGAAAGGTTAGATAATCTGGGCTTATTTAGTATGGAGAAAAGACGCCTTAGAGGAGATTAAATTAACATGTATAAATACATCAGAGATAAAATGGAGAAACCGAGAGCCCAATATAGTGTAGTATGTCAAAAAACAATTGGAGTAAATAATTAGTGAGGTAATTATACTCACAAACATGGGTTATCAAATAGGCAACCACTGTATAGGCAGGTGAGGAGATTAAACTTGTCATCACTCAGGAATAAGAAGTTGCTCTCTGTACATCGGAAGGAAGGGGGTGGGTCACCCCTCCACCAAGGGTGGACGCTGGTAGGCGCTATACATGCTATTGCCGATAGTCTGTTTGTCCACACCATATTGTCTGATGAAGCGAGCTGTGCCTGCGAAACGCGTTGCATCTTTTGGATACTTTTCAATAAATGTGTTTATTATTATTCAGACAGTCTATTGTGTCTGCATTCCGGAGGTAAGTCCACCGCTTCCTCCTCGCAAATTTTCAAATTTTTATCTACTTTTATCCTGCTGGCGCCTCTGTTCTTTTTCAAATACATCAGAGGGTAATATCAAAGCTTGGCAGATGAGCTTTTTGCCCCTAAGCTTGTGCAAAGGACTAAGCGATATGATCTCTGTATAGAGGAAAAAAGTTTTAGCTATTTATTTAGGAAAGGGTTCTTTACAGGAAGAGTGATTAAAATGTGGAAGGTATTACCAAGGGGCTTAGATGCTTTTCTTGCATTGAAAGACATCCATGGTTATAATTACCAGGTAATTTCCGGTGGTGTTGATCCAGGGATTTTATCTGATTGCCATTTCGAGTCAGGAAGATTTTTTTTCCCCTTTGGGGGCTAATTGGACCATGCTTTGTAAGGGTTTTTTGCCTTCCTCTGGATCAACAGGGATATGTGAGGGTGCAGGCTGGTGTTGTACCTTATTTTCTGGTTGAACTTGATGGATGTACAGTATATCTTCTTTTAAACCCAAATAACCATGTAACTATGTAAGAAGGTAATGATGTGAATTAATACTGCCTAAACCAAAGTATAAAAGAGGCAAAACAAAGTGTTTTTTATAAGCACTAATATCAGCAATATTGAGGACAAAAACAGTTCTCACTTTCAAGTCACAGCATATTATACGGTCAGTGCATTCACATATTGCAGAAAGCACTTTCCATCTCTTTGTTAATGCAATAAACATGTCATAATAACATCCACCAAACTTGTAACTGGTAAATAAAATCCACAAAGTTAGCAAAGTTAATAGAGAAAAAGATATATAGCAATTATTACATGTATTGCTCAGCTATTAGGTTTAAAACTAAAAATAGATTTTTATTTTAATTAGAAAAATATGGAAAATGATGCATGCATGTTTCAGTTTTTAGAGCTACTTATTTGATTGGCAAGTTTTCCAACAGATAAATGGGACTTCGGGTTAGCACCATGAGGGCTGGATCACACTTTGCCCGCTGCCCTGTTTTTTGAAGTGGGCAGCAGGCAGAAAATGGATGGGTCGAAGACTTATGGGCTGAAGATTTTCTATGGGCCATTTCACATCTCTGTTTATATGGTGTCTGGTTCTGTCCGGTGTGTTCCATGCAAGAGACAAACTCAATTAGTGCAAATTTTTGAAAGCAATAGAATACGTTGCTGTACATATGATAAATGGCACACATCTACATTAGGCAGTAGACCCTGCAACCTGTGGCTGGACTGGCTCAGTGTCAGCACTTATTATTTTTTAAGGGGGAGGGGAATTGGTGGTTTCATGTGTCATGTTTTTGGGGCGAGCGGTTAGGCGGTGGAGGATTCGCCATATTTGTATGCTGCAGGCACTGTGGGACGCCCCTCCAAATGATTTAATGTAGGAGTTCCAAACACTTCCAAGCAGAGATGCATTAAGATGGGGCCCTAGGCAAGGTGTTAGATTTAGGGGCCCCATGTGTTTTTTTTTGGTAAGCTGAAGTAGAGAGAGGTCAGAGAAGGTGGCAGGTGGGCCCCAGGTACCTAACTAGGTTGCCTGGTGGATGATCCTGCTCTGCTTCTATGGCCACATGTGTATACAATGAAGCACTTAGGCATGTAGACTACTTCTACAAACATTGCGAAAGGATAGGTCAATCACAGGAGCTCAGTGAATTCCAATGTGGTACTATGATAGAACGCTACCCAAGTCCATGAGCCCCCCCCTACTACCACCATCATCATCTCTTTGACCAGGAAACCTATCTGCCACATGTCACATTTGTCAAATTAAAAGTGTAATCACCGTGATCCTTAAAGAGGAACTTCAGCCTAAACAAACATACTGTCATTAAGTTACATTAGTTATGTTAATTAAAATAAATAGGCAATATAATCTCTTACCCACCCTGTTTTAAAAGAACAGGCAAATGTTTGATTTCATGAGGGCAGCCATCTTTTCGGTTGAAAGGAGGTGACAGGGAGCATGAGACACAGTTCCAACAGTCCTGTGTGCTGATCACCCCTCCCAGTTGCTAGGCAACGTGAATAACAACATAGGAAATCCCATCATGCTTTGCACAGCATGAGGGAAAAAAGCCCGGGCAGTTTTCTTTGATGGGTGGAGCTTAGCTAAAAATGCAGCTAAAATTGATGCTCTGGTAAGAAAAACAAAGTACTGATGCTGTGAAACTGTTAAAGAAACATAAAGCCAGTCATGTTCCCAGGGCCGTATTTCTGGGAAGGCCACAACAGCCCAGGCCGTGGGCGGCTGCAGCCCAAGGGGGCACCTGAACATGAAAGAGGGGTTGCTGCATATGAAAGAGGAGGCTGAAAATGGAGAGCAACACATGAAAAAGGAAAATGGATGCCCTAGGAAACTGTTTATGAAAGAGAGAAGCTGCAGTACATGGATGATACCCATGAAAAATGGCATTGCACATGGAATGGGAGAGGCTCTGCTGCACATGAAAAGCAAGCAACAACATACTTGGCCTAGGGGTACAAAAAAGTATAAATCCGGCCTTCCATGTTCCTGAGCCACTGAGTTGGTGCAGAAGCTGCTCCTTGATTTGTCTCACTCTGCACCTAACTGTCCGGGCAGCATACATCATATCCAGACATGTATATACTGGCCAATTTACTTGGTGAGCCAAACCCAGGGCCAGTTCTCTTATGAAGCAAGGTAAAACATTTGCATCAGGCGCAGGGATTACAGGGGCAGCATGTTTGTACTGTGTTTAAGCGAGAGGAGATCGAGGTGAAGATGTAATCATTGGGGAAAAGCAGCTTGTTGTGCTGTGTGAGGAGACTAACAGTGAGTGAGGAGAGGGGAGGAGGAAGAGCAGCAGTGTTTCATTTGACTTGCACAGCAGAAGGGATGAGGTGGCACTGCTGTCCTGAATGAGGTAGAATGGAGGATGGTCAACTGGCTTAGAGTGAGCAGTTTGTCACAGACACGCAGCCAGCCAGTGTGTTATTGTGTTGAGCTGCAGCATGTCATGTGAGAACATTAAATGAAGTAGAGTAAATGGTCAGGTGCTGAGTGTTCATTCCAAATGGGGGGGTGGGGGGCATCCTCACAAGTTTTCCTCAGGCAGCAAAAAGTCTTGAACCGGCTCTGGCCAAGCCTTACGTCATTCCCACTTATCTGTTCTCTACTACTGAAATCTCAATAGGGTATAAACAGCTGTTTGGGGCACTTTCACAATAAAGCAGTCTCCACTTATTATAGGAAAACAAGCTGTTAAGTATTTTTATGCCAGGTAAGTAAAGTACAATGAGGTGTTTCCTTTTCACCGGACTTTCAAATGAATTTGAACATGAAAAGAATGATGCAGTGAATTTGTTTTCACGAGCCGTTATGAGTTCAGGAAGAAGCATCTGCTGAAATGTAATGAGGGCACGGGTCTTCCAGCACAGCCAATCTGCTTTCTCTCCCTAGCTCTAGCTGTGTGCCAATGTTCCTGTGAAGTTCTGACATAGAATTCAGGCTCTTGACATAAAAATTATGAATTGTGAAAAAGCCCTGGTTATTAGCAGTAGACTGTGTACCTCTGTTATGTTTGGAATAATATTAGCTATTATTTTTTGATACGGTAAAGCAGTGTGACTCAGCAATCCACATTCTAATTATTTCACCTTGCCATGCTGGCTTCCTCTCCTCTCCTTAGGTGCCGCTGATTTGAGGTATGTGAGCGGCAGGGAGGCAGCACTGACACCAATGCCATATATCAGGAAGGAGGGCAACTTTGGCTACCTATAGTGGGTGTGGGGCAACTTTGGCTACCTATAGTGGGTGTGTGTGTGGGGGGGGGCGCTATCTATGCTGCGGGCCGGGGATTGACCTGTGGCTACTTCTCACTACTTATACCAGGGGGGGATACATCTACTGGGGGAACACTTTGACTACCTAAACTAGGGGTATAGCCCTGGCCACCTATACTGCAGGCTACCTCTGGCGGCTTATACTCGGGGGTCTAAGTGACCTATACTGAGGTTGGGATGACCTCTGGCTACCTATAATGGGGAGGACACAGAAGTGATACCAAAAATAAAAAGCCCGAACTTGGTTGGAGGAAGGATGTAGAGGTGAACGTGGAGGGAATAGAAAAGGATGCCTCTGCCGGGTGACACAGCTTTGGAAGAAGAAACATCCAGAGCGAAAAGGGCATCAGGTCCTTCAATGTGACTGGACCCGCCGATGCTCAGGGCAGAAGGAATGGAGCCACATTAAGTTGTTAGCGTTCGCTATGCTGCAATTCAGCAGCATAACGTGTGCTGAGTGCCCGCTCCATGATTACTCACGCTACACTGCTAATAGCGCGCGTGGCGTGCAGGGACCCCAAAGTAAGGGCCTCTGATTCAGTAGCGCCCATATCAGCAGATAACTTGTGATAACATATGCAATTCCCTTTTTCTCCTTACATTTCTCCTAGGTGATATTGTCACGCCTAGTCAATACAATGCCTTATAAGCCACCAGCAAGAAAGAAAATACTGTAAATAATTTAGGTGGTACTTTTTCACTAACATTTTGGTACTTTTTTCAATTGCAAAGTGCTGAAAAGTTATTTTAAACAGAAGATGAAAAATGATCTCCTAGGAGAAAACTCCGGAGAAAAAGTGAATTGCATATGGGCCAGTATCTCAAAAAGTGAGTCAGCTGCACAAATTAAAAACGTGGAATACTTTGCCCCTCCCACCGCTCTTCCAACTGCTGTACTGTTGGAGTTGCCCCATAGGTGCTATTTTACCCAGTCATGTCACTGGAGATAATGGGAAATAAGGCTGTAACTGAAGTTTTCTTTCACACTTTGCAGTGCTCAGTATGGCACGTCACAACACTCTAGGCTGACACAGGCATCAGCCTACTTTCTTACAGAATTTCTTAGCGTTCTGTAGGAAATGTATTCAGTTGCACAAGCTGCAGCCCTCGTGTTTTTGTTTAACCTGCATCTTAGGTCTCCCATTTGTGTTATTCTCTGCTATACACAGTGCCGTCTGCCCAGATCACGGCAGTCTGCTGCTGGGAGCGCGAGCCATAATTGGGTTGACCGATTTCTATTCACTTCAATTTAAAAAGTCATTGTCATGATGACCTGAGGTGAAAAGGTTTTTAGTCAACGTCTTAATGCAGAATAAAAACAGCCGCACTGATAAAAAATAAGAGACCGGTTTCCATGGTAACATGAACCATGTACAACTTCTTATAACAACTCCACCTACACTCAAGTTGCCATAGCAACAGGTTGATTATGATCAGAAACCATGAACAGACAGGAAAATGGTTTTTAGTTAGAGCAACTACAGTATTTAAGAATTAAGGCTTTTTCTTTTCTTTGCGCTATCAGGCTGGCTGTGTAATGCTAGGCTATGAAGCTATGAATGAGTCAAAGTCCTAATCCTTTTTACCATATTGTCGTATTTACTCTTCTTTTCATCTTGGCGCTTCAGTTATTGCGATTATGTGATCAGAGAACCAAGTGACAAGGCTGGAAGAAGGGGACCGTTATATCAACAGCAGGTCATGATCAACGTAATAATGACATACGTTTTTCTTTTTTTTTTTTACTGTGCTCAATTTATATGCATATATTACCATTGCAATTCTGCCAATGTAGCCTAATAAATAATGCTTATATGCACAAGTCTTCTGTTCCTTTCCAAGCTTAAGTGTAAAGCAAAACTGTATCAAAATAGGCTTATTGTATAGCTGCAGCAGATTATAAACCGCTAAATTAAATACTGCTTATTACTGTGGGATACAACTCTGACATAACATTCAATAATAATGTGTTTTCCTGCTTTTTATTACCCATACAGATATCCTATTTGCTTTTGTTCACAAGTAATATTGTCTGTTTACAAATTAGAAGGTCTAAAAGTACAGTTGCTCTGAAAGCTGCCATTTCATTTAATTGCATAGCTGCTGTATTTATATATTAAAATCTATCTAGTGATCACTTCTCAACGGCACACATTCTAGAAGCAACGAGAGCTCAGTTTCAGCAGTTTGCTAATATTTACTAAATGCTTCTGACAAAGGAATGTAAACTAAAGATAATATTATCATCTCTTCAGATGTGGCCAGAAGCTGCTCACTGAAGCAAGGAGCATTCCACCGAAGAACAAAGTGCTGTGTTTAACTGCTTGAATGCTGTTCTCCCACATTTTTTTTTCTTTTAGAGAAAATGAGATATGCTGAGTTTCATACCACTTTAAAATACCACCCAAATTGCCTAAGGACTTGTTTCCACTCTGTATGAATTGCACTATACGCACACGAGCAAAGCATTGGAACTGACAGCCCACTGAAAATCATGAAGCCACCTAATGTGTTTTTTGCATGCGTTAGTGCCTGGAAGAAAAAAAAGCAGCATTTCTTTGGACATTGCACACGTTCGTCCACTGACAAACAGAGCGGCTCTCCACAAGGCACTAATATTTTGCACAGGAATGTGCGTTGTCTGGAATGTTTGATTGTGTTTGTATCCACCCACACCAGAGGAAACAAGTTCTTAACCCTCTGGGAGATACAATTACATCACCCAGGAGGGGGCGCAGCACTTCTTTTTTTATTTTTTTAAATCATGTAGTTAGCCTAGCGCTAGCTACATGATAGCCACTGTGCAGCGGCATCCCCCCACCCCCTCCGAGCGCCTCAAGCTATCAGCGCAAGCAGGAGATTCCGTTCAGAACGGGATCTCCTGCTTGGCTTCCCCCGTCGCCATGGCGACGCTCGCGATGACGTCACCGACGTCGTGACGTCAGAGGGAGTCCCGATCCAGCCCTCAGCGCTGCCTGGCACTGATTGGCCAGGCTGCACAAGAAGTCTGGGGGGGGCTGCGTGGCACGGCGGGTAGCGGCAGATCGGCGGCTAGCGGCGGCGATCGGAAGTTACACGCAGCTAGCAAAGTGCTAGCTGCGTGTAACAAAAATAAATTATGCAAATCGGCCCACCAGGGCCTGAGAAATCCTCCTGCGCGACATACCCCGAGCTCAGCTCAGGATTATCGCCCAGGAGGTTAATTTTATTTTCCAAAAGCAATACTGTTTTGCCTGGAGCCCAGTGTAAAATATACAGCCTATCTCCTAAACAGAGTGTTTTGCTGTGCCCAGGTAAGAGAATGGAAAAGTGGGCACGGAGCTGCATAACTAGTTAGGTGAAGTTGGCAACAGGGGCATAACTATAGCCCACGTGACCTCCGCGACGATGGGGAAGGGGGGCAGGGGCTAAGGGGGCCTGCCTTTTTCTCCCCATCCAATAGCAGAGCAGCACAGCTCAGAACTAATACAGGCTTCAACAGTGCCTTGTCCTCTTGCCTTCGCTTCACTGCAGCCTGTAAGCGTACAGCAGCATTCTTCCATATGCTCCCAATGTCATGTTACGTGACATCAAGAACATTAAGGAGGAACTCTGTTGTATGCTGCCAGGCTGCAGTGAAGAGGAAAAAAGAAGACCTATAAAACAAGTATTAGTCTCCTATTATAAGGATTTTTTTGCCTTCCTCTGGATCAGAAGGGATATGTGAAGGAGCAGGCTGGTGTTAGACTTTGTTCTCTGGTTAACGTCGATGGACGTATGTCATTTTTCAACCCAAATATCTATGTAACTATTCTAGTCTGCTATTGGATGGGTAAGATAGAGGCGGGCTACCTATACTGAGGAGTGAATATGGCTACCTATACTGGTGGGCTAATCCAGCTACCTATACTGGTGGTTTAGTATGGCTAATCTAGTTACCTATACTGAGGGATTCCTAATACAGGGGGATGTATCAAGCTACCTATAGTGGGGGGCTACCTGGCGCACAAAAGCACATTGTTTTCTCTCTATTATTATGGGCAAGTTTGTTGGGGGAGGGAAGGATTATTGTATAGGCCACTCTTATTAAGAGGTTTGGGATTAGCCTTACTTGTTTTCAGTAGGGGGTGGAGGATGACTGCTCTCGCTTGCTAGAGGGATAATAAGTGGGTGGGGTGGTAAAGGAGGTAACGGCCTAACGGGTGGAGAGTGGAACTTGTGGGGGGGGGGGAATAAAATTTTTGTAGAGGGTCTCCACCCTTTGTAGTTATATCCATGGATGGCAGGGATAGCGTTGAGCATGCGAAGCACAGCCAAACTTCCTGCCTGGGAGAAGTGTTGGGTTGTGATTTTCACCTCAAATGTGGTATACATACATGGTGCATGGGGATACTCAGACAATATCCTTGCACATACCGGACAGGCGTTGGTGGGTGCTGAGGGGGTGGAGGGCACACGGACGATGATCGCCTCCTGAAACCACTTCTTTCAGACTAAGAATAAGTCCAACAAGAGAAAAGTGCTATAAAAATCAGAAAATATATTTTATAATAATATATAATTATAATCATATATTATTTTTTCATATCTGGAATTTGTGTGTATATATATATATATATATATATATATATATATATATATATAGTCACTTACATAGTAAGTCAGGAGATCACATCACTATTGTTCAAAACGGCCAGTTTAGATTGGTGGGAAACTAGTTCGCAGGTTTTTGTTTTTGGACATCCTAGGGAGAAAGTGCTATTTAGATTTTTGATGCAGCTTAGGTGCAAACAGATTGATTGACTTTCTATATCTATATATTGCTATATAACAATAGTCTGTAACCCCAGTTGTAGTGATGTATCTTTAGCCTAGGGTATTTAGTTATGTTGATGCCTGCCCAAGAGCACTCTGGTAAACCAGGTGTTGTTTCTACTCACTTTGGAACACACAACAAACAAACATTCTAATGAGATGTTCCTTGCCAGCAATAAAAATGTCGCCACCTGTGATAAATTTAAGACTGTAAATCAGGAAAAGGAGAGATTTTACAATGGTTAAACGCTGACTAAGAAAGTTCCTCTTTAAGGTCATTTATAATGAGAATCCTGATCACTTTTTTATACATTGACCTATAGTAAATACCATCTAAAATGGCAGTCCTTGCAGTTCTTTACTGTAGCTTTACTGTAACTTTTATTTACCAGGAATTTGTTTGCAGAACACCTAGTCCTATACGCCTTGCTTTAAAGAGACTCTGTAACAAATTTTTCAGCCTTAGTTCTTCTATCCTATAAGTTCCTATGCCTGTTCTAATGTGCTCTGGCTTACTGCAGCCTTTCCTAATTGCACTGTCTCTGTAATAAATCTTATCTCCTTTCCTCTGTCGTGTCTGTCGGGCTAAGGCTGGAATGTGTGGAATGTGCAGGGCTGCTTGTGATTGGTAGAATCGATACACACCCCCTCCAGGCCCCCTGCACATTCTGTATGACTCACACACTCTGTTTATGTGAGCCTATCATAAGCTGGTTAGTTTGTTTGTAAACACTGCCTAAAACTGTTAATTACAAGCCAGGATTGCAGCAGAGAGTGGCAGAAACAGCACAGAGGGGCACAGGAGAAAATAAGGAATAGAATGGTATGCTTTTTATTGTAAGAATATTAGAGTACAGATTCTCTTTAAACTCTTTCACATTGCCTTTCTGTGGGTCATCTTAACATTTTATCATTTCACATAAAGTATATTGCTTTATAGCCATTATTTTTATATTTTATTTTGATAATGTTATTTATGCTGCAGTATCATTCAGTTTTATACTTATACATTTTTGCATTTGAAGCTTTTAACTTTATTTTCCAAACTAAATTTATAATCATCGTCAGGCTGGCAAGATAAAAATATGCTTTACTGTCTTAATTAAAGGGAACCTTAACTGAACGGGGGGGGGGGGTAAAGAGTTTCACTTACCTGGGGCTATTACTAGCCCCCTGCAGCAGTCCTGTGCCCTCGGCACCGCTCTGGAATCCTCTGGTCCCCCGCTGTCACTTAGTTTCGTTTTTGACGACTCACCAGTCGCCGGCCGCCATGCGTATTATTGGACGCATTCACCAATGCAATTAGCGCTATTGCGGACGGCAATGGGCACGCGTAGATATGCGGCAACGCGTATTTTTGTACGCGTTGTGGTCCGCAATAGCGCTAATTGCATTGGTGAATGCGTCCAATAATACGCATGGCGGCCGGCGACTGGTGAGTCGTCAAAAACTAAACTAAGTGACAGCGGGGGACCAGAGGATTTCAGAGCGGCGCCGAGGGCACAGGACTGCTGCAGGGGGCTAGTAATAGCCCCAGGTAAGTGAAACTCTTTACCCCCCGTTCAGTTAAGGTTCCCTTTAAGGAACATTATGCAAATCAAGAACATTAAAAAAAAATAATTATAGTTAGATAAGCTAGTAGGTATTGCTCATATATTTTCTTCTGCTTTGGTGTGTTTTGATCAAGAATCTGTGAAAAGCTAGACAAAGATGTATTTTTTTTTCCCTTTAATTGGACTACAGAAATGCTATAGATTAATTCCTTTACTCTAGAAAAACATGATTGAGTAAATTACTGTTTATTCTGTGCATGACTCCTCCATCTACTTGAAGAAGCACCAATCAACTTATCTTTTTTTAGTGCCATACAGGTGAATCCTGTCTTTAATCACATCACTTGTATCATGTGATGTAAACATTTCCACATCACATGACCTATATAGGTCTCAAATTTGTGTATATTTGTTATTGACACTATAATGTTTGGTGTAACAATAATTATATTGGTACTATCTCTATAATCTTCCCTCTTCTAACACTAGCCGACTCCCTCTTAGCACCTACCACTAACCTCCCTCTACAAGCCTAACACTAACCTTCTCATCTCCACCCCTAAAAGTAAGCAAATAACAGAGGATGTTTCTGGCTGATGCCTGCACTGATCCTAAGCAACAGAATATTTTCCTCCCCCATATACAACATTTACAGCTCCCTCTGACTGTACAGGAAATATAGTGACTAGGCATAATGATTGCTATTAGTATTAACCAGTTCATCACTAAGGGGTTTTTCCCTTCATGGACGAGAGCAATTTTCAGATTTCAGCGCTCCTCCCTTTCATTCGCCAATAACTTTATCACTACTTATCACAACAAAATGATCTATATCTTTTTCGCCCCCATTTAATTTTTCTGTTGGTAGTACATTTTGCTTGGAATTGTTTTATTCTAAATAATCCCATTTTAATGGGAATAATAACAAAAAAATAGAAAATAAATTATTATTTTTCAGTTTTTGGTCATTATAGTTTTAAACTAAAACATGCTACTGTGAAAATGTTATTTGTCCCGGTTTTTCAACTTTTAAGTTATGTCCCGAATACAATGTTTGGTGACAATATGTTATTTGGAAATAAAGGTGTATTTTTTCAGTTTTGTGTCTGTCACTAATTACAAGCCCTTACTTGCAAAAAATAACAGTAAAATACACCCATGACCTACATATTAAAAAAGTTGAGTCCCTAAGGGTAACTATTAATGTTTTTTGATGTAGATAGATAGATAGATAGATAGATAGACAAATGTTTTGTTATTTTGGTAACTGTACGGGAGGTACGGGGTAATTTTAATGGGAACTGTATGTATTTTTACTGAATCTAATGTGTGTTGGGTGTAATTTACTGTTTGACCACTAGACATCCCCACCCCAGTTTATTCCACCTGTGCACTGAACAGCACACAGAGGAAGTAATGCATGTATGGGTTACTTTCACTTTTGCCAGTGACCAGCAGCATCTCATTGATGCCGGTGATCATTGATCACGGGCACTTAAGTCAGTGAATGCAAACTGTGTTCCCATTCACTGATCTGTGTAGTAATGGGCGGCGATGAGAACTTGAGTGCACACAAACATACATAGCAGCAAGGTACATATATCTACACCCCTTGGACCTAAGATGAAGTCTTCGGGGGTGTAGATATAATATATAAAATTAATGAAGTGGTTTAAGTAAATCTAAACCCTGGGCTTCCTCACTACTCTAAGGGCCCGTTTCCACTAGGAGCGGTGCGATGCGGCTACACAGCCGCATCGCACCGAAGGTGTGCTGAACTGAAACACATGCACAGCAATGAAAGAGTTTCCACGGCTTGCATGTTGTGCGGAGCGGTGCGGAGTGATCCGAGAATCTGCAGCATGATGCAGATTCTCGCACGGCCGCATCCGCCCACAGCTGCGTCCCATCTCCTCCATTGACTTCCGCATCGGGAGATGCGGAAGTGATGCGGCCGGCGGCGGAAGTGATGCGATGCGGGTAGGTAGCCACATTCGCATCACTTTGTAGTGGAAACCGGCCCTAAAGGATAAGCAATAGCATAATATCATTTACAAAAATGTCATTGTAACAGCCCACAGAACTCCTACTGCAGTGTAGCTACACTCAAATTACAATGGCTCATTACTAGCAGATAAGGGAGAATTAGACAGGCTGTTATCTCTTAATACAAATAGGGTAGGATTCTCTGTGTTTTGCTTCTCTCCTGTGGAAGAGTTTAGGTCCTCTAAGGTCAGGGCCGGATTTACCATACGGCACTGTAGGCACGTGCCTACAGGCGCCTGATGATGGAAAGGCGGCTCACTTCCCTCCCAAGTGCCTTCCTCCCTCCTTCCCTATGCAGAGTCCTGATGGGAGTCTAAATAAGAGGGTACTCACTCTGGCATTACACTGACAAGATCTCCCCTTAGATGGGGGCATCACTAGATACTTAATACTGAGGTTCTTTTAGCTACCTAATACATGGGGGCACCTCTAGCTACTTAATATGGAGGGTACTTCTGACTACATAATACTAAGGGGCACTTGTAGCTACCTATGATGGGCAAGGGAAGTAAGGGAGAAGTGACAGCAGGACAGCTAGCACACATGCAGTGTTTTTCCACTGAGGTTTGTAGGTCCATGGAGGGCGATTTCTAGGGTGCTAGGACATCTGTGCCTATAGGCTCCTGTGAGGTAAATCCGGGTCTGTCTAAGGTACATAGACAATAGTGTTGATTGAACAGTGTTCGCCACTGTTCGTTATTCCCCGAATATCCGGGTGTTCGGGTTCGGCTCAAACCCATCCGAGCACCTCATGGTGCTCGGGCGCGCTGTTTGGGGCCCCTAGCTAGAGAGGTAGCGGGCAGGAAGGGGGTATTGGGCATAGCAGCGGGGAGGGGAGACAGACCCACCCCTCCCTCACCTGGGTCCCCCGATCTCCGCCCCCCTCCAGCTTTAAAAAGTTAAGTAGCATCCACTACTATTAAGAGGTAATGGGCAGGGATCACTCACCTCTTCCGGTTCCAGCGTGCGTTTCAATGACGTCACTTCCTGCAACGCAGCCCACTGTATTGTAAGTGGACGGCATTGCAGGAAGTGACGTCAGTGAAGCGCACACTGGAACGCGGAAGAGGTGAGTGATCCCCGCCTGTTACCTCTTAATAGTAGCGGATGCTACTTAACTTTTTAAAGCTGGAGGGGAGCGGAGGTCGGGGGACCCAGGTGAGGGAGGGGAGGGTCCGTCTCCCCTCCCCGCTGCTATGCCCAATACCCCCTTCCTGCCTGCTATCCCTCCAGCTCTGCAGCCCCCCACGACTCGGGTCCCCATAGACTTCAATAGGGTTCAGTGTTCGGCCGAATATACCAAACATCTAGACGATGTTCGGCCTTCGCCGACCCAAACCCAAACATCTGGGTGTTCGATCAACACTAATAGACAATACGACTATCGGACAAAGGCAAAGAAGGTATATTAGCAACGAGGGGTTGCGAGTCGTTATGCAACACTGTCATTTTGTGTGTGTGTATATGTATATATATATATATATATATATATATATATATATATATACAGTATATATCCTCTTTATTTGAAAATTAAAAATACTGATGTCCAGCACTTCGTTCTAATACATATGATCAGTTGGAAATCCATATTTACCAGTCCAAGCGCAGCTGCACTGCTGAAAAGGTTAATGACAACAGGGATATGTGAGGGAGTAGGCTGGTGTTGTACTTTGTTCTCTGGTTGAACTCGATGGACGTATGTCTTTTTTCAGCCAAAAGAACTATGTAACTATGTAACATCAGTAAGATGCTGGTGCCCCTATGCCCTTTTTTATAATACCAGGATGCAGTTCATAATGTCATGTTCCGGCACATAATATTATGTTGTAACATTATGTAAACTGCTCTTCCTGTATGCTATTGCTAATCACAGCATGGTGCTACGCAGTTGGGAATCCCTGATGAATGTGAAGAACATGCAAATTAAAACATCATCTTTTTGCTATTTTAGAATGAGTGCTGTAATCAGTCATGAATCTCGTATATAGAAAAAGTGCTGGGCAATCAACATTGCTCTCCAGTATCTGTCTTCCATCACTTATATCATGTGGGACAAAGCAATGTGGAAGTACAGAGCTCCACAGCAGCCACTCAATAATGACCTTCTTGTTCTTTGTTGTGCAAAAATGATAAGGGTCAAACTTATTGGCTACTATATGGATAGCTATCAGGGCTAGATTTACCATAAGGCAGTGTAGGCACATGCCTACAGGCGCCTGATGATGGAAAGGCAGCTCACTTCCCTGCCTGAGTGGCTCCTCCCTCCATCCTCCCTCCTTCCCTATACAGATTCCTCGGCAGAGCGTAAATGAGAGGTTACTTTCCTGGCATTCCACTGATGAGATGTACTTAATACTGAGGGTAACCCTCTGGCTACTTAATACGTAGGGGCACCTGTAGGTCTGTGGTAAGTACAAAAACAGCATGTGTACATTTTATGGAAAAACATAGGGGGTACATTGGCTCGGGGATGACCTACAAAGGCATTCATGTGCTTAAAAGGTTAATAACTACTGCACTATACAATAAATCTCTAACAGAGTCCACTTTAACCACTCTACGACCACCTAACACTGCAGAGTGGCTCCCCCAAGACCGCCCAACGCCGAAAGGTTCTGGGGAATGAGATTAGCGGGGATCGCGCACATCCCTACTTGAGTGACGGATCGTTGCTGGCAGACTGTATAGAAAAGAAACCGCCGTTTAGTTACTTTGTACAGTGCTGTGATCTACTGCAGCGCTGTACTGGGGACAGCCCTGTCACTTGGCTGTCCCCTGGAGCAGCTCTCTACGCAAGATGCCTATGAGAGGGGATCGCCCTATTGGACCTCTGGGGAGGGAGGGGATAGAAAAAAATTGTCAAATTTATTTTTTTAAAAACAAACAAATAAAGCACTGTTGGTGGCAACAAAAGGAGGAAAAATGTATTTCAATGCTAAGTTGTATGGCTCTGTAGCGAGTGCAGATCACTGAATTGTAAAAAATAGCCTGGTCACTAGGGGGTTGTAAGTCTGCGGTCCTTAAAGGAGTCATCAGGGAAAATAATGTAAAATGAGTGCTACTTACCGGGGGCTTCCTCCAGCCCCAAGCTCCCAGCATGTCCCTCGCCGCAGCTCTGCCCTGCGCAGTCCGCTCCGGCCCATGTGGCGGTGCTTGACAGCGCCGCTCGCGCAGGCGCAGTACAGAGCGACCTGGAGGTCGCTCTGACGTCATCGCCGGGGACCGGAACAGAGCTGCGGTAAACGGCTGCGGGGAGAGCTGCGGCGAGGGACATGCTGGGAGCTTGGGGCTGGAGGAAGCCCCCAGTAAGTAGCACTCATTTTACATTATTTTCCCTGATGACTCCTTTAAGTGGTTAATGGGCATCAATGATACCCTATAGAATAACATAAGGACCAGGAAGGGTGAATACTGAGAGTAAAATATTGTATTTGGCTCAATCTGTGGGATATCATATAATAAGTTGAACTATCGTTGTTAATGTGCTCTGCTTTAAATTGTACCTTTATTACTAAAAAAAAAAAAAAATGATTCAAAAAATCTTTAAATTAAAAAAAAAAAAAGAAACTGATTGGATAGTGAGTTTCTCTTAGGGACAGTTAGTGACATGACTACCGGTATCTATTTTGTAAAGTGCTGAAAAAGAAGTTAGCAGTGATTTATATACAATAAAACCCCCATTATCTGGCACCAACAGGGATAAATATAAGTGTAATTTTTGGTTGCTTGAGAGTCAATGTTAAAAATAGGCCTAGCTAAAAAAAACAACAGTACTATACTCCACGCTGAATACTTACCATAAACTCTGTATTAATGTTGATAAGCAATAATTCAAAAAAAAATTGGACAAAGGGAAGACTTACAGTAATGTAACAGAGGTAAGATGTGTAAAAGTTATAAAAGATTTATGCATCCTGCAAGGCCTGGTTGCTTGAGACCCCAGGTTAACTAATATCTGGATAACAAGGCTTTTTTTTACAGTAATGACAATTTTACATAGAAAAAACAAAATGACTAAGAATATTATTAGAAACCTTGATGACATTAATAGCATTGTATTATTCCTGTGAGGTCACAGATTTCTTTACTGGCTGAACCAGCCAGATCATGCGGAAGTCTTTAAACATGTCGCTGCTGCCAGTAAAAATATGGGAAGCGTTGTAAGTTATGGATTTATACCTTCTGCTGTTATGTACAGTTTAATACTGGCTGGATGCCATCTCAGTGACAGCCTGTCTCAGTGCAATCCTCCATGCTGGGCTTCATTTCAATGGGAAATCTTTATTCAACGTATGCTTTTAATTCTCATCTACTGTGTGTGCTAATCATTAAGCTCTAACTTATTACTGTATTTACTAGATGCCTAAGGCCCCGTTCACACTTGCGGTTTTGCAAAAACCGCACCGGATGTCCGGACCGCACCGGAGCCGGATCGGACCTGAACCGTACGGTTCCTGTCCGGATCCGGTCCGGATCCGGACCGGTTGCATACGGTTTCCGTGCGGTATGAACACGGTTCCGGTCCGGATCCGGATTCTTAAAGAGATAACAACCTGTATAAATACCTGGGGTTCTGGGAGGTCAGCAGAAGCTCTGGGGTCATTGTTGGAGACAGCTGGACGTGTGGAGACCATCCTTGGATACAGAGACAGCAGTTGGGACCATGGATCCAGTCATTTTTTACGCTTATTACCTGGGAATTCTCTCCTTCCTGTTGTTTACCTACTACTATGTGGGGAGAAGGCGCGCTCCTCGCAGGAGATGGTGGGTGCACCCTCTACTAGCCAGGAGGCAGAGGAAGGGAGAGTTCCAGGCCCTCTACCGGGACCTCAGACGACACCCACAGAAGTTCTACAGCTACACTCGGATGTCTATTCCCCTGTAAGTATATAGGCCTAAATACACCAACCCCCACCATTCCTAAACACCCCACCCTCACCCCCACAACACCTCATCCCTGTATACCTAGCTAAACACACCACCCTGACCCCCACACCCCTGTATACCTAGCTATACAGTACACCCCCACCCTCCACAACACTCCCAAACCTCTTTAAACACACCTCCCCCATCCTCCACCCAACACCTTGTCCCACAACATACTTTACAGCTTCTTCCTTTCCATCTCCTGACAGGTTTGATACCCTTTTGGAGATGGTGAAGGATGACCTTAGGAAGAAGGATACCACGTTCAGGAGAGCAGTCACACCACAAGAACAACTACTCATCACACTGAGGTATGTAAAAACAAATTTTTTTATTGCAAAAACAACCACTTTCCAACATGGAAACATTCTTCCAACATGGAAGACAAAAAAATAACATATCTATGGTATAGCCCGGTCAGTTTTAAGGAACACCAACCACCAACTTTGTGCTGGAAGAGTTGTAGGGCATAGCTGCCCAAGTGTCTTTCGGGGACACCAGGCCCTAATAAATTGAAGTGCTTCAAAAACCTAACCACTGGCACAGGACCCTCTGAGCCATGGATGAAGGACACAGGTCAGTGAAAAGGCTAGGCCTCTCACCGACCAGTGTAGGTGTCCTTCATCCATGGTTTCAAGGGTCTTGTGCAAGTGGTTAGGAACAAGAAAAAAGTGAGGAGCAAGAGGAACCGATGGCAGAGGTGCATGACTACAGGTGCAGTGCAACAGGCACAAGGTTGTGACCCAGGTAGTGTCTTTCGGGGACACCAGGCCCTAAAATTGAAGTGCTTCAAAAACCTAACCACTGGCACATGACCCTCTGAGCCATGGATGAAGGACACAGGTCAGTGAAAAGGCTAGGCCTCTCACCGACCAGTCAAGGTGTCCTTCATCCATGGCTCCAAGGGTCTTGTGCAAGTGGTTAGGAACAAGAACAAAGTGAGGAGCAAGAGGAACCGATGGCAGAGGAGCAGGACTACAGGTGCAGTGCAACAGGCACAAGGTTGTGACCCAGGTAGTGTCTTTCGGGGACACCAGGCCCTAAAATTGAAGTGCTTTAAAAACCTAACCACTGGCACAGGACCCTCTGAGCCATGGGTGAAGGACACAAGTCAGTGAAAAGGCTAGGCCTCTCACCGACCAGTCAAGGTGTCCTTCATCCATGGTTCAAAGGGTCTTGTGCAAGTGGTTAGGAACAAGAACAAAGTGAGGAGCAAGAGGAACCGATGGCAGAGGTGCATGACTACAGGTGCAGTGCAACAGGCACAAGGTTGTGACCCAGGTAGTGTCTTTCGGGGACACCAGGCCCTAAAATTGAAGTGCTTTAAAAACCTAACCACTGGCACATGACCCTCTGAGCCATGGATGAAGGACACAGGTCAGTGAAAAGGCTAGGCCTCTCACCGACCAGTGTAGGTGTCCTTCATCCATGGTTTCAAGGGTCTTGTGCAAGTGGTTAGGAACAAGAAAAAAGTGAGGAGCAAGAGGAACCGATGGCAGAGGTGCATGACTACAGGTGCAGTGCAACAGGCACAAGGTTGTGACCCAGGTAGTGTCTTTCGGGGACACCAGGCCCTAAAATTGAAGTGCTTTAAAAACCTAACCACTGGCACATGACCCTCTGAGCCATGGATGAAGGACACAGGTCAGTGAAAAGGCTAGGCCTCTCACCGACCAGTGTAGGTGTCCTTCATCCATGGTTTCAAGGGTCTTGTGCAAGTGGTTAGGAACAAGAAAAAAGTGAGGAGCAAGAGGAACCGATGGCAGAGGTGCATGACTACAGGTGCAGTGCAACAGGCACAAGGTTGTGACCAAGGTAGTGTCTTTCGGGGACACCAGGCCCTAAAATTGAAGTGCTTCAAAAACCTAACCACTGGCACATGACCCTCTGAGCCATGGATGAAGGACACAGGTCAGTGAAAAGGCTAGGCCTCTCACCGACCAGTGAAGGTGTCCTTCATCCATGGCTCCAAGGGTCTTGTGCAAGTGGTTAGGAACAAGAACAAAGTGAGGAGCAAGAGGAACCGATGGCAGAGGAGCAGGACTACAGGTGCAGTGCAACAGGCACAAGGTTGTGACCCAGGTAGTGTCTTTCGGGGACACCAGGCCCTAAAATTGAAGTGCTTTAAAAACCTAACCACTGGCACAGGACCCTCTGAGCCATGGGTGAAGGACACAGGTCAGTGAAAAGGCTAGGCCTCTCACCGACCAGTCAAGGTGTCCTTCATCCATGGCTCCAAGGGTCTTGTGCAAGTGGTTAGGAACAAGAACAAAGTGAGGAGCAAGAGGAACCGATGGCAGAGGAGCAGGACTACAGGTGCAGTGCAACAGGCACAAGGTTGTGACCCAGGTAGTGTCTTTCGGGGACACCAGGCCCTAAATTATTAGTGCTTCTAAAACCTAACCACTGGCACAGGACCCTCTGAGCCATGGATGAAGGACACAGGTCAGTGAAAAGGCTAGGCCTCTCACCGACCAGTGAAGGTGTCCTTCACCCATGGCTCCAAGGGTCTTGTGCAAGTGATTAGGAACAACAAAGTAAGGAACAAGAGGAATCAAAGGCACAGGTGCAGGACTACAGGTGCAGTGCAACAGGCACAAGGTTGTGACCCAGGTAGTGTCTTTCGGGGACACCAGGCCCTAAATTATTAGTGCTTCTAAAACCTAACCACTGGCACATGACCCTCTGAGCCATGGATGAAGGACACAGGTCAGTGAAAAGGCTAGGCCTCTCACCGACCAGTGAAGGTGTCCTTCACCCATGGCTCCAAGGGTCTTGTGCAAGTGATTAGGATCAACAAAGTAAGGAACAAGAGGAATCAAAGGCACAGGAGCAGGACTACAGGTGCAGTGCAACAGGCACAAGGTTGTGACCCAGGTAGTGTCTTTCGGGGACACCAGGCCCTAAATTATTAGTGCTTCTAAAACCTAACCACTGGCACAGGACCCTCTGAGCCATGGATGAAGGACACAGGTCAGTGAAAAGGCTAGGCCTCTCACCGACCAGTGAAGGTGTCCTTCACCCATGGCTCCAAGGGTCTTGTGCAAGTGATTAGGATCAACAAAGTAAGGAACAAGAGGAATCAAAGGCACAGGTGCAGGACTACAGGTGCAGTGCAACAGGCACAAGGTTGTGACCCAGGTAGTGTCTTTCGGGGACACCAGGCCCTAAAGTTCAAGTCCAGCAAAACCAAAAGTTCCCTGACATGGTCATCTGAACACCTCTGAACCTTGGTTGAAGGAGATGGGGCAGGGAAAAGGTTGGGCTAAAAAGCCCTGTGATGGTATCCTTCCTCCGAGGATCGGAGGTATTCAGAGGAGCATGTCCAGGAACAATTTGACTTTTTTTTTCAAATTGTATCGGCACCACTACTAGAAAAGGTGGGAGTTGCTGCCTGGAAATCTGGACTCTCTTGGGTGCTGGTCGTGGATGAGCTGGACCCTGACAGCGGTGGCCCATATTGACTGCCTCTGTAGCCGGTGTACATCTGTGATGATTGCCAGGTGGGCACCGCTGTTGGTTGTGGGGGTCTAAAAATTGGTGGTTGCAATAATGGCGTGTCCATGTGCTGTTTAATCACCTCCAGCAAATTGGAATGGCACGCCATCAGGTTTTGGGAAGGCACCTTTTCCAGATATGGTATTAGAGACATCACAGTGTGAAAACACGGGTGTGCCTGCAATTTCAGTAGTTCCTTGCTTTGTTGATGCATTTGCTGCATCATGTTCTGCAGCTGGCCCACCGACTGATGATGCTGCGCACGCAGTTGGTCGATTTCTCCTCTGTGCATCTCATGCATCATTTTAAGCTCGTCCCTGTAGTGCCCATGTACAGCGTCGAGCTCACATTGCAGTGAAGTGATGTGGGACTTGTACTGCTCCATGATATGGCCCCTGTCCTCATCTTGCAACTGCCGGGTTATGAGAGTTTGGTGGCTCTGAAGAATCCCGAGAAGTCCGGAGACAGCCCCGGACATCTCGGACTCTGTCTCTCTCCTTGTTGGGGGGAGGGTACCTCGACGCCTCACTGGTGTGGTGGTCCTCACTGGTGGTGTGGCAGCATCTTCCCGTCCTCTGGCCTGTGTCGGGGTTGCCCTGCGCGCTGGTTGTGCTGCAGTCTCTCGGTGCTCCTCACTTTGTTCTTGTTCCCCTGGAGCTTCCATAGCGGTCGATTGTGGAGGTTCAGCTTCTTCCACACTCGGTCCTGCAACCTCAACATCCAAGCTCTCTTCTGCCAAGTCATCATCAAAGGAGAGAGTTGGGATTAAGGACTCCCTCCTCCTACTCCTCTCCTCGGGGCAATAGGTTACATCGGCGACGTCATCATCCACCAAGCTCTCCTCACTGCTGAACCGTGCCTCCTGGGTCGGTTCCTCTTGCTCCAAATTGTCTTCAGTCCTGTAGATAAAAACAATATTTATTGGTGTGCCAAACAGCATGTGGCGTCAATTCACAGAGCTAGCAAACACTAGCAATCACTTTATCAACCGTTTCTACCCAACATTTGATAAAGCTTGTGAGAAAAGTTCGCTAGCCATGGGAATTGAGGCCATAGCAATACATGGCCGAAGTCATGGTAAATGAGCTCTCAGTTCCTGCCCACAGTAGTGGTACTTACAGTCTAGGTTCCAGGCTTGCATTGATGAAAGACAATTGCTTGGCAAATTGGTAGTCTTTTTGTCGCCTTCCCCCGCCACTGCCACTTCGTTCGGCAAGTTTTTTCTTCCGTAGCCATTTCACGTATGCATCCCGTATATTGCGCCACCTTGTCTTGAACCTTTCTCCTGTAACGACATGAAAAATTGATTTCGATTATTTCTCTTGTAGGTACATCGCAACTGGACAAACATATACATCGCTACATGTCACATTTCGTATTGGGAAGAGCACGGTGGCAGGCATCGTCGTGAGGACTTTGAGGATCCTTTGGACGCGACTGAGGGCCAGATACATGCCTGTGCCGGACACCACGAAATGGGAGGAGATCGCCCAGGGCTTCTGGACCGAGTGCAAGTTTCCTAATTGTGTTGGCGCACTGGATGGGAAACACATCCGGATTCAGAAACCCGTGGGGAGTGGCAGCCATTATTTCAACAATAAAAAATACTTCAGCATTGTTCTAATGGCAGTGGCAGATGCGGACTACAAGTTTGTGTACGTGGATGTGGGGTCGTACGGTAGTTCCAATGACTCTGGAATTTTCCAGCGTACGACCCTTTGCCGGCTGATGGAGGAAGGCAGACTGCGTCTCCCCCGTGACAGACCCTGGCCTGGGACAAGGGCACCGGCCTACCCCTATGTGTTTGTGGGGGACGAGGCCTTCGCCCTGTCCGACCATGTAATGCGTCCGTACCCAGACAGGGGACTTGATGCCAGCCAGCTACACTTCAATGCTCGGTTGAGCCGTGCAAGGAGAATGGTGGAGTGCACATTTGGGATCCTGGTGTCAAAGTGGAGGGTGTTCCACACGCCCATGCTGCTGAAACCGGGCAACGCAGTTGTCGTGGTGAAGGCAGCATGCATCCTCCACAACTTTGTGCGGCAGGAGGAAAGAGAGACTCCGGAACCCCCGAATGTGCTTCCACTAATGCCCCTGCGGAGGTATGCAACCAGGCCAAGGGTAGTGTCACTGCGGAACAGGGACCAACTGAGACTTTATTTTACCACACCACCAGGACGAGGGTGAATGTTTGGTTTTTAATATGTTTTGTTGAAATGTGTTTATTTTGGAGTTTCAAGTTTTTGAGTGATTTTAAATGTATTAATTTTTTACAATAAATTGATGTATAATAATTGGTCATTGTGTATGTTTCATGTGCACAGGTGGGGTACATCGCAGGTGGGTGGGATACATCACAGGTGGGTGGGATACATCACAGGTGGGATACATCACAGGTGGGGTACAGGTGGGTGGGATACATCACAGGTGGGGTACTGGTGGGTGGGATACATCACAGGTGGGATACATCACAGGTGGGGTAGAGGTGGGTGGGATACATCACAGGTGGGGTACAGGTGGGTGGGTAGAGGTGGGTGGGATACATCACAGGTGGGGTACAGGTGGGTGGGATACATCACAGGTGGGGTACAGGTGGGTGGGATACATCACAGGTGGGGTACAGGTGGGTGGGATACATCACAGGTGGGGTACAGGTGGGTGGGATACATCACAGGTGGGTGGGATACATCACAGGTGGGATACATCACAGGTGGGGTACAGGTGGGTGGGATACATCACAGGTGGGGTACTGGTGGGTGGGATACATCACAGGTGGGATACATCACAGGTGGGGTACAGGTGGGTGTGATACATCACAGGTGGGTGGGATACATCACAGGTGGGGTAGAGGTGGGTGGGATACATCACAGGTGGGGTACAGGTGGGTGGGATACATCACAGGTGGGGTACAGGTGGGTGGGATACATCACAGGTGGGGTACAGGTGGGTGGGATACATCACAGGTGGGTGGGATACATCACAGGTGGGATACATCACAGGTGGGGTACAGGTGGGTGGGATACATCACAGGTGGGGTACTGGTGGGTGGGATACATCACAGGTGGGGTACAGGTGGGTGGGATACATCACAGGTGGGGTACTGGTGGGTGGGATACATCACAGGTGGGATACATCACAGGTGGGGTACAGGTGGGTGTGATACATCACAGGTGGGTGGGATACAGCACAGGTGGGGTACAGGTGGGTGGGATACATCACAGGTGGGATACATCACAGGTGGGGTAGAGGTGGGTGGGATACATCACAGGTGGGGTACAGGTGGGTGGGTAGAGGTGGGTGGGATACATCACAGGTGGGGTACAGGTGGGTGGGATACATCACAGGTGGGGTACAGGTGGGTGGGATACATCACAGGTGGGGTACAGGTGGGTGGGATACATCACAGGTGGGGTACAGGTGGGTGGGATACATCACAGGTGGGGTACAGGTGGGTGGGATACATCACAGGTGGGTGGGATACATCACAGGTGGGATACATCACAGGTGGGGTACAGGTGGGTGGGATACATCACAGGTGGGGTACTGGTGGGTGGGATACATCACAGGTGGGATACATCACAGGTGGGGTACAGGTGCGTGTGATACATCACAGGTGGGTGGGATACAGCACAGGTGGGGTACAGGTGGGTGGGATACATCACAGGTGGGATACATCACAGGTGGGGTACAGGTGGGTGGGATACATCACAGGTGGGGTACAGGTGGGTGGGATACATCACAGGTGGGGTACAGGTGGGTGGGATACATCACAGGTGGGTGGGATACAGCACAGGTGGGGTACATCACAGGTGGGGTACAGGTGGGTGGGATACATCACAGGTGGGGTACAGGTGGGTGGGGAACAGGTGGGTGGGCCACGGGTGGGTGGGCAACACGTGGGTGACACAAATCCATAGCAAAAGTGGAATACATCACAAGCTTAAACCACAAGCCCCCCCCAAAAACTTCTAGTCAACATACCCTCTGTGCCTTGCTGTCTCTTGCTCAAGTGCTCAAAGTCCTCCACATACAGCTTGGCAATTTTTTTCCACAGGCCTCTGCATTTTTTGATGTTGCTGTGGTCCGCATCCCCCTTGTCCCACAGGGCTGGTACCTGCTGCACCTGTAGGATGAGGTCTTCTGATGTGTAGGGCCTCACCCCCTCGCTATCAGACAGATCCTGCTCCATATTGCTGCCAAAGAGCTCCAGCATGAAGTCACTGCTGCTCCACTCTGTGAACGCTGGTGCCATGTGGTCCCCATCCAAAATGGCCACCATACCATAGAGTCAGCATAGGAAGTGTGGTACAACATCCGGTTTTTATAGCCAGTGTGTTGTGCGCTCTCCGGTTCTCATTGGTTTCCATTGGCCGGATGCAACATTCCGGCTCCGGTCCGGATACGTCAGCCGGACCAGCCGGACCAAAAAATAGCGCATGTTGGAACGGACGCCGGAGTCCGGATCCGGTCCGGCTCCGGTCCGGACGAAACGGACGCATGTGAACGGTCGCATAGACTTTCATTGCTATGCCGTGCGTCCGTTTCGTCCGGTCCGCATGCGGTCCGGCTCCGGCACGGCTCCGGCACGGCGATTCCGGATAGCAGCCGCTAATGTGAACCGGGCCTAAACCCCAAATAATAGTGGATCTTACCATATCAGCAGTTTATTGCTCTTTTGCTGCTATCGCTGTTATTTTAGAGACAGCAGAATGACATGTATGGAAATGAAGAAATGACTAGAGTGTCAAACTCCCTCTTAAATGTATCCTGTAGAGTGCTGACATAGGGCTATAATTAGAGTGCCAGTACGGTGTTCCACTGCGCTGTGTGACAAGGGAGGAACAGAACCACATTCAATGCAGCAGCTGACAAGAAAAAACACTACACCGTCCTGCCAAACAAAACCTAACAATGTGCCTGCTTCATGCACAATCTGCTGCTGTGACAAGGCTTACTAACTGAAGAGCTTACTCAGCAAATGTCCCCCCCATTATTAATACATGATTGGCTACAAAGGCAACAGGATATTCTATAGATATACAGTAAATATGTAAATAAATAAATAAATAAATAAATAAAATAAATGACAATGATGATAACATTAAAGAGGTACTGTAGTGACATATAGTAGATTGCAATAAGCTATTCAGGAAACGCTTCCTATATCTATATCTTGCTGTATATTGCTATGTGGCCCCACTCTCCAAGTGATACTTAGCCTAGGCTGCTTAGCTATGAGGAATTCTCCTCCCAGAGCATTCTGGGATACAAGGCATTGTTTGCACTAGCTTTGGAATTCTCAGAAGCAAACACTCCACAAAGATCACCTGACAGGACTAAAGATGTCACCACCAGTGATACATTTCAGAATGTAAATTGGGGAGCGGAAAGATATTACAATGGGCAAACATTGACTAAATAAATTATTAATGGATATTGTAATATATATATATATATATATATATATATATATATATATATATATATATATATATATATATATATATATGATCTTCTAAAAAAGTTAGCATATTGTGATGAAGCACATTTCATCCGACCAATAAAAGAAAAGTGTTTTTAAAACAAAAAAAGTCAACCTTCAAATAATTATGTTGAGTTATGCACTCAATACTTGGTCGGGAATCCTTTTGCAGAAATGACTGCTTTAATGCGGCAATCAGCCTGTGGCGCTGCTCAGGTGTTATGGAGGCCCAGGATGCTTCGATAGCGGCCTTAAGCTCATCCAGAGTGTTGGGTCTTGCGTCTCTCAACTTTCTCTTCACAATATCCCACAGATTCTTTATGGGATTCAGGTCAGGAGAGTTGGCAGGCCAATTGAGTACAGTAATACCATTTACCAGTGGTTTTTGCACTGTGAGCAGGTGCCAGGTCGTGCTGAAAAATGAAATCTTCATCTCCATAAAGCTTTTCAGCAGATGGAAGCATGAAGTGCTCCAAAATCTCCTGATAGCTAGCTGCATTGACCCTGCCCTTGATAAAACACAGTGGACCAACACCAGCAGCTGACATGGCACCCCAGACCATCACTGACTGTGGGTACTTGACACTGGACTTCAGGCATTTTGGCATTTCCCTCTCACCAGTCTTCCTCCAGACTCTGGCACCTTGATTTCCGAATGACATGTAAAAGTTGCTTTCATCCGAAAAAAGTACTTTGGACCACTGAGCAACAGTCCAGTGCTGCTTCTCTGTAGCCCCGTTCAGGCGCTTCTGCCGCTGTTTCTGGTTTAAAAGTGGGTTCATGCTTCCATCTGCTGAAAAGCTTTATGGAGATGAAGATTTCATTTTTCAGCACGACCTGGCACCTGCTCACAGTGCCAAAACCACTGGTAAATGGTTTACTGACCATGGTATTACTGTGCTCAATTGGCCTGCCAACTCTCCTGACCTGAACCCCATAGAGAATATGTGGGATTTTGTGAAGAGAGAGTTGAGAGACGCAAGACCCAACACTCTGGATGAGCTTAAGGCCGCTATCAAAGCATCCTGGGCCTCCATAACACCTGAGCAGTGCCACAGGCTGATTGCCTCCATGCCATGCCGCATTGAAGCAGTCATTTCTGCAAAAGGATTCCCGACCAAGTATTGAGTGCATAACTCAACATAATTATTTGAAGGTTGACTTTTTTTGTTTTAAAAACACTTTTCTTTTATTCATCGGATGAAATGTGATAATTTTTTGAGATAGGAATTTTGGGTTTTCATGAGCTGTATGCCAAAATCATCAATATTAAAACAATAAAAGGATTGAACTACTTCAGTTGTGTGTATTTGAATCTAAAATATATGAAAGTCTAATGTTTATGAGTACATTACAGAAAATAATGAACTTTATCACAATATGCTAATTTTTTGAGAAGATCCTGTATATGTGTGTATATACTACAACAATATGATGCTCTCTTTCAAACCTTTTCTTTAACCCAAAAAAAAAAAACAAAAAAAAAAAACTGTACTGAATATACCTTAATGAATAAAACTGCTTTTTTTTGTACAATATTACTTAAGACACTTTTAAGTCAATATTTGCCCATTGTTAAATATTTTCTCTCCCTGATTTACATTCCTAAATTAATCACAGTTGGCAAGTCGACAGCTTTACTGCTGGCAAAGGAAATCAATGCAGAATGTTTGTTTGTTTTGTGTTCCGAATTGAGCAGAAAAAACACTTGGTCTCCCAGAATGCTCTGGGCCAGAAGGCCAGAAATAAACAAACAAGTCTAAACATCTCCATTGCAGTTCACACTCATTATGGAACACTACACTATGGAACTCCCTACCTCCCTCCATTAGGGTTTCCCCCACCTTGAACATCTTCAAGAAGGCCCGCAAAACTTACCTTTTCACTCTGGCCTACCCCTCTCACTAGTGCTCTAAACCCGCAACTGAACTCTGGTCCCCTACCTTTCATGTCCCTACCTCTCCCTCTAGATTGTAAGCCTTCGGGCAGAGTCCTCCTCCTTACCTGTTCATGCACCTCCATTAACGTACACCCATCCTATGGATCTGAGTGAACTCTTGAGTGAACTTGACTTACCTAATCTCCATGCTCCCATCCAGTGACTGACTAAGCATTACCTTGTACTCATACTGTGCTGTGTGATCTGGTTTTCATGTATTCCTGTATTGTCTTATTGCTGTATGTCACCCCTAAATATTGTCTGTAACCTTAACTAATGTCCAGCGCTGCGTAATATGTTGGCGCTTTATAAATATAATAAATAAATAAAATTTATAACCAGGGCTGGATTTCTGCAAAGGCCACGGGAGCTGTTCATGAAAGAGAGGGGCTTCAGTACATGGATGGTACACACGGAAGAGGGGTCTCCACATGGAATGGAAGGGGCACTGCTGCACATAAAAATGAAAGCCACAGCATGCTTGACCTGGTGGCACAAAAAGTATAAATCAGGTCTTGATTATAATGCTTGCGTTATGCAAAAGCTTACTGTATTAGGGTCCTGGTCATTTCTATTTGAATATAAAACTTTTATTTGTTTAGCTGCTTGGATTGAAACACTCCATTGTTGATCAAAACAGCTTGTAAAAGTGTAATTGGAATTGTATATTGACAAGAATTTACATAACTATCTATTATTAATATTCACAATCTCCTCCGGCATTTGTGGTAAATAATTACATTTAACAGCAGGATGTCCATTCAGTTACAGTTTACAACTGTGTTGTTTCATTATTAAGCATTATTTTTCTTCATTAGGGTCAAAACAAAATGCATTTTTACAGAAAATGGTTATTCATTTCCACTTTCAAAAGAAGAACTACGACTAAAGTGTTTCTGTGAAGCTACATTTTAAATACAGAGGAAAATACTGAGGGAAAAAAAACACTTTTATTTTGTAAAGTAGTCCAGACAGAAACTTGTGAATTATAAACTTTGCTCATGATGAAAATAACTCATTATTAAAAGTCACCTTCTATGAATCTGCACATCAAAGTAATAAGTAGAACCACAGGTACCAGTTGTTGAATCATTGTGAAAAGAAAGTAATGTGAGCTCCTGTTCTTTCGTATCAGTCAGTGAACACCAATCACATTAGAAGAACTTACACAGGAGACCAGGGTTCGAATCTCGGTTCTTCCTGTTCAGTAAGCCAGCACCTATTAAGTAAGGAGTCCTTGAGGAGTCCCTAACACTGCTACTCCCTACGGAGTAGTATCCTAGTTGCCCGTCAGTTGTTCTGTGTCTTGTCATGAAACAATAAAAAAACACTGTGCTGCCACTTTAAATCAGTGTGTATATCACACAGGTGGGCTTCGAAAGGTATTAAACAAATAAAAAATTAATATAGATAGGGCTTGATTCATTAAGCTGCACTGCTAAAGCAGCGCACCTTAATGTGAAGGAGCGCCCACTATGCATGCCTTACATAGCAGCGCTCACTGCTATTTAAAGTGAACCTCCAGACTAAAAATCTACTCAGCAGCACTGAAAAGGCTGGTGTTTCTTTAACAGGTTCACAGCATCAGAACTTTGTTTTTCTTACCCAAGCCTCCTTTTTAGCTGCACAGACGAAAACTGCCCGGGCATTTTTTCCCCTGATGCTGTGCAAAGCATAATGGGATTTCTGATGTTGTTGTTCTCGTTCTGCTGTTTTAGTGCAATTTTTTGGGAAATTCTGAATTTGAGATTTGAAGCCTACCGCGAGTAGCTGGGAGGGGTAATCAGGACACAGGACTGTTGGAACTGTGTCTCTTGCTTCCAGTCACCTCCTTTCAACCAAAAAGATGGCTGCCCCCATGAAAAAGATGGCTGCCCCCATGAAATCTCAAATATTTACCTGTTCTTTTAAAACAGGGTGGGTAAGAGATTATATTACCTATCTATTTTAATTAACATAACTAATGTAACTTAATGACAGTATGTTTTTTTAGGCTGAAGTTCCCCTTTAAAGTGAACCTCTGGACTAAAAATCGACTCAGCAGCACTGAAAAGGCCTGGTGTTTCTTTAACAGTTTTACAGCATCAGAACCTTGTTTTTCTTATCCAAGCCTCATTTTTAGCTGCACAAAAGAAAACTGCCCGGGCTTTTTTCCCCTGATGCTGTGCAAAGCATGATGGGATGCTCCTATCTAAGGATAAGGAAGGCACGCTCCTATCTAAGGAAGGCACGCTCCTATCTAAGGATAAGGAAGGCACGCTCCTATCTAAGGATAAGGAAGGCACTCTCCTATCTAAGGAAGGCATGCTCCTATCTAAGCAAGGCACACTCCTAAGGAAGGCATGCTCCTTACCTAGCAGTGAGCGCTACTATGCAAGACATGCATTAGCGGCCGCTCCTTCACATTAAGGTGCGCTGCTTTAATGAACCAAGCCCATGGTGCTGATTCATACTATCCAATGAGCATGTGGTTAATATAGCAACACAGTAGTGTTCTTACAATCCACCTGGAGCATAAATGGAATAAAAAGATTTCTTAATAGTTTTTACCCAATACAACACTTTGGGCCAGATCCAATTTACGTTTTCTCTAGGTCATATTTCAACTCTTTTCAATAAAATACCTTTTAAGCCACAAGCAACAAAATACCTACAATAATTATGACAGTACCTGTTCACTTACTTTTTGGTGTGTGTGTGTTTTTTTTTTTTCAGTTGCAGAGTGCTGAAAGTTATGCTTAAAAGCTGTCACCTCCATACATTTCCTCTTTAATCTCCAGATACCTCCCCATCCGGATCCTCCGTTTTCTCACAGGAGACTCTTTTGTCCTCCAGCCTAGTCACCTCCTCTCACTCTCGCATCCAGGACTTCTCACGGGCTGTCCCTCTCCTTTGGAACTCTCTCCCACAGCCTGTTGGTCATGCTCCAAGCCTGGAATCCTTCAAACGCACTCTGAAAACACACTTGTTCAGACAAGCATATTATTTGCTATAGGTAGTATTAAAGGTTCACTGCCTCATCCATTAACCCCTGTGTCTCCTTTCCTATTGTTTCCTCCCCACTACCACCCTCTAGATTGCAAGCTCGCAAGGGCAGGGACCTCCTCCTAGTATTTCTCATACTGCTGTAATTTACCATATGCACATCTCAAACTACACATTAACTCTGTATGTATTTATATTTTTACTATTGAATGTCATGACTGCACAGTGTCTTGAATTTCTCATGTATATATGTTCCCCAATATTTGTTTGTACTCTGTACAGCAATAATAAATAATAATAATAATATATTTAACAGAAGATTAAAATTATCTCCTAGGAAAGAGTAAATTGGATCGGGGCCTTTAAATCTCAAGACTTATAGCAAAGACACAAAGTATAGCCTAATTGCTGGTTTGTTTTCTCAGTAAATATTTGCATTTGTCACCCAATGTCTGCACTAATGCTAAAAGGTTTCATGCTGAGTCTAGCAAAATAAATTGAGTGATGTTAAACTTGAAAAAAATATTACTGGATAAATTAAATATATCACATACATACCTTTGCCTGATAATGTTTTCCAACTTAAAGAACAAGCCAAGTATAACGTTGATGAGTATTTACTGCCAGAGGCAGCTCAGACTGAATTATTGTTTTTGTAACAATTACTGTTAAACACCTTCTCTGCAACTTCACATAGTTTGAAATATTATGTATTCAGCATTTTAAGATATCTTCTCATTTCAGCTAAATGCTTACTGTTCACTTTTACTTCTACAGTATCTGCCAAGTTTGTGAACTTTTCCAGCAGCAGTGAATATTCCTGAGAAAAACATAAAAATTCATGATATCATACGTTTTTTTTCTCTTTAAGTTTGTTTTAATAGCATATAGATGCAAAACAGCTTGTAGTGTTTTAAATGAATTGGAGTACCCTTTTAAATTTCAAAACTACTTCCCTGTGTTTTATTCTAAAATGTTAAGAATGTTTATTTGCCATCTAGAATAATTTAGTAATCTATAAATTGTTTTAAACACATTAAGCCACAACATTAAAAAAAATATGCAAGCAGCATCCCTAATGTTTGTAGAGTCCAATGTATTCTCAATTGCATTTATTTTTTAGCTCCTTGTAAACAAGAAATATTTGGGGAATAATTATATGTTTAATTTCATCATGTTACAAACATGCCCCTGAGATGCCCAAATGGCCTGGCCTATCTCCTCTCCTCTTTATTGAGAGGCACAATCATTATAGGACTTAGCAATTACACAAGTTATCTATTATGAACTTCATATTCAAAATGGATTTTCTTTGAAATGTGTAACCCAAGGGCATGATTGGCTCTTTGGCTCTGCATGTGCAGGATCTTGTTTAATAGCGTATACTCAATATAATGGCACTATAGGCTCTCCAATGTATTAAGATATCTAAAACAGAAAAGAAAAGGTTGATGACCTGATAGAACATGGAGATTATTTTCTCACCTTGAAGCCCTTATACTTCCTTTCCACAGCACCCAATGGGGAACTTGCAAACCTGATTAAGCATAAGTGAAAGTAGCGAAAACCACACACTTAACATAGAACGGGGCCAAGATGGCCATCCTTGGCAAAGACTCTTATTAACCTCCTGAGCGTTACGTCGTTCAGGAGGTTTTGTTACTTTGTGCCCAATTTGTAAATAATTGTCCTTAATGACTGTAAATCCTCTAGCTAGCACTAGGCTAGCTAGAAGAAGTCTCCGGCACTCCCCGATCGCCGCCGCTCCCCCGGTATATACATTACCCAGCCTGGATCCAGCGATCGGCACAGCCTCCCGGACAGCTCCGGTCTTCACTATGGGGAGGATCGCAGATGACGTCGCCGAAAACCCGATCCTCCCCAAAGAGAGACCGGAGCTGTGCCGGGAGGCTGCGCGATCGCTGTATCCAGGGGGGTAACACATAAACTGGGGGATCGCGGTGATCCGCGGCAATCGGGGGGTGCCCGACACTTGCACTAGCTAGCCTAGTGCTAGCTAGATGATTTACAGCCACTAGGGACAATTATTTATTTATGGGGGACTCCTGGTGCCACAGAGCGGTATGCCCGACATAGTGTCAGGCATACCGCTAAGGAGGTTAAAGTGGTATTTCCTCTTTGTTCAAAAAGATTATTTAGAGCATAAAATCTACTACCACAAAAAAAAACTGTAGCAGAACAGCATTCAAACAGTTAAACACAGCACTTTGTTCTTCAGTGGAAAGCTCCTAGCTTCAGTGGAAAACTTATGGCCGCATTCGAAGAGGTGATAACATTATGTCAGATACCTATAGTAAACATTAGAAAACTGTTGAAACTGAGCTGAGAAGCAGAGAGCTGAGAAGTGATCACTAGATAGATTTTAATATATAAATACAGCAGCTATGCAATAAAATGTACTGACAGCTTTCAGAACAGATGGACAGTACTTTGGGAATTTGTAATTTGTAGACAGACAATTTAAGTTGTGCACAAAAGCAAATATGGTAACTATATGGGTAATAAAAAGTAGAAAAAAAACCTTTATTTTTATTGAATGTTATGGCAGAGTTTTATCCCAATTTAAACACATGTCTTTTATTAATCACATTATCACAGCACATTAAGTATTCTTTGTTGAAATACAGTGTAGAACCTTTGCACTCTGATATAACATAAAAAAGCTGTTATTGATTTTTGCCTTTGTGCAGTCTTAATTTATTCAATGTACAGCCGATTAATAATGCCCTTAAAGTACCTCAGCGGCAGCTTAACAAAGAAGGGAGAAGAGTTTATGCTCACCTCTCCAGTTAAAGAACCATAATGACATATAGTGGAATGAAATAAAATATTCATGATGCCCAATGTTAATTATCCTGGCTTTAAAAACACTTCCTATATCTATGCATTGCTGTATATTGGTATGTAACCCCACCTTTCTAGTGATGTTTAGCCTAAGCTATATGGCACACAGCCTCCTGCCAGAGCATTCTGGGAGATCAGGAGTTCCTGCTCACTTCACAACAAACAAACAAAAAAAACATACTCAGTGATGCTCCTTGCTAGCAGATAAGAGTTTAGATCAGGGTGAGGAAAGATTTTATAATGGGCAAATACTGGCTAAATAATGTATCACTTATCATTTATAGCTCATGGTTACCTAAAACTAGGTCAGGGGTCTCAAACTGGATGCCACGACACCCTGGTGCACCTCGAGAACCTCCCAGGGGTGCCTTGGCATTCATCCCCATTCCTTGTGCATTGTCATCAGGTAATGAAACCACTCATTGATATACAATGGATGGGTCAGTGACCACTTGGAGGAGGGACGCTGCCTAATGGGGGTTACTGACTACTTGAAGGGGGGATGTCTGTGGCCTAATTATCATCACTAGCTACTTGAAAGGAGGCAAATGCTGCCTAAAGGGCATCACTAGGTACCTGGAGAGGGGATTCTACCTAATTGGGGGATGGGGTCACTCTGTCATTGACTCTTTGGAGGGGGTTGGGATGTCTAATAAGCATCACTAGCTACTTGGGATAGGGGCTGTCTAATAATGGTAATAACTACATCTTTGTAGTTGTTTTTGCCTCGGGCGCCTTGAAAAAAATTCAAAGCCATCAAGGCACCCTCACACCAAAAAGTTTGAGAACCACTGCACTAGGTTATTTTAAGGGTTTCAAAGGGACCAAAAACCCCTCTTTCTAAAAATAGCTATGCTAAATATCTTACAAAACACAGTGGCCCATCCTCATTCTTGTAGTATAGTCTTCTCTCTCTCCCTGCCCTGCAATACCTCGATGAAACATAAACATAATGAAGCATTGGAGGGATATCGCCTAGCAGAGGATGGTGGCTTCAGTCCCAGAAATCTGATGAATCAGGCTGCATTGAGTGGATTGCAATAAATTTGGATGAACTAAGAGGATGTTTTATGTTTAGCAGAGTTACATTGTTTTCTGGATTGTAATAAAGATCCGCTGACAGATTTACGTCCCTACTAGACTTGCACTTGCATGAATTTTCATCACTGGTGTAGACCCGGATAGGCCAGCAAGGGCAAATCCTATGCCCATTAAGAGTGCCAGTGATGCAGTACTTACAGGAATCCAATCTAGTGTAGTGCACATTTGTATTCATTACAGCAGATGGAAGAGGCCACACTGAGCAGGCATAGGTGGAGAGGTTAAAGCACAATCTAACTAGCTCTTGGCGGAAGTAATATAATTGCGTGAGGAGGTTCTGGGTCACAAAAGCTGCAATTTTCCAATAGTACAAGCTAGCATTTACCCCATATCATGTATTGTTTTGGATCTACATGTCACAACAGTTCACTAACATATGTCACATTAGCACACCATCATGTAGATAGCTCGAAAATAAAAAATGTGAAAATAACAAACATGCTTTAAAGGACACCTTAAGTGAGAGGAATATGGAAGCTGACATATTTATTTCCTTTTTAATGATACAAATTACCTGGCTGTCCTGCTGATCCTCTGCCTCTAATATTTTTAGCCACAGACTGTGGCAAACCTGTGAGGTGATTGTGAATGAGGTGAATTTTCATGTTTCCCTCTCTGAGGTAGCGGCTTCCCTAATTGGCTAAATGTTTGAGGTGCAGGGATTAATGGAAAGTGCTGAGTCAAATAGGTAGCTTACATCTGATTGGTCGGCTCAGGGAAGGTGAAGTTTTCTGCCAGGTGTTGCTGGGGTGAAACAATGTTGCAGCAACAAATCACAGGTAAGGGGGTCCTTCGGCCACTTCAGCTGCCTTTTTTCCAGTGTGGACTATGACAAGTTCCACACCCACCTCTCCATACATCTTCATGGATTCGTCATGGTCAATCTTTATGCGGTAAGTCACACTGAAGGTGTGGACAAGCTTTAGCGGTGGGGTCCCAAGGAGCATTAGTTTAATATGAAGTTAGTCTGAACTGTGATGGTTAGAGATGGCCCGAACCTCCAATGTTTGGTTTGCGAACGTCCGCAAAAAGTTTGGTTCACGCGAACTTCCACGAACCGCGATAGACTTCAATGGGGAGGCGAACTTGGAAAAATTGAAAAATTTATGCTGGCCACAAAAGTGATTCTATATACAAAAGAACTGGCACACCAAGCAATTGAAATGCTTAAATTTTGTTGTATTGTAAACACAAGGAAAATAGCATGTAAAGTACAAAGTACATACAATGGGCTCTGTACAGCAAAGAAAATAGCACAAACAATTATTCAATAAACTAGCAAAGTTACACAGCAACGGCAAACACAGCAAAAGGGATCAAAAGAGACAATCATTGCATCAAAAATCATTACTGCCAACAAAGTTCATATAGCACTGTGATGTATCTGCTCAATGGCAGATCAGAGAGAGAGGCAGCTGGCAGCGTTGAGGGGAAAAGAAAATGATTGTCCAGTAAGCAGAATAAATTACCCTGACAGCGCTGTTTCGATTCCTCTTCAGAGAGTAAGGATAAGGTCCCCAGATAGTGCTGCACCCACAAAATAGATGGAAAAGATGTTTCAAGGGGTCTAACACCTGGAGGGGGGCATGGCGGAGTGGGATAGACGCCAAAAGTCCCAGGGAAAATTCTGGATTTGACGCAAAGCAGCGTTTTAAGGGCCGAAATCACATTGAATGCTAAATTGCAGGTCTAAAGTGCTTTAAAACATTTTTCATGTGTATACATTAATCAGGGAGTGTAATGAGAATACTGCTTCACACTGACATATCAAACTCACTGTGTAACGCACCACAAACAGCTGTTTGTGTAGTAACGGCCATGCTGGACTGGTGCGCACTATGGCCAGAGTGCAGGCCGTGGCGGCTTTACAGCCCATATGGTCGCCGGGTTGAGGTAGCTGAATGACAGAACAGTGACTGTCCAGCTGATCAAATTTGGTCTGTCTACAATGAAGCAATGACCTTATTATCTTGGGTGTGCCCCCCCCCCCCCGAGACACTCGTATAGCCTGCAGTCATTGCTTCATTGTGATACGCAAGCCCCTTCCAGGGGCAAGGTAATGATCACGAAGGGGAATTGGCACATGTACATGCCTTTTGTTTTGTTGTTGCAGCCGCAGTGCAGCCAGAAAAATTAGGCAAGCATGTACATGCAGCAGAAAAATTATTATAGCGGCCGCTGCCTTAAAAATTCAGGAATCTGCCTGGAGTCCTGGACCCTGTTGGTGGTGGCGGAGAAGGCAGTCAAGCGGCCTGCAGGCAGAGATGCTGTGTGGGGAGCGACTTAGTCTTGGGGCAGGCAGTCACACGGCGTGCAGGCAGAGATGCTGTGTGTGGGGACTGACTTAGTCTTCGGGCAGGCTTGACCGTGCTTTGCAGACCACATGGTGAGATGGTCCCTTGACCCAACTCTGTGTGCCAGAGATGACATCACTTGCCTTTTTTGAGAAATAATTGCATATCTTCCACTGCGGTGTGTGTATTTGCTTTTGTGTGCTGCTTTCCCTCAGGTGGTCATCCCATTGCAGTTTGTGCTTTGTAATCATGTGCCTTTGTAAGGTAGTTGTCCCTACGCGGTTCTTGGTCTTTCCACGGCTCAATTTTTGGTGGCAGAGAGTACAGATGGCATTGCTCTCATATGAGACAGACACACAAAAACATTTCCACAATGTCGAGCCCTGGGATGATGGCATTTTGGTGGTGGCGGCCGACTGAGTGTTAAGTGCTGCTAGCAGCGGCCTAAAAGGGAAGGTTCAGGGACTGTTTAAAAAAAATAAAAATCCGCATCCACTTACCTGGGGCTTCCTCCAGCCCGTGGCAGGCAGAGGTGCCCTCGGCGCCGCTCCGCAGGCTGCCGGTGGTCTCCGGTGGCCGACCCGACCTGGCCAGGCCAGCGGCCAGGTCGGGCTCCTTCCGCGTTCCAAAATGCGCCTCACGGCGGTGCGCTGCCGTCATCGGACTTCCTCCGGGCTTTACTGCGCAGGCTCAGAACTACTGAGCCTGCGCAGTAAAGCCCGGAGGACGTCCGATAACGTCAGCGCGCCGCCGTGAGGCGCATTTTGGAACGCGGAAGGAGCCCGACCTGGCTGCCGGCCTGGCCAGGTCGGGTCGGCGACCGGAGACCACCGGCAGCCTGCAGAGCGGCGTTGAGGGCACCTCCTGCCTGCCACGGGCTGGAGGAAGCCCCAGGTAAGTGGATGCGGATTTTTATTTTTTTAAACAGTCCCTGAACCTTCCCTTTAAAAATTCAGGAATCCGCCTGGAGTCCTGGACCCGGTTGGTGGTGGCGGGCAGAGATGCTGTGTGGGGACTGGGGACCGACTTAGTCTTGGGGCAGGCAGTCACACGGCCTGCAGGCAGAGATGCTGTGTGTGGGGACTGACTTAGTCTTCGGGCAGGCCTGACCGTGCTTTGCAGACCAGGCATCCGTGGTCAGATGGACCCTTGATCCAATGCTGTGTGCCAGAGATGACACCACTTGCCTTTCAACATCACGGTACAGTTTGGGTATTGCCTTTTTGGAAAAATAATTGCATATCTTCCACTGCGGTGTGCGGATTTGCTTTTGTGTGCTGCTTTCCCTCAGGTGGTCATCCCATTGCAGTTTGTGATTTGCAATCATGTGCCTTTGTAAGGTAGTTGTCCCTACGCGGGTCTTGGTCTTTCCACGGCTCAATTTTTGGTGGCAGAGAGTACAGATGGCATTGCTCTCATATGAGACAGACACACAAAAACATTTCCACAATGTCGAGCCCTGGGATGATGGCATTTTGGTGGTGGCGGCCGACTGAGTGTTAAGTGCTGCTAGCAGCGGCCTAAAAGGGAAGGTTCAGGGACTGTTTAAAAAAAATAAAAATCCGCATCCACTTACCTGGGGCTTCCTCCAGCCCGTGGCAGGCAGAGGTGCCCTCGGCGCCGCTCCGCAGGCTGCCGGTGGTCTCCGGTGGCCGACCCGACCTGGCCAGGCCAGCGGCCAGGTCGGGCTCCTTCCGCGTTCCAAAATGCGCCTCACGGCGGTGCGCTGCCGTCATCGGACTTCCTCCGGGCTTTACTGCGCAGGCTCAGAACTACTGAGCCTGCGCAGTAAAGCCCGGAGGACGTCCGATAACGTCAGCGCGCCGCCGTGAGGCGCATTTTGGAACGCGGAAGGAGCCCGACCTGGCTGCCGGCCTGGCCAGGTCGGGTCGGCGACCGGAGACCACCGGCAGCCTGCAGAGCGGCGTTGAGGGCACCTCCTGCCTGCCACGGGCTGGAGGAAGCCCCAGGTAAGTGGATGCGGATTTTTATTTTTTTAAACAGTCCCTGAACCTTCCCTTTAAAAATTCAGGAATCCGCCTGGAGTCCTGGACCCGGTTGGTGGTGGCGGGCAGAGATGCTGTGTGGGGACTGGGGACCGACTTAGTCTTGGGGCAGGCAGTCACACGGCCTGCAGGCAGAGATGCTGTGTGTGGGGACTGACTTAGTCTTCGGGCAGGCCTGACCGTGCTTTGCAGACCAGGCATCCGTGGTCAGATGGACCCTTGATCCAATGCTGTGTGCCAGAGATGACACCACTTGCCTTTCAACATCACGGTACAGTTTGGGTATTGCCTTTTTGGAAAAATAATTGCATATCTTCCACTGCGGTGTGCGGATTTGCTTTTGTGTGCTGCTTTCCCTCAGGTGGTCATCCCATTGCAGTTTGTGATTTGCAATCATGTGCCTTCGTAAGGTAGTTGTCCATACGGGGTCTTGATCTTTCCACAGCTCAATTTTCGGTGGCAGAGAGTACAGATGGCATTGCTCTCATCTGAGGCAGACACACAAAAAATGTCCACACCACTAAGCCCTGGGATGATGGCACTTTGGTGGTGGCGGCCGACTGAGTGTTAAGTGGGGTGCCAGAATCAGAGCAGGAGGAGGAAGATATGTCACTTTTCCGTGCGGAAGCTGAGAAAGATGACAATGGGGGTTGATGGCACGTGCCTTCTTCTGAACACTGTACTTTAGTTGCGGGCCGCAAAAAATCACGACAGCGCAACCTCGAACAGACCTGCCTCTGCCTTTTGTTTTATCCATATTGGGGGGGGGGGGGGGGGATGAAGTGAAAGGTGTGCACTGACTTGACTAATACAATGTGCAGTCAGTCACACAGGTGCAGTTAACACCGTCATCGCCGGGGACCGGGACGGACCTGCGGCGAACGGCTGCGGGCAGAGCTGCGGCGAGGGACGTCCTGGGAGCTTGGAGCTGGAGGAAGCCCCCGGGAAGTACCACTTATTTTAGCATATTTCCCTTGATGACTCTTTTAAAGAGTAAGCTTGCTTATTTATTCTTCTAAGTTAGCCAATAAATGGTATTATCCTGATTCAATACTTCTTGCTTTTACTGATGGCTAACACGGTACAATACCCTACTGCTACTATTAAAGAAACAAGAGACTGTGCAACCCCAGGCGCAAATCTCCCATGACCAGCCTGAGTTGCGTCATTCAGGCAGCAGATGGCTGGTGGGCGGCACCGGGCAAAAACTGGAAGTGACTGAGACCCACCGCCAACAAGGAGGAGGAGCCGCCGATGGAGGAGGAGAGACCAGGACCCACCACCGGGAGAGCCCCCAGACACTGCTGATCTGGGTAAGTGATCTGTCCTATACTGGGGGCACCTGTACTTGGCTACCTATACTGGGAGCACCTATACCTGGCTTCCTAAACAGTGTGCACCTATACCTGGCTACCTGTACTGGGGGCATCTATACCTGGCTACCTATATTGGGGGCACCTATACCTGGCTACCTTTACAGGGGGCACCTATACCAGGCTTCCTATACTGGGGCAACTATACCTGGCTACCTATACTGGGGAAACATATACCTGGCTTCCTATATAGGGGGCACCTATACCTGGCTTCCTATACAGGGGGTACCTATACTGGCTACCTATACTGGGGCACCTATACCTGGCTTCCTATGCAAGGTGCACCTATACCAGGCTACCTATATTGGGAATACTTATACTTTACTTCCTATACTGGGTGCATCTTCACCTGGCTTCCTATACTGTGGGCACCTATACCTAGCTACCTATTCTGGGGGCACCAAAACCCGGCTTCCTATATTGGGGACACTTCCTGGCTACCTACCTATGCATGTGTTTGGCTTTTTTGGTCGCACCACAGCCATAACGTGCGGTGCAAATTGTCAGGTGCTGTGCGATTATTCCAAATAGTGAGGGGCGGAGAGAGTACATCCTCACAGAGTGTTGTTGTATATGGGCTTCGCAGACTGGATTAGCCAAAAGCTTGTTGCAGGTGTGTGAGTCAGACACTACTAATGCATGATATAGCTGCAGGACTGCCAGGCAACTGCCAGAAGGCTGCTCAATATAGCAGCCTCCCTATACCTCTCGCTTCAGGTGTTCAGATGTCCTTCAAAAGTAACACACAATAATCAGTCAAAAGGGCTGAACAAACCTGGTGCAAATTTCCTGAAAAATAAATTGACAGAGAAAATGTAAGCTTTAATTTCGGCAGTCACCCAAACAAAAGGGGTGTGCAGAAATATGGGTGCCAGGTAATACTAATATCAGGTAATATTACCGATATTCTACTATTGTAGATTACGGATAGTAGGATATTGGTAATTTTACCAACATTCCACAATCACCTTCCATAACCTTATTCTCACACTAACCTTCCACTATATACGCTTAACACTAATCTCCCCTACCTACACTCAACACTAACCACCCCCTGCCTAACACTAACCTCCCCCTACCTACTCCTAACACTAACCTCCCCTACCTACGCCGCCTAACACTAACCTCCCCCTACCTATGCCTAACCTCTCCCTACCTACGGCTAACCACCTATGCCTAACTAACACCATCCTACCCCTATCTACGCTTAACCACCCCCTACCTACACCTAACACTAACCCCCCACATCTACGCCTACCCACCTATGCCTAACTGACACTATCCTACCCCTATCTATGCTTAACCATCCCTTACCTATGCCTAACACTAACCCCCCTTACCTAAACCTAACCACCCCCTACCTATGCCTAACACTATCCTACCCCTATCTACACGTAACCACCTATACCTAACTAACACTGTCCTACCCCTATCTACACATAACCACCTTTACCTAACTAACACTATCCTACCCCTATCTACACATAACCACCACCTACCTATGCCTAACACTAACCTCCCCTGCCTACTCGTAACACTACTATCCCCCAATCTATGCCTAACACTGACTTCCCACTTCCTACAGTGGGTTGCAAAAGTATTCGGCCCCCTTGAAGTTTTCCACATTTTGTCACATTACTGCCACAAACATGCATCAATTTTATTGGAATTCCACGTGAAAGACCAATACAAAGTGGTGTACATGTGAGAAGTGGATCGAAAATCATACATCATTGCAAACATTTTTTACAAATCAATAACTGCAAAGTGGGGTGTGCGTAATTATTCGGCCCCCTGAGTCAATACTTTGTAGAACCACCTTTTGCTGCAATTACAGCTGCCAGTCTTTTAGGGTATGTCTCTACCAGTTTTGCACATCTAGAGACTTAAATCCTTGCCCATTCTTCTTTGCAAAACAGCTCCAGCTCAGTCAGATTAGATTGACAGCGTTTGTGAACAGCAGTTTTCAGATCTTGCCACAGATTCTCGATTGGATTTAGATCTGGAATTTGACTGGGCCATTCTAACACATAGATATGTTTTGTTTTCAACCATTCCATTGTTGCCCTGGCTTTATGTTTAGGGTCATTGTCCTGCTGAAAGGTGAACCTCCACCCCAGTCTCAAATCTTTTGCAGTCTCCAAGAGGTTTTCTTCCAAGTTTGCCCTGTATTTGGCTCCATCCATCTTTCCATCAACTCTAACCAGCTTCCCTGTCCCTGCTGAAGAGATGCACCCCCCGAGCATGATGCTGCCACCACCATATTTGACAGTGGGGATGGTGTGTTCAGAGTGATGTGCAGTGTTAGTTTTCCACCACACATAACGTTTTGCATTTTGGCCAAAAAGTTCCATTTTGGTCTCATCTGACTAGAGCACCTTCTTCCACATGGTTACTGTGTCCCCCACATGGCTTGTGGCAAACTGCAAACGGGACTTCTTATGCTTTCTGTTAACAATGCCTTTCTTCTTGCCACTCTTCCATAAAGGCCAACTTTGTACAGTGCATGACTAATAGTTCTCCTATGGACAGAGTCTCCCACCTGAGCTGTAGATCTCTGCAGCTCGTCCAGAGTCACCATGGGCCTCTTGACTGCATTTCTGATCAGCGCTCTCCTTGTTCGGCCTGTGAGTTTAGGTGGACGGCCTTGTCTTGGTAGGTGTACAGTTGTTGTGCCATACTCCTTCCATTTCTGAATGATCACTTGAACAGTGCTCCGTGGGATGTTCAAGGCTTTGGAAATCTTTTTGTAGCCTAAGCCTGTTTTAAATTTCTCAATAACTTGATCCCTGACCTGTCTTGTGTGTTCTTTGGACTTCACGCTGTTGTTGCTCCCAATATTCTCTTAGACAACCTCTGAGGCCCTCACAGAGCAGCTGTATTTGTACTGACATTAGATTACACACAGGTGCACTCTATTTAGTCATTAGCACTCATCAGGCAATATCTGTAGGCAACTGACTACACTCATATCAAAGGGGGCCGAATAATTACGCACACACCACTTTGCAGTTTGGAATCATGTATGATTTTCGTTCCACTTCTCACGTTTACACCACTTTGTGTTGGTCTTTCATGTGGAATTCCAATAAAATTGATTCATGTTTGCGGCAGTAATGTGACAAAATGTGGAAAACTTCAAGGGGGGCGAATACTTTTGCAAGCCACTGTAAGCCTAACACTAACATCCCCTACCCATAGACTAAATATGTACACCTTTTGCTGTTATTTGAAATTACTGTAGCTTTTCCCACTGCTATTTGGAATTTGGGTACATTGTACCTGAATTCTATGAACCGCAACTAGCTCCCATCTGATGATAGCCAGAGTATGGCTATATTATAGCTGAGCTCCAGCATCCAAATTATCCCTATGCGCCACCATGGCTGCAATTTGCATTGCGTGGCTACCAAGTTTTCAGGCGTGTTGTGCGACCAAATTTCCTGCTTTGTTAATTTCTCCCCTATAGTGTCTTTAAAGCAAAGCTAGTATGGACTACCTAGAAACTTTCCATCTTGCTGCATAGAGAATGACGCACAGGCCATGGAGAGGTGGCCACCTTATACAGTCACATCTGAGCATGGCTGCAACCATGCTTAGATGCACCTTTCACACTATGTTTTGCACCCCTACCGTGTGTCAGTGTAACTAATACTGCCATTCATAAACTGCATCAAACTGTAGCCTCTTAGTTCAGGCATCCGTCTGAAAGAGCCCAGAACAAGTACAGTATGTAAGTGGCATTTTAAAAAAAATTGCTTGGCTGCTATGAAGACTTAAATCTGGCACCAAAAAGGCGACCACTACAGGATCCAAATACATCTCCTGCATCTTGTTTAAGAAAGTGACATTAAAGCTTTTAAAAAAGTGACAGCAGTATTCAGAACTCCCATTCTCTGCTGTGCGGATCTATGCCTGGAGGTAACCTCCAATCACACAGCAGCTGGCAGCTGCATTACTTTGATTGGTGACTTGCAGTTTGTTTACATTATGTGACTGAGATGCCAATCAAGGTAATACAATTGATAGCTATGATTATAGGTTATCTCTGGTCAAGCAGCAAAAAGCAATGTTTTTATCAAATGTGTTCCAGTAAAATCTGGCCCTCCCTTTAAAGTGTTATTTGTGTATTTTCTATAGTGTGTGTGTGTAGTTTATATGTGTGTGTTTGTGAGAGCCATGTATATCAGTGATTCGTGTGTGTGTGTGTGTGTGTGTGTGTGTCAGTGTTTCTAGTGTGTGCATGTGTGTGGTTCTATTATGTGTATGTGATTGCAGTATGTGTGTACGTGAGGGTGTGCGTGCTTGTTATGTAGTATATATGTGTGTGTATGTTACCTGTGTATTTCAGTTTTTCTAGTGTGCGTGTGTACATTTTTGTAGTATGTGTACATGTGATTGTAGTATTTGTATGAGTGAGTGAGTGAGTGAGTGAGTGAGTGAGTGAGTGAGTGAGTGTGTGTGTGTGTGTGTGTGTGTGTGTGTGTGAGTGAGTGTGTGTGTGTGTGTGTGTGTGTGTGTGCGTGTGTGTGTGTGTGTGTTTGTATGATCAGAACTGACTTGACTTACATTTGGAACATGTAGTTAGAACAAAAATAGCACTTTTTGCATGTGTGAATGAACAACTTACAAATATATACAATCATAAGCAGTACCAAAGGATCAGGCTAAATATCGGAATCAGCAAGAGAGCAAGGTCAGTAACAGGTAATCAGATAAGTACGGTACCAAGGATAGGGCAAAAACAACGTCTAGGAACAGGATACCAGAATATCCAGAAGCTCAGGACTGGAAGCACAAAGTTATGGCAATCATCAAGGGGCAGATCTTACAGGTTTTTTTTCTTTGGTGCAATTTTAAAAACAGTGTTCAGTTCAAAACACCTTACACAATTTGCACAACACTACACACAAGTAGCACAACACCTCAGATCAGGGCCAGATTTAGGCCAAGGCCTCCTAGGCCATGGCCTAGGGCACCACAGAAGCAAGAGCACCAGAGCAGCAGGCTAAACTGGAGCTGCATTTGCAAGCTTGCAAATGCTGCAATGCAGGGAGCTCAGGCAAGCACCTGACCACAGTACTCTGCTGCTAGCCACCTGTGCAGCAGCCACCTTGCTCTCTGTGCACGTTTGCATTGTGGCCAATGGCTATGGACTTGGGCAGCTTCGGAGACTGAAAGGAAGAGGAAGCTTTGGCACTGGAGACGGGTGGAGAAATGAGTGACACTGATGGCTGCTGAGGTGTAAAGGCGAGCTAGCTACCTATACTGAAAGGGGGTGGAAAAAGGAGGTATGTAATGCCTGACAGATCTCCTGCTTTCTTTCAGTCACTATACCCAAATCTAGTGCTGTAGCTCTGAGCTCAGGGCAACGTCTTCACCTATAGACAAGGCCCCATTTGAACAGGACACTGAATATGTCTCCTGACTTCGGTTACCCCCAGGTCTTAACATACAAGTTATAGCAACTGAGATCGAGAAAGCCAGAGTACCACCAGAGCACACAAGACTGTGATATAGGTAATAGAGCAGAATGCTTTAGTGGAGGAAGTTACACAGATCACACTAGGAGCTATGAACAAGGGAGCAAGATTGCTCAGAGCGACCGCAGCTCTGAGCTTCCGATAACCACCACAAATGAACAAGACACAATGGTTACTCAGTGCGACCGCAGCACTGAGCATCTGATATTCATAACACTGAGTAACAAGACAGAAAACAAATAGACAGATTGAATATTTGCCAGCTTCCGATAATCGTCACAATGGACAAGACACAATGGTTGCTCAGTGCTACCGCAGTACTAAGCCTTTGATGTCCAGCACACTGAGTAACAAAGACAGACAGACAGACGGAATGCTTGCAGCTTGACTGCTAACAAGATACAATGATTGCTCAGTGCAACTGCAGCACTGAGTCTCTGATGTCCACCACACTGAGTAACTAAGACAGACAACAGACAGACAGACGGAATGCTTCCCAATCTAATCGCTGCCCCAGCGATAGCAAACATCCGCGCTGACATGGACAAGACAAACAAGTAGGAACGTAACTAATAGCAACATTCATGGCTAGGAAAGAAAAACGATTTCCAGGGTCCAACTTCAAACAGGGGGCAGGGATTTCACATATATGCAATACAGACCTTGGGAGCTTAAAATTCATACTTTATTATGTGATTTAATATATCTTGGCAACTTATTAGGTTTAAGGAAAACTGTAATTTATAATTTAGGTACTCTTAGGCCTTGTTCACTTCGCGTTCCGATCAAGTTATCGTTCACGTTGGGCATTTTTTTACGCTTTTTTTTTTTGCGATTCCCGGCAATTTCTGTGCATTGGGTATTTTTGGTAAGCGTTTTTGTAAGCACTTTTTTGGGCTAGGCCTTATTTTTAAAGGGAAAAGCACCTAAAAATCAAGGAAACACTTCACATTTAAATTGACAGGGAAAAAAACGCCCACAAAATCGCTTTCTCTAGCGCTTTGCGCTTTTCCTATCCCTCCCATTATCGCAAAATCGTCCCGAAAATGGTCCATGCATTGCTTTTCAGATCGGAAAGCGAACGGACGCCCCAATCTGAACTAGTGCTTAGGAAAGCATGGTGTAAGCGCTTTCAGGGCGATTTTAAAAAATCTCCAGCGCTTAAAAAAATGATAAAGTGCCTCTAGTGTGAACGAGCCCTTAAAGGCTTTACATGTGTGTGCTTACTTGTTTTCCTTTTATTTTATGCATTAGTTGGCCATTACATTTTGAGCAGTAAGGCTTTACATGCATAATCACTTACTCACATGCAAAAAATGCTGGCTTGTGAATCAATAGTATACATACACATGCTTATCTTATGTCATCATTATACATGGTGTTTTTATGTACATTTGAAAGTACACCTGAGGCAACATGTGACATGATGAGATAAACATGTGTCTGTACAGTACAAAACATATTATTAACCAGGTTGTTTTACTTGTTTTATTTTTCTGCCTAATAAAATAATACCTTTTAGACATGGAAGTGACAGCTTCTGTCTTGCCAGTACCTTGTCAGGAATTTTGTAGACATCACTGATAAATAAATTACAGCCATAAAAGTTTTCCTGGCAGAATACAATTTCTGAGAGCAGAGGGAGATATAAAAAGGTGAATAGTTCATGTATTTTGACTCAGGGACACTTAATAGGAGGCCATTGAGCAGAGACAATAAAATATTTAATCTATTTTGTAAATGTTTAAATATACAATACAATACAATACAATAACATTTTTATAGCGCTTTTCTCCCATAGGACTCAAAGCGCTTAGGCTCTCTCAGATTCAGTAATTAGTAGGATGAAGTATTCACACAACAAAAGTTATAATTCTGCAAATGCCAAACTGAACAGGTGGGTTTTCAGTCTGGATTTAAACACGGCCAGGGATGGAGCTGTCCTGATCTGTTGAGGTAGGGAGTTCCAAAACATAGGGGCAGCATGACAGAAGGCTCTGGGACCAAAAGTTTCCAAGTGGACTCTGGGTATGACTAGATTATTAGAACCTGTAGATCTGAGAATGCGGGGATTGCTACATAGCTGCAACATATCTTTCATGTATCCAGGGCCCAGATTATTCAGGGATTTAAATGTCAGTAGGCCGATCTTGAATAGGACCCTCCATTCTATAGGTAGCCAGTGAAGGGAGTGCAGGACTGGCGTTATGTGGCAGTGACAGGGTTGGTTGGTTAGCAGTCTGGCAGCAGTATTCTGTATCAGCTGTAGGCGGTACAAGACCTTTTTTGGAAGGCCAGTGTAGAGAGCATTACAGTAGTCCAGTCGGGATGTGATGAAGGCATGGACTAAGGTTGGCAGATCTTCTGGGGGGATGAGGTGCTTGATTTTAGCAATGTTCTTCAGGTGAAAATAGGATGATTTCACCACAGCAGAGATTTGAGTTCTGAAGTTTAAATTCCCATCAATTAGAACTCCCAGGCTACGCACATGATCAGAGCTGCGTAGATCCGTGCCTCCTATTCCCAGTAATGAAGACTGCAAGTTAAGTTGTTTTGTTATCATGCTCTGCCCTCCAATCAGAAGGACTTCAGTTTTGTCTGCATTTAGTTTCAGCCAGTTGTCATTCATCCATTGCTGTAGTTCATGTAAGCAAGCGTTTATAGTTAGCGTTGGGTCTGTCACACCAGGCTTGAAGGAAAGATATAGTTGGGTGTCGTCTGCATAGCAGTGGTATGTCAGGCCATGTTTTTGGATTAGTTTTCCAAGCGATAACATGTAAATCGTGAAAAAGCAGGGGAGAGAGGATTGAGCCCTGGGGCACCCCATACTTAAGTGATACAGGGGTGGACAGGAAGGGCCCCATAGACACTTTGTGGATTCTGCCACTCAAGAAGGATTGGAACCACTGAAGAACTATGCCATCAATGCCGCAGTATTCCTGTAGCCTGTTTATCAAGATGTCATGGTCAACTGTATCAAAGGCTGCAGAAAGGTCTAGCAGTATGAGGATCGAGCACTCTCCTCTGTCTCTTGCCATGAGCAGGTGGTTGCATATTTGGATGAGGGCAGTTTCAGTGCTGTGGTGTTTCCTGAAGCCAGACTGGAATGGGTGATAACTGTTGTTTTGTAGGATTTTGGCTTCTAGCTGGAGGTAAACAGCTTTTTCAATTAGCTTGCCCAGAAAGGGGAAGTTAGAGACAGGTCTGTAGCTGGTCATTGCATCTGGGTCCAGGGAGGGTTTTTTGAGAAGAGGCCTGATGATTGCTTCCTTCAGTAAAGCAGGAAATATCCCTGATTGTAAGGAACAATTAACAATTTTGAGGAATACCGGTACGAACAGGTCGGGGCAGTTCAACATGAACTGTGTTGGGCCAGGATCCAGGTCACAGGTAGTTAGGCGGAGGTGAAGGAGGATGCTTGATGTGACTTCTTCATCAATTTCTTTGAAGTTTGACCAAGGTGTTACGTTGTCTCTGCTAATGGTCTTCGGCGCTATATTAGGCTCAGATGCTGTAAGTTGGATGGCGGACAATGTAAAATATTAAACAAAACCACAGGATATCTTTAAAAAAAAAAGAAAAGTCATTTTTAGGAGTAGGAGGATAAATACAATTGTTTATCTCATCAGTTTATTTTCACCTCGGGTTCGCTTTAAAATGCTATAAACACTGTAGAAGGTTTAAAATATTGAAATACTTATTTTCATAGTCTTTTGTAAATGTTTTGAATTGGATTTCCACCACTTCAAATGGATGGTGTAGCAAAAAAAAAATCTCCAAGACATAAAAGGCATCAAAATAGACATTTCATACACAGCAAACTCTGACAGCTGGACTGCAGTAAATTGTAATAATAATAATAATGCCCCTCTAAATATCAGCTTCACCATGAAATGACCGGATACACAACATTACAAGAAAATAGAGGATTCTTATTTTTAAGTGAGAGCAGGCAGCGTTTCAAGTCATTAGCTCTGGAACATACTTTAGGGTAAATTGTAGGTTTTTACACGCATGATAGCCATTGCACATTATACAGAAAAGCAATTTGCAGAAACCATAAATATGTATCAGTGGAATGTGCAGTGGCGTAGCTAAGGAGCTGTGGGCCCCGATGCAAGTTTTACAATGGGGCCCCCCAAGCACTCTATACATAGCAATTGATACGGTGCACCAAAACCTGCCAATGGCAACTACAGAGTCAGAGGTGCAAGGAAGGGATGGGAAACAGTTTGTTAATGATTACCACTATTCAAAGTATCTATAGAAGTGATTATTATGAGCACAGGACCAATAGAGAGCTAATACTGTAGTTGAGGGAGGGCCCTTCGGGGCCCCTCTGGCCCAAGGGCCCCGATGCGGTCGCTACCGCTGCACCCCCTATTGCTACGCCCCTGGGAATGTGAATGCTAAGTGTTCTTTTAAACTGCATGGATAGAACACATTGGATTCCACAGTTTTGCTGTAAAGCATACAGTACATGTGTGGGTATCACTGCACTGCTGATGATGCTGTCAAGGTGACATGCTTGAAGTCTATGTTATGATAATTGCGTTGTGCCCTGTCTGTAATTTAAAGTAGTATGGCTATACACCCTGCCACTTCTCAACACAGGAGGTCTCAGTATTATTATTGCTGGACTATATGTACAATACACGAGGAGAGGTATTGAGTTTTGAGTCATGGAATCCCGGATTTAATTTAAACTCTTTTGTGTTAGACGAACATTCCAATAGGAGGCATCTATCATGGCAACTGTTAAAGTGTACCCGAGGCAACGTGTGACATGATGAGATAAGCATGTGTTTATATAGTGCAAAATATACAAATAACCAGGCTGTTTTACTTGTTGTATTTTGCTGCCTAAGAGTTAATTGTTAGGCATGGAAGTGACAGCTTCTGTCTTGTTGGTACCTGGGAATATAGGCATCTTCACTGATAGGTCAAAAGGTCAATACTACCGTGTCCCCGCTGTGTCCCCCGGTAGCCCTGGGATCAGTGAAAGGGAACATGGTTCCCGATCACCGATCCCTGTCCCCCGCAGGAAAACCGAAGCGCTCACCCGTGAGGCTTCGGCTCTTCTGCCCGGAACAATGTACGCATCCCCCTTGTATTTCCGCATAGTGAGAAGTACAAGGAGGGAAACCAAAATTGAAGGTGGCCATCTTGTAGCCAAATAGTAAAACTACATCAACACATTTTCTACATTAAGATTTACACATCTAACAACATTAAAAAATAACTGTTTATGTCCCACACCAAAATATTCCCCAAATAAAATTTTTAATGGGAAAAAAAAAATTCCAATTGAAAAAAAAACAAAACATAAATAGTTACCTAAGGGTCTGAACTTTTTAAATATGCATTTGAAGGGGGTATACTACAAACATTTTTTAAATTATAAGCTTGTAAATAGTGATGGACGCAAAACGGAAATAATGCACCTTTATTTCCAAATAAAATATTGGCGCCATACATTGTGATAGGGACAAAATTTAAATGGTATAATAACCGAGACATATGGGCAAATAAAATACATAGGTTTTAATTATGGTAGCATGGATTATTTTAAAACTATAATGGCCGAAAACTGAGAAATAATGAATTTTTACCATTTTTTTCATATTAATCCTGTTAAAATGCATTTACAGTAAAGTGGCTCTCAGCAAAATGTACCACTCACAGAAAGCCCAATTAGTGGCGGAAAAAACAAGATATCTATATATATAATAGAGTAAGTGCCTCAACCTTCAAACAAGAAGAAGAAGTAGTGCCCTGCCCCCAGGGCCGGTCCAAGCAAGAAGAAGGGGCTGGTCCAAGCAAGAAGAAGAAGAAGTAGTGGCATATCAAACCAAGGGCAAAGAGGGATAATTTGCATATTCTGTAGTAGTGCATTGTGGGTAACATAGCGGAATTATTGCAGATTTACTTCTGTTTTAAGAAGGAAAATTACACCAAGCTTTGCTTTTTTTAGTAGGAGGGACTTTTTTGGTCTCTTTTATCCCCCTATACATTCTTAGTAGTTTGGGTCACCCTGAGCTGCTTGGTTACTCTGTTGTACTGGTCCAAGCCCTATATCATACATCTGTATCAATCTCTGCCATGTACTGATGAGGAATAAAAGTCTGAAACAGGTTGTCGCATGTGGGTTTGATATGACTGTGTAAAATTTAAAGCTACATGCTTTACACCAGCAGCTCTGGATGCTTGCTTGGCTTACCAAGGGGGAAAAGGAATTTTTTGCATATTTAGTAGCAGTGCATTGTGGGTAACCACAAATGTTCACTTATAGCTGAACTATTGCATATTTCCTTCTGTTTTAGGAAGGCAAATTACACCAAGCTTTGCTTTATTTAGTAGGAGGTCTTTTTGGTCCCTTTCATCCCCCTATACATTACGAGTGGTTTGGGTCACCCTCAGCTGCTTGGTTACTCTGTTGTACTGGTCCAAGCCCTATCTCATACAGCCGTATCAATCCCTGCCATGTACTGATGAGAACCAAAAGTCTGAAACTGGCTGTCTATATGTGGGTTTGATATGACTGTGTAAAATTTAAAGCTATATGCTTGCTATACACCAGCGGCTCTGGATGCTTGCTTGGCTTGCCAAGGGGGGAAAGGGGTAATTTTCATATTTAGTAGCAGTGCATTGTGGATAACCACAAATGTTCACTTATAGCTGAATTATTGCAGATTTCCTTCTGTTTTAAAAAGGCAAATTACACCAATACAGTGTGCGGCATTGCAGGAAGTGACGACAGTGGAACGCACGATGGAACACGGAAGAGGTGAGTCATCCCCGCCCGCTGCCTCTTACTAATAGTGGTGGCTGCTACTGTGCTTAAGCAGGAGGGGGAGTGCACATGGGCAGGGCCGGGCCGAGGCATAGGCTGGAGAGGCTCCAGCCTCAGGGCGCAGTGTAGGAGGGGGCGCACAATTCATTCAGCTGTCATTCCTAATTGTGTTTGAAGCAGAAAGAAATAAGAAAAGGGGATACATGGCAGTGACTGCAAGCCATATAACTAGATATTAAGGTGTTGGGGAGGTTGTGGGCCCTGTGGCACCTCTTAGTCTAATAGCAATCAGTGAGTGACAGCTGGGGTGGCAGGGATGGAGGGGCGCACTTTGGTGTCTCAGCCTTGGGTGCTGGAGGACCTTGTCCCGCCTCTGCACATGGGGGACCAAGGTGAGGGGGAGGGTTCCTGCTGAGCTTAAGCTGAAGGTAGAGCACACAAGGGGGACCCCTTTGAGGGAGGGTCCAACCCCCCTCCCCACCGCTGTGCCCAATACCCCCTTCCTGCCCTCTACCCTCGTATGTGGCGTATGCTACGCCGCGGGTCGGCTAGTAGATCAAAAAATTGTGATAAGTAGTGATAAAGTTATTAGCGAATGAATGGGAGGTGAAAATTGCTCCAAAGCATAAGGTGAAAAATCCCAGCGGGCTGAAATGGTTAATAGACTGCCACTGAGCAGAAGCAATAAGACATTCAGTCTTCTTTGTAAATATTTAAATTTAAAATAAAACCATGTGATATCTAAAAAAAAAAAAAAGTCCTTTTAGGAGTAGGAGGATAAATACAATTGTTTATCGCATCAGTTTATTTTCACCTTGGGTTAACTTTTAAGAGACATTGGAGCAAAAAAAAAAAATATATGATATACTGAATTGTATGTGTAGTATGGATAATTACTAGAACATTAGTAGCAGAGAAAATATTGTCATATTTTTATTTCCAGTTAGTTTTTTTTATAACATTGCATCATTCTCTAATATTTGCAGTTTACACACTACTCAGCATTCTAAATGATTTTACAGAGCAGGCTAGTGAACTTAGTTGAAAAAAAAAAACAATACATTGCCAGACACTTGAGATCACAAGATTCAGAAGACAGAGCTCTCTGCGACTTTGAAAGTTGTGGGGCTCAATGGCTCTTTGCATAGATAACAACTGGAGTTTCTTATCTCTTCCTGTACTGGAAACAATATTAGACTTATGTCTCTGCTCCATAGTTTTATTTCTTAGCTGTACTACACATACAAATCATTATCTCATTTTTTTTAACGCTTCAGTGTCTCTTTAGTTAACCACTAAGGGTTTTTTTCCTCTTAAGGACCAGAGCAATTTTCACCTTACAGTATACCTCCTATTCATTCACCAACAACTTTATTACTTTTTATCATCACAACAAAATGATCTGCACCTAATTATTTTTGCCACCAATTAGGCTTTTTTGGGTGGTACATTATGCTAAGAATTATTTTATTCTAAATGCATTTTATAATACGAAAAAAGTGGAAACAAATCCTTATTTCTCAGTTTTCAGCCATTATAGTTTTAAAATAATACATGCTACCGTAATTAACATCCACATATTTTATTTGCCCATTTGTCCCGGTTATTACACCATTTACATTTTGTCCCTATCACAATGTATGGCGACAATATTTTATTTGGCAATAAAGGTGATTTTTTTTTTCAGCAAAGAGATCCGAGATCAGCCTGTCAGCCCGTGATCGTGGCTGGCAGACTGTTAGAAGAAAAAAAATGTTTGTTTTGGTTGTACATACTGATGCCTATGAGAGTGGATCAGTGATTGGATCTCAAGGGGGGGGGGGGGGTGAATAAATATAATTAAAAAAAAATCATTTTAAATTAATAACAAAAACATAAATGACAGTGCAGCAGCAATTAGATGACACCAACAGTAAGCTCTGTTGGTGGCAAGAAAAAGGGGGCAAAGTTTGTTTGTGTGCTAAGTTGAATGGCTGTGCAGCAAACTGTTAGAGCTGCAGAGCACTGAATTGTAAAAAATCGCCTGGTCACTGGGGGGGTGTAAGCCTGTTGTCCTCAAGCTGTTAATCAACATAGAAGCTGCCACACTAGTAAAGTGTCACGGTAGTGATGTATCGCTACTATTGCGGCTATTGTAAGCATTGGCTGTTGCTTAGTTATGCATGCTACTCTGCCACTAGTCTAGCACACGTAGCCAGCGGAGAAATTAAGTTGTGCTAGTTTATTGGCGCTCTGAGGATAAGTGAATCAACCACTATGAGATGGTACTCTTATACCAGGAATCTTGTATCTGGACCTGTGACAGCTTTATGCATGCTTGTTTTCCAAAGCCAAATTTATTGGCACTCAGGTTCTTTTAAAGCAGCAAGAGGCTGTGGGATGTCTACTATACTAAGTACTACTTATGAAGTTGCAATTACATGCTTCTAACACGGGGCCAGTTTGTTGATCTCGACTGAAGATTTAAAACTCACATTTTTTCAAATTAGGAAAAACAAGAGTTTGCTTTCTTAAAACAGAAAGAATGTGCGATAATTCAGGTTGGAGTGAGCTTGATATGTCTCCCAGTGCATCACTGCTGAATATATGCAACTTACCCATTGTTACCCTTAGAAGCTAAGCACACCTCCAGAACCGCTGGAATGCAATGATGTGTCAGCTTGTTTATTTGTACAGAGCCAGAATAATCCAACATGCATACAGACTGTTCCGGACTGTCCGATCCTCACCAGTGCATGGCATGGACCAATCTGGCTCCATGGAGTAGGGCTTGCAACACCGAGATGCACAGACCATGAGCTTGCTGGTTGGTCTGTGCCTTTCAAATTAGGAAAAAGTCTATTTGTACAATTTTGATAGATTTTAAGTTCATAGCATCTACAGTTTCAGAATCAATGTAATTGTAAATTTCCATACCACCCCATGTACCAGCTCCTTCATACTGTCCTAACACAGGTACCACAAGGGCCCTTTTCCACTAGGTGTGTTTTGGTCTGAAAGTCATATCTCTCGTGTTTTGCAGATCGGTACAGCACAGTGATTCATTTGTAAATCGTAGTGTTGTTTTTCCACTATTGTGATTTGTTTTTTTCCTAAATCGCAATCACCGGCCTGCTGCATTTTTGCTGCATTCTCACTCCTATATTTTGTGTAGTAGCGCAGGAAAATAGCAATCACTCTGCTGTGTGATTTTCCCCAAGATACTTCAAGTTTTTTTTCTACCCCATCGGAAATCGCAGATGCACCGCAATCGCGATGTCCACTTAATGGATAGCGATTGGATCCGTCAAAATTTCAGTAGTGGAAACAGAAAGACAAGAATGCAATGGCGTTTCTTAGTGGAAAAATGTCCTGAATCCTTATTAAGGTGGCCATACATGGTACAATTTTTCAATTAGATAATTTAGTTCGATTATTCCGTTAGATCGAATATAAAGATTTTTCCAGCATGTCCGATCATTTTTCCCGAAAAAACGGGATAATCGTTCAAATTTCTTGATCAAAAAAAAAATATTTTCAACTTTCATTCAATTCGATCATTTAGATCGAATAAACGGGAAAATCGAACGTTTTTATTGTACCGTGTATGGCCACCATAAGGCAGATATATTACATCTCTATTGTAGATACATACCTGGGTAAAGAGATTCCTAGTGATATAATACATTTTTTTTATACTTTTCTCTTTCTCTTTTGTCATTCATCATACAGGCTCATACTACAGAGATAACTAAGCAGTAATTGGTAACTGAAGTCACATCCAGAATAAGATTGCTTTATGTTAGCTTTGCCATTCAAATTTTTTCCCCACATTCAACTTTTGCATGGAGTAAAATCCAGAATGTACAGTGCAACTTATCTAGCAAGTCTTTTATCAGCAGAGGCAAATGACTGACAGCCAGTGACTATATAACTGAGAGCATCCGGGAGCAGCGTAATGCGATGTGACAGTTCCCTCGCTGGAAGCAGCACCCGAGCGAACGCGGCAGCACTCCGCACAGGAAGAATACAGGCAAGCCTTACAAATGATCATGTTCATGGCTGCTAAATCATGATTCTTGTTCCAGGCAGGATAATGATATTCTGCCATCCACCTTTCTATGTTTAGATCAGATCAGTCAGGCAAAGCATAACTTCAAGAGATACAAGTACTTCATGTGAGCTGCTCATAGAAGCTGCATCTCTCCCTGCATACAGTCCTGGGGAACACATGTGTAGGAACTGGCAGAGCTGCCTTGTGAAGCCATCTGTAGGTATCTCTCATGGCAGTTGTGAAAAGGGGTGGGACCTTAATGGAAGGGGCGGTATTTCATCGGACTGTAAATTCACCATCACAGCAATGAACTCCTCGCTGCTTTTTTAAAGTGTACCTGCGGCGACATGTGACATGATGAGATAAACATGTGTTTGTACAGTACAAGACATATCAATAACCAGGCTGTTTTACTTGTTTTATTTTGCTGCCTGATAGAGTTAATTTTTAGACATGGAAATGACAGCTTCTGTCTTGACTGCACCTTGTGGGAATAGAGTAAACATCACTGATAGGCAAATTACAGCCATAAAAGCTTTTTTGGCACAATACAACTTTTGAGAGCAGGGAGAGATTAAAAAAGGTCAGTAGTTCACATATTTTCGTTTAGGGACACTTAATTGGCTGCCACTGAGCAGCAGCAACAAATCATTCAATCTAGTTTGTAAATGTCTAAATATAAAATAAAACCATGGAAAATAAAAAAAAAGGTCATTTTTAGAAGTAGGAGGAAAAATACAATTGTTTATTTCATCTGGAGGAACAAATTGAATTAGGTGTCCTCGTCAGAGCCTGCAGGACTGCACAGGGTCTCACAGATCCTCATAGGTGGCAACAGAGACATTGATACAGGGGAATAACGTTCAGCTGCAGCTGTTCCTCCCCCCAACCCCAGTGGTGTAACAATAGCCTCACCAACCACTGCCCGGAACTGAGAGACAGAATGAGATAGAATGAGCAGCGGAAGCTTTATATGTTACTTGCTCCCGTCAATCATGTCCTCCACTCCCTGGTTAGTTAGCAAGTGCTGTGCAGCCAGCCAATCACCATGCAGGGGCTCAAGCCACATGGTAAGCAGGTGGCTGCTAATTAACCAGGAAGTGGTGAAGGGCCATCATCTGGAGCAGGTAATGTATAAAGCTTCCGCTGTGCATTATGCCTAATCACTATATTAGTTTACAGGACCCCCCTCCCAGCTCTCAGGCACATGGCTGCTGACGGATCTCTGGGGGGGGGGGGGGAGGAAACCCAGCCAACTATATAGTTAGGCCCCCCTCCCACTGATAAATGAACTGACCCGCACTTCGTCGGTAACTTGAATTCTGACGTCTTGCCCAAAGATGATGTAAGTTATGTGTCTCTCTTCTGCACTTTTTACAAGTCGTTGTTTTTTTTTAACTCAGACTTCTGGCAGATGTTAATTGTTTAAATAACTTAAATGCTCCCAGTTTGCAATAGTGCCCCTTTAAACTGCCAACACAAGTGGTCTGGTATTTTTAGGTAGTTTTAGTTATGATAAGTTTAACAGAATCGTATGCAATCCCATTCTCAGTGGGGCTCATCCGGATTCCGGGTACCCGAACTACCCGGATTATCCGAACTTTTTCAGCTATCCGAACTCGGATCCGGATTCCAGATAGCGGGCCAAATCTGGAATCCGGATATGGATACGCATGCAATATCCCCGGATATCTGGTTCAGATATCCGGATCCGGGTAGAATTACACAGATGATGTCACTGAGCCAATCAGAGGGCTCCATGACATTGAGCCAATCATAGGGCTCCCAGCCGAAGCCCTCGCAACCAATCACAGAGGGGAACTCTGGACAGCCCCTCCTGTATATAAGGCAGGAGCCATGATGATAAAATAATCCATGCTGTGACTGCTCACTGAGAGACATCTCCAGTGGTGTTGGCTAAGCAAGTGCTGTATACTGTAGTGTTTTTGCACATAAACACCTGTACTATACCACTATTTTATTGTTTTTTAGCTAGCTAGCTTGTTTAATTTTCTGATTTCAGTCAGTGACAGTCAGACTCTGTGCCGCAGCAGCTGCTAGTTAGGTCCTCCTGTGTGTGTGTGTGTGCAGGCCAGGCCTGCTGCTGCTGGCCTGCTATTAGCCTTTCCTACAGTATACAGGTAGGTTAGGGAATAGGATTACTGTGTTATTGTGTAGTTAGTACTGCAGTGCTAGTTAGTTGTTAGAGTAGTACTGTGTTATCTTACTACAGATTACTGCAGTGCTGCTGTGCTGAGCAGCAGTGTCAGTGCAACAGTTAGACAGTTAGTGTGCACTGTCTGTCAGTGCGACAGTTAGACAGTTAGTGTGCACTGTCTTCTACTCTGCTGTCTGTCACTCCGTGCTGATTGGCGTTAAAGTTCAACTCCTTTTTTAATAAGGTACAAGTACCCCACATCATCTGGTGACATCATCATCACATATAAGTTGTACTACGTCTGCTGGCACTGGCAGCCGGAAGAAGGGGCAGCAAGGCCAAGAGGAGAGGGAGCAACATTGCTGCAACCTTCAGCAGTTCTGCCGCATCAGTGTCCATTCTGCCGCTAGCCGCTGGCCATCCAGCTGTTAGGGGTAGTCACGCTGCAAAGGCACAGCAGCAAGTAGCTGCCATTTTCCAGCTGATGGTAGATAAGCAGGCCACCACCAGCTCTACAACAGAGACCTCCACCCCCACCAGCACTCATGTTTGCAGGAGCAGCAGCAGCCGCCCAGCAGTTCCTGGGGACTCGGTCATCACATCGACCTCAGCGGGCAGCCTACCCTCAGTAAGCACGCTTTTCACTCCAGGCACCACGATCACAATCAGCAGGGCTTTTACCAGCAGCGAGTTTGAGGAAGATATTCAGGGTGCATTGGGCTATGTGGAGGAGTCACAGATGCAGACGTTTTTTTTTGGGGGGGGAGGATCCTTGATCAGCATTGCAGACAGTGGCAGGAGCAGCAGTGGGCATGTAATGCAGGACCCACAGCCTGCTGCTTCATCTTCTGCCACTACCACCAGCCACACCACTCAACCCCCAACTGCCACAGGGAGAAAAGCAGCAGCATCCCATTCTGGCCACAGGGGAATCTACACGTCCCCAATCTGGCGGTTTTTCACTCTGCCCTCATTAGACAGCAAGTTTGCCATATGCAATGTGTGCAAACTAAAGCTGAGCAGAGGTTGTGACCCCTCCAAGTATGGCACCTCTAGCTTCATCACCCATCTGTCCAAAATACATTTTGTTGATCATGAGGAGTTCAAGAGGCTGAAGCAAGCTGGCGCTGGCACTGGTCAGACTCAGAGCACCAGAACCCCCTCTGCCACTCCTGCCAACACTGAGGCCTGTTCAGGCAGCCAGTCCTCAGTGGCCTCCTCTGCTCCCTCCTTCACTTCCCGTGCAAGGAAAAAACGCCGCCAGACTCTGTTCGGCGAGTCTTTCCCTGTTGTTGGCAAGAGGGGGACATGAAGTGGCTGGGAATCACTATGCCTGCCTTACCATCCTTTACCACCACAACCTCTGTCCTGGCTCCTCCTGATTGTTAACTATTACTAACTAAGCCTGGTTCACAATTTTTTTACAGCCATGGTAAAAACGCTACGTGCCATGGTACAATCTCCGGCATGCTCCTGCTACTGCTGCATTGCCCTGCTCCTTATGTCTGTGCTGCTCCCACCGCGAGGGTGCCACAGGCCACTGCTGCTGCTACTACCTATATTTAACCCAAAACACAATTGCTGTGTAATTTTTTTGAGGTGTCTGAGCTGAAAACTGTGATGTCCCAGTTGTGCGTTGGACTTTGGACACAATGTGGGCTGCACGACCGCTGTCTGGAACCAGTCCTGAAGTTAATTTACAGCCATTTTTTTTTGTATTATACCTCCCCACATAAACAATTACTGTTTTTCTTAAAAAAAAAAAAACATGATGCTTCATGCATCATTCACTATAAAAGACGTTTTGGAAGCAATTTAAAGGCCACTTCCGGCTTTCAATCCGGATACCCGGGTTCGGATATCCGGATATATTCGGATTCCGGAATGGCTCGAATTTGGATATCCGATTGTATCTGGATTTCTAGCTATCCGGATCCGAATCAATTCGGATTTTAAAAAGAGGTATCTGAGCGCCCCTGCCCATTCTAGTTTTAGGTTATGTGTCTATTTTGATAAAAATTATAATTTTAGCTGCACAAGCTTCATTTCACACAAAAAAAGGTAAAGCTTGATTACTAAATGATTAGATAGTGTGTGTAGATCTGAGACAGAACTTTATATTATTCAAATTACTTAGAGCCATGCCAGGAACAAAGTCACTCTGCTGTTTTATTTACTAATGTTGTAATAACATCATCCTGTTTTTTGATAAAGCTCTTCCATTAGATTCATGTAATAAATAAAAAGCACAGCGCAATGCTGCTGAACAACAGCCTGGGAGACAATATTCATCACCATCAGGGGAGTCCAGCCCCAGAATGAGTATATCCACTCTGACAGGCTACCAAGAGCCCTCCTCAGGCTAAGGCCGTCTGTCAGCCTGTGTGTGTGCGGCTTCTGCTGTAAGGCAGACTGTCAGATTCTGCATGCTGCTGTCACTTTAAATAAAAGACAGTGAGGGAGATTTATCAATCAGTTTGCATCAGTTTTTACTTCTTGCAAATGAGAGAATAAATAATGAGAGAATAAAATACCACAGGTCACCTTTTTCCAGAGATATTTGACAGGTATGTGGGAATATTTGTGGTGACAAGTGTGATTTAGTGATTAAAGGGCACCTGTAATGAGAGGGATATGAAGGCTGCAAACCTGAAGCAAAAAAACATGATATAATGATTTGTACAGTATGTATACTAAGAATAATGAATAGAACATTAGTAGCAAAGAAAATAGTCTAATGTTTTTATTTTAAGTTATATAGCTTTGCATTTTGCATCATTCATATCATTCATTGTCATATTCACAGTTTAAAAACCACATGTCTTTTAAGCTATAAAACAAAGCATAAACAATGACCCTTTGATCTTTAAAACCTTATCTCAAGCTGTCTCTCACTGTTTCTTGGCCGTTTAAGTGCTTCAGAAAACAGGACTGTATTCGACCCAGTGGGTCAGAGAGCTCAGAGAAGCTCTTTTGCATAAAAAATAACTGAAGTTTTTTTTTTTATCTCTTTCTGTGCTGGAAAACAATATGAGACTCTGGGCCATATGCAATTCCAGTTTTATCCTATGTTTTCTCCTAGGAGATAATTTTTCATCTTCTATTTTAAATAATTTTCCAGCACTTTTCAACTTAAAAAGTACTGAGAAGTAAATACAAAAGTATTATCAAAATTATTCTGAGTATTTTTATGCTTGCTGGTGGCTTAAAAGGCATTTTATTGACAAATTTAAAAATTTTACCTGGGAGAAAACTCAGGTGAAAAAGTGAATTGCATATGGCCCTCTGGCCCATATGTAATTCACTTTTCCTCCTAATTCTTCTCCTAGGAGAAGAATTTCATCTTCTGTTTATATCAACGTTTTACCACTCTGCAATTGAAAAAAAGTACCACAAAGTGCAGTAGGTTAAGAAGTACTGCCAAAATTATTCTGAGTATTTTCTCACTTGCTGGTGGCTTAAAGGGCATTTTATTGACAGGGTTAAAAATGTAACCTAGGAGAAAACTTAGAAGAGAAAGTTAATTGCATATGGGCCTCTTCTCTTTGCTACTAATGTTCTATTTCTTAGCTGTATTACACATACAATTCACTGTCTCATAAGTTTATTTTCACTTCAGGGTTGTTTTACTTTTAAGAGGATTCGTGTTAGGGGATAGGGTAGGGATTGGTTAGAGTTAATAGTTAGGCTGAGCAGGTGTTCAGGAAAGGATTTGAGTTGGGAGAGGGGATTAGGGTTAGGCATTAGAACGGCACTAACAACTGGATTACAATGGAGGGGGTGGTTAGAGGTGGTAAAACAGGAGAAGGTTACATTTTTGGAATGGCTCAGTCAATGTCCGCACTTCAATTTTTTTAGAAATGTCTGAAAGAAGCTGGAGAAGGCAGGAAGAAGTGAGGAAGCCCAACAAAACTGAGTAAAAGTTATTCTGTAGAGAAGAATGAATGAAGAGTCCTCAAAAGCAAAGTGTAGTGATGATCAATATAGTTTAATTGCTGCCCAAAGGTGTACATGTTATCGCGTCCCCATGAGTTGGGCGAAGGGCGAGCCAAATTACGGCTCTCCCCGCTGCCTCTAAACTCCCCGGCGACATTAAATACTATTCCCCCTCCGAATTGTAGCAACTCAGAGGTAGATGTACTTTCGAGGTCTGGCGATCAGCGGATACCCGAATTACTCTTACATGGGGCGTGTATCATAACATTACTGCTATGAGGGCGTCAAGGTTTGGCCCAAACAACAGTTACAGAAAGCAATGCCTCACTTGCTTTTTTTTTTTCATTTTTCTCTCACTACATACTAAAGCAAATACATTAGCAAGTACATTATTTTGGATTAATTTAATTTAAATAGTGAAAATTCCACTCTTGCTAAAAATTTCCTATAAAAGTGTCAAGGCTGCACACATTTTTTGCAGTTTAACATCATTAAAATTACCAGGGACATAACAATAGTCCCCGCAACCCAGAGGGGCCGGGGGCTATGAGGCCCAGTGGACCTTTCTCGCACTTGCACAGTACGGCTGCACTCGTACACAGATGAGGAAGATGATCCTGGGCAGCACAGGTGGGGTTGAGGGAGGTCTATAGGCCTCCCAGATTATCCTTGACCCCACCTCTGTTCATGCATGCCCAGCAGCACAAAGCCGCACAGAGGAAGAAGACCTGCACTAGCGGCCTCAGGCAACTGCTCAGACACAGACCAATACTCACACTGGCACAGTAAGGTTGTGCTTGTACATGAATGGGTGCGCGGCCATGAAAGTGTATTCAACAAGCCCCCAATAACGACACAAAATTGTAAGGCGTAATTATCAGAAAATTTGTCATTTGTAATTCGTCATTTTGTGTTGTAATTTTGCACTAAGTCATAATTTCATGTTACTCGTAATGTCTTCTAAAACAAGAAAATTACACAAAATGATGAGTAATAGGAAATTGTAATTTAATGTTTTACACAAAAATTCGACCCGAAAAATAATGGTAATTATGAAAATTTTACTAGTAACGTGAAATTTCTGCACAAAGCGATCGTAATGATCAAAATGAACGTAATTACAAAAAAGTGTGTATGGAGGTAATAACACAAAAATTCACATAATTTTTCATGATTGTTCCATTTACGATCATAATTATAAAAATGATGCAAAATTCCATGAATTCGTAATTAGAACATTATGATCATCACTACTTCCCTCTACTGATGTACGCATCTTTATTGATCTTTTCGCTGCTTCAGATACACTTGAAGCAAACAAAGAGTCACCAAATCCATTATAAGCTGTTCATAATCATAGCTCATTCTTTTAGGTGTCACTGTGGCTGCCTGTGCTTCAAGGATACCCGAAGTGACATGTGACATGATGAGATAGACATGGGTATGTACAGTGCCAAGCACACTAATAACTATGCTGTGTTCCTTTTTTCTTTCTCTGCCTGAAAGAGTTAAATATCAGGTATGTAAATTCCAACTATAAAACACTTTCCTAGCAGAAAATGGCTTCTGAGAGCAAGAAAGAGATAAAAAGGGGAATTTCTTATCAGTGAGGGTCACACTGCAGTCACTTCCCGTCTGAGTCAGGACTGAGTCAGCCACTTACATACCTGATATTTAACTCTTTCAGGCAGAGAAAGAAAAAAAAGGAACACAGCAGTTATTTGTGTGCTAGGCACTGTACATACCCATGTCTATCTCATCATGTCACATGTCACTTTGGGTATCCTTTCAGTTACTGCAGGAAGAGGAATTACTGTATGTATGCTGCCTATGCTAAAATACAGAGTACATATTCCACGCTGCAAAATGAAGTGAAGTTTGTCCTTAGACAGGAAGCAAAGTTATTAGAATCTCTTGTTGAAAAGGCAGATTATTAAGAACACAAACGCATGGAAAACGCAAACACAAAATGCAATCACAAACACATTCAGAAAAAGTCAAATAAAAAAAATGCACACACAGAGAAAACTGCAGAAATGCACATGCCTGAGAACGCATGGTCTCCTGAACAGACAAGTGTGATCCCAGCCAGGGCCAGATTTCTGGAAAGGCCACAAAAGGCCAGGGCCTTGGGCTGCTGCAGCCTGAGGGTGCACCTGGACCAGGGCCGGATTTAGGCCAAGGCCGCCTAGGCCATGGCCTAGGGCACCACAAGAGCAAGGGCACCAAAGCAGCAGGTAAAACTGACCACGGTACTCTGCTGCCAGCCGCCTGTGCAGCGGCCACCTTGCTCTCTGTGCACATTGACGTTGTAGCTGATGGTTACGGATTTGGGCAGCATTGGAGACGAAGGGGAAGACTAAGCTTCTGCACTGGAGATGAGCGGAGAAGTGAGTGACACTGATGGCTGCTGTGGTGTGAAGGCGAGCTGGCTACCTATACTGAAAGGGGAGGAGTGGGAAAGGGAGGGATTAAGGGAGTCATCTTGCTACATATACTGGAGGGGTCCTCAGGCTACCTACACTAGAGGGAAAGGGAGGAGGGGTCACCTGGCTCCCTTATTCTGGGGGGGGGGTCATCAGGTTACCTATACTAGAGGGAATGGGGGAGGGGTCATGTGGCTACCTATTCTGGAGGGGAGGGGTCATCTCGTTACCTATACTGAAGGGGGTGGCTGGTGACAGTGACCTTGGGCTGTAAAGAGAACAAATCCGGCTCTGACCTGGACATGAAAGATGTGTTGCTACGTATGAAAGAGGAGACTAAAAATGAGGAGCAACCTTGCAGCCTTGATCCCTGCTAGTGATGCTCAAATAGCGAATTCGGATGAAATCCAAATAGTTGTTGTTCAGATTTCATCCAGTTAATTGGAGGTGCCGAGGGATGGACCTAAGAAGATGCCTAATGGGTAAGATTAACCCCCCCCCCCCCATCGCCCACCCGCACAAGTGATTTAATTAACCGGATGAAATCCGAATTTCATCTATTCGGATTTCATCTGAATTCGTTATTTGAGCATCCCTAATCCCGGCCATACAGATGGTTTTAGAAATTGACTTGCATTTTGAAATAAAGCAAAATTGAATTTCAAAATCTTTCCTGCAGCATTGATAATTCTATTTATACCAATCTTATTAACGTGAGTAGAATTTCATTTTAATTGGGATCTTGTTATCTATTTTTAGAACTTGCAGGGGAAAACAGATCACATTTAAGGTCACATTGATGCAGAAATATTGAAAATTCAAAAGAGTTCAAAAGCTTTCAAGTGCCGATGTATATATCTGGAGTACATACTGCCTAAGGGGCCTATATGAAAATCATTACAAAAGCCTAACTAAGTTTTGCAGCTTTAATGAGTAAACATCACTCTGGAGCTATTTATGAAGCTGTGAAGTGTCACATCCCAAAAATAGCTTTGCCGGCTTCAAGGTAGCAATGTCTATTCGTGTCACATCAGCACTAATGATACTGTTCGTTGAAGAACCAATAACACAGATGAGTCAATACAACATTTGTGAGCTGTTGTTCAATAGAAACCTGAGGAATGTGCTCCAGAACGACATGACCAGAAATAACTGAATGAGCCTCATTCTGATTGGAGATTCATACAGGTAATCACCAACTCTACACCAACTATTGCAGCTAACCATGGCAAGAAACAGGTCAATACAAAATAAATAGAAAATCTTGACTGCTTTGTATATGCCGCTGAGTTACACCACCAATGGTGGAGCGACGTTCACAAACAATCAATAATGCATCAAAATGAAAAATAAAGGGATTTTACTCAAAGCTTTAGCAAAAATATAAATAGGGTCAGAGGATCCATCCAGGTACATGCTGCTCTCATCTGCTCCTTTTCTGCAGTTCCTGCTTTCCTCCCAGGATCTTCAGTGTACTCCAACTTGCAGTGTCTCACTATACCTGTGTGGCCACTAGCTTGCCAAAACATGGCGGGGAGCAGACACATTGACACTCAGGCAGCCAATCGCCAGCAGGACAGAAACCCCACCCATCTACACGTTACATCCGCAAGGACTTCATCAGGGTGTGTGAAACAGGTCAATAGCATTTTTGTTAGTCTAGGTTCACACTATGCTGTATGCATGGATACGCTGTGCCCCATCGCAGTGTCCAGAGAGAAGTACATACTCAATATCATTGTAAATGCAGTTTGCATGCTGCCATCGCTCGCCACCACCCGGAGCTGGCAAAAGCATAGGTTTTCGATGGGATTTCAAAAGATTAATAGAAATCCATCCTAGCAACCGGGAGGCTTCTCAGAGAGTCTATGCACTTATGCACTCGTAGGATTTTATGTGTGCCACCCTGCAGCTGAATGCATAAAAGATCTTTACAGAAATTCTGTCTGGCTCAACCAGCACCCAAATTAAAAGGCAAATTAATGAACCATATGCAAGTGGGGAACCATGCTGCAATAAGTCACCATATATATCTGAAAACACTGTTGTTTAACGGCTCCTGGACCGACGCAGTATGAATGTACGTCCAGCAGGTGGTGCTGTGGCCCTGACTGGACATAGACTCTACGTAGCATTGACCGCACGTCCCCGCCATTACTGCCGATCTTGCCTCTCAGTTCCCCGCCGCAACTCTCTTGCCCTGCCATCTCTATGACAACAGAGCTCTGTGTGCAGGTCAGGAGCCATTTTTATTGGCTCCTGGCCCTGTCATCACTGTAAGCCAAACCCATTGGCTTACATTGATTGACAGGGTCAGGAGCCAATGAAAGCGGCTCCTGACCAGCACACAGCGCTCTGCCGCCATAGAGACGGCAGAGAGAGGAGACTGCGGTGGGGAGAGAAAGGCGTGACCGGCGGGAGTGGCGAATTTTTGCGGCGATTTGTCGGGAAGCAGTGTTTTACTGTACCAGCAGCCTCTGGTCCTTAAAGGGAACCAGAGACGAAGCACCCTCACGTATTTTACCATACATATCAGTGGGAACATTTGAGAAAACACCTACCTTGCTTTCTATTTCATTCTGCACTGCACAGCTTGCTTCTAATCAGCCCTGATAAAATCCCCGACTTAGCATTCAGTCTGGCTTTGCTCAGGAATATTTATAGCTCAGTCTATGTCCTCTCATGTATTTTCAAGTCCAAGCCTGCCCCCTGCTGGGTCTGCTCAGGAATCAATATAGCTGAGTCATTATAGCAAAGCCAGACTGAATGCTCAGTCGGGGATTTTATCAGGTCTGATAAGAAACAAGCTGTGCAGTGCAGAATGAAACAGAAAGCATGGTATGTGTTTTTTTTTAATGTTCCCACAGATCTATATGGTAAAATACATGAGGGTGCGTCGTCTCTGGTTCACTTTAAGAGGGCAGAGGCTGCTGGTATCGAAGTGGTTAAATAGGTTCACTTTGTTTATTTCAAGGTTACCAGGTTAAAGTGTAACTGTCGGGCATAAAATAAAAAAACAATTCTTTATTTTTATCTGGTAAACAAGTAATAAGGATGCTAACCAGGCAAGCCAAAAGTTAAAATCTCTATTATTTTCTTACTTTTGGATTGCCTGTTTAGCATCCCTATTACTTGTTCACCAGATAAGAATAAAAATAGATTTTTGATTTTATGCCTGACAGTTACACTTTAAAGAGCATGAAGTGTTCCCTTGCTTCCTTGCTGTCTGATGTAGGTAGAGTAGGAAACCAAAACGCTAGTGAAATGGTCCAGTACAAAATCACTAGCTTTGTAAGCTAAGATTATGCCTTTTTCAATACCAAATTGTTTTTTTTATTATTACTAGCATTACAGGCTGCTGTAAGTGTGTGTTTTGAGTGCCGAGTTTTAATGATTGGCTTATCTGTCCCTTATGCTGGGAATGTATGTATGCGCTAATGTATGTGTGTAGATGTGGGAAAAAGGGGGCGCAAAACATGCTTTGACTAGGGCACCAGAATGCCCACAAATGTCCCTGCCGCCCTTAGTTGTCTGCTTTAGTTTAAAAGCAGGATTGTCAGCCACAAAATCAAATTCCAAATTCAAAAAAACAAAAACAAAATCAAATTCCATTTACCCACTGATCTGTGTTTATTATGCAGCCCGCAACCTGACCCTGCATTGCAAGCATTCCAATCTAATAATACATGTTTCTGCTATAATAAGTCTTATCTCAGTCAGACTGGCTCTATTTGGTACATTGCCATTAAGAGGGTAGCTTGTCATCTCCCCTCCCACATTCCTGCTCCTCACTGATTGGCTGAGGGCAGTTCAGTGTGAAGCTGCTAAAATACAATCTATGCTGTGCTCACATGTGTTTACAAAGCAAGCTAGATATGACAGTGCAGTTTCTAGAAAAAAAAAGAAAGGTAGGAAATGTATCTTCTTATATACTTATATATGTGTTTTCTTTCCTGGGATAGTATGGCTGTCCCTGCTGCTTTAATGCACATGCAATTAGCAGCATGTATGCATGTGGATAGATACCAACTATAGTGCTTTGAATATTACCGCTTTAGCATATTTATCCAGCGAGAGAGCACCTGCGTCATCACCAGGAGAATGTTTAACATGTGCATGTCCATACAAGAGTCAGCTCTTCATGCAGGATGCTACCATGAATCATAAGAGGCCTAGCACTTCATAATAATGCTATTCACACATTTACTTCAGAGAGTTGCAGGCAATGAGCTCAATAACTTATGTGTGATCCACTTTATTATTTAACAGCACTGGTCTATACTTTGCACTGTTATTTAAATGGAAACTAGACGGGCAGAACCCAGAATGTGCTAACTTGTCAGCAGGCGTTTTATTATAACTGCCTATGAATATTTTATTTCCGAAGAATAAAACAATTTAATAATTCATATATCATGTCATTTATTGAGTGGTTGGCCTTTAGCAAATATTAGAGTGATTGAAAGTGTGAGTATCATCCTTTTACTCTTTTTACAAAAAGTAGTATGGAGCTAGTGTGTGCCCCTTAAATGCGATCTGGCCCCCACGATCTATGCTCGGCTGCTCCCGATGAAAACACTGTAGTAAAAAGAAGAAAAAAAGAGGGGCGCTCTGAGTCCGTTGCACCGCTGTACTGTGCACCAATAGGACAGGTCTCACCTGTTTACGGTGGGGCTGGCACAGCGTACACAGCCCGGATCCGCCTTGTCCCTCTTAGCCGAGCCGGGGACTGAGCTCTGACACGGGCGGATGTGACGTCACTCGTTCCAGGAAGTAGTAGGTCGGTTGCCGGGTAACACCAGACAGCTCTGTACAGAGCTTCTGGCCCTGCACAACGTATATTACTGAGCTGGAAACTTCACAGAAGTGAAGATAGATAAACTGGGATGTAGTAGGAATATAACATTTTATTAAAACAACGCGTTTCGCGGAGATACAGTCTCCGCTTTTTCAAGTTAATGCTTATGGGGCTAAACATCTCTCAAAAATAAATACCCTCCCCTCCACACAAAAGTCTGAATTGGCCAATCCGCACTGCAGTGGGTGGGGTCCAGGGATTCATATTGCTTCTAAACAGGGAGAAAGGTGCCGTAAAACACATAATAGAGGGACAATGGGAGAGAAACGTATCTATGTATATGTGCAAATTCCAGACCAGGTTGAACAAACATAGATCGAATATAAACAAAGGGGAGCAGAAACATGGGGTTTCCAAACACTTTTCTCTTACCCATGATAAGAACTTTGAATTACTTAGGGCGATCATAATTGAACAGATAATCCACCCCAATAAATACGAGAGATATCATACTCTGTGCAGGCGAGAATCTTTTTGGATTCTGAAATTGGGTACATTGGAACCAGGGGGGTTAAACAAGTGTTTGGAGGAGATGAGCCACCTCCAACCTATTGTCCAATGAGATGTATGTGTGGAAAAGATTTCCTTGGTTATTTTATAGTTGTGGATATGAATGTGTGTGTGTATGTGTGTATGCACATATACATAGATACTTTTCTGATATCTTTTAGACTATGCTCATGTGAGATCAGTGGGCACAGCATGTCTGTGGAGTCCCTTTTTACAAAATTTTTACTATTTTTTAGGTTATTACATTTCCCCTTTTTTATATTTCTATATATGATTCTCACTCCCATTGTCCCTCTATTATGTGTTTTACGGCACCTTTCTCCCTGTTTAGAAGCAATATGAATCCCTGGACCCCACCCACTGCAGTGCGGATTGGTCAATTCAGACTTTTGTGTGGAGGGGAGGGTATTTATTTTTGAGAGATGTTTAGCCCCATAAGCATTAACTTGAAAAAGCGGAGACTGTATCTCCGCGAAATGCGTTGTTTTAATAAAATGTTATATTCCTACTACATCCCAGTTTATCTATCTTCACTTCTGTGAAGTTTCCAGCTCAGTAATATACGTTGTGCAGGGCCAGAAGCTCCGTACAGAGCTGTCTGGTGTTACCCGGCAACCGACCTACTACTTCCTGGAACGAGTGACGTCACATCCGCCCGTGTCAGAGCTCAGTCCCCGGCTCGGCTAATAGGGACAAGGCGGATCCGGGCTGTGTACACTGTGCCAGCCCCACCGTAAACAGGTGAGACCTGTCCTATTGGTGCACAGTACAGCGGTGCAACGGACTCAGAGCGCCCCTCTTTTTTTCTTTTTTTTCTTCTTTTTACTCTTTTTACGTCTCACTCCATGTGTGTGTGTGGGGGGGGGGGTGGTTAGGGAGGGAGATTAAAGGACAACTGAAGTGAGAACAATATGGAGGCTGCCATATTTATTTCCTGTTAAACAATACCAGTTGGCTGGCAGCCCTGCTGATCTATTTAGCTGCAGTAGCTGATCCTGTGTATACTTTCCAGCTTTTGCAGGTGTCAGGTCTCACTAGCTGCCTTTCTATCTCTGAATGAGCTGTCAAAATAACATGTGGGGCTGTGAGGGATAGCTGAAGAGTCTGAGGAGAACTGATGTGCAGGGATAAGTAGTAGAATAGATAAATAGTAGAATAGAGTTTAGAGAGTTTTAGGGTTGCGGCCCATGTCTTGTGTATTCTTTTTAGTCACAAACTGAATCAAAAGCAATCAAATTTTGCATATTGTGTGTCAAAATAAAAAACTTGTAAAATGAAAGCAAAGTGACAGAATATAAAAGAAAAACAATAAAGTGTTACCCTATGATCTTGACTTTTAAAACATGTATGCCATAATGTATGTTACCATTATTTTTGCAAATAAGGTCTTGTAATCATCGATAGTGTACAATGAAAAAGCAAAAAACATAAAAAAAGTCACCTTTATTTCCAAATACAATATTGTCACCATACATTGTACTAGGAACATAATCTAAATGTAATAACCAGGATGTATAAGCAAATACAATTTGTGGGTTTAACTACTTATGGTTAGCACTAATTATTGTACAGCTGTAATGGATGTAAATGGAGAAAAAGTGTGTTTTTTTTTCTATCTTTACCCTTATTTTCCCTTTAAAATGCACAGAAAATAAGGTAATTACTAAACAAAATTATCACACACTAAAATCCTAATTTGTCCTGAACAAAAACAATATATAGATCACTCAGGTGTGATAAGTATTTTTATTTTTTATTTATTTAAGTATTTATATAGCGCCGACATATTTCGCAGTACTGTACAGAATGCATTGTCTTGTCACTAACTGTCCCTCAGAGGGGCTCACAATCTAATCCCTACCATAGTCATATGTCTATGTATGTATCGTGTAGTCGTGTAAATATCATCATCTAGGGCCAATTTAGGGGGAAGCCAATTAACCTATCTGTATGTTTTTGGGATGTGGGAGAAAACCGGAGTGCCCTGAAGAAACCCACGCAGACACGAGGAGAACATAAAAACTCCTTGCAGATGTTCACCTGGCTGGGATTCGAACCGGGGACCCAGCATTGCAAGGCAACCACTATGCCACCGTGCTGCCCAAGTAGTAATCAAGTTATTGGTGAATGAATGGGAGCAGCGTTGATATGTGAAAATTGCTCTCATCCTAAAGTGGTTAACCACTTAAGCCTAACTAGCGAATATATCTGCCCAGTGTAGTTGTGGAGACTGTACCACCAGTTTGTTACTAAATGAGGCACATGTGGTATCACTTTAACTGGGACGAGTTGTAGAACTCATTTTGGTGTGTCTTAAGGCTAGGACACACGTCACCTAAAAAATGGGTAGGGACAAACTCAATCCATCATGAAGTCATTTTCAAAATTATGATCAAACTTGGGAAAGTCTTAGCAAAACTACAAAAGACATATGTGGAAACATTTTAACCTTGATAAGTTGTAGAATAGAGTTTAGAGAGTTTTAGGGTTGAGGCCGATGTCTTGTATATTCTTTTTAGTCACAAACTTAATCAAAAGCAATTAAATGTTTGCATATTCTGTACAAAAATAAAGACTTGTATGTAAAATGAAAACAAGTGACAGAATATCAGAGAAAAAACATGTATTGTTACCTTAGGAACTTCGCTTTTTAAATATGTATGCCATGAGGGTATATTACTATTATTTTTGCAAATAAGGTCTCATAATCAACGATAGTGTACAATAAGAAAGCAAAAAATGAAAAACAGAAAAAGACACCTTTATTTCTAAATACAATATTGTCACCATACATTATGCTAGGGACATAATCTAAATGGTGTAATAACCAGGATGGATAAGCAAATACAATTTGTGGGTTTAACTTAAGTTAGCACTGTTTATGGTAAAGCTATCTTGGATGTAAATGGAGAAATACTGTAGTGTGTTTTTTCTATTTTTTACACTCATTTCCCTTAAAAATGCATAGAAAATATGGTAGTAACTAAACAAATTTATCAAACACTAAAAGCCTAATTTGTCTTGAAAAAAATAATATATAGATAATTTTGATGTGATAAGTGGTAATAAAGTTATTGGTGAATGAATGGGAGCAGTGTTGATATGTGAAAATTGCTCTCATCCTAAAGTGGTTAAAAGTGGTAAGTGTCCTGAAAACTATGGTCTTAACAAATACATTAGGATGTGTGGATGAAAGTTTGAATGGAAAGAAAAAGCAAATTAGATTTTTAAAGAAAGTCTTAGCCATGCTAAACCTCAAAAGGTAATGGGGTATGACAGCGTATTCGCCTCGAGGATAACTGTAAATTAGAGTGCACAGATGGAAGAAGCATCCTGCAATGAACAGAAAGGTTTTATTAGCAGCCCTAGAGAAATGATACATCCTGTCCAATTCAGCAAATGCCTGTGCATGGCCATAATGCACGCTATAGAAGCCCCAGCTTCAGAGGTATTCATAAGCTGTTCTCTTATTGATGGTTTTCATACACATTTCAGAAAAATGCAGAAGCAGCTGTTCACATCTATAATACAGCATCCATTTTTTTTTGCTATTTTTTTCTCTCCCGGGGTGATAAATCAACCCACATGAGTATTGGGCTTACTTTTATTCCTGGTTGGGGACCTGCAGCAGCTCTGAACATTGTGTGTAGAGTGGGCATGCTTGTCACTCAATAGTCTATACAAGCTTATACAATGAAGTGACATCCAGAGCAATACATAAAGTTTCACCTTTCATCAGTGCAGAGCAGCTGTTCTCATACTGTGGTCTGAGCTGGGGACCATTGGTGGGGCACGGACATGTGCCAGGTGGTAGCCAGCTATGAGCTGTCACACATGGACTGACAATACCGTATGATCCACTTCTAATTTAAAGAGGAACTCCAGTAAACATTTTACTGTTGGCAGGTGATGTAGCTGCTGCATGGTTTTTGGCAGTTGGAAACAGCTGTAAACAGCTATTTCCCACAATGCAACAATGTTCACAGACAGGAAACTGACACAAGTTTGAACTTTTCTTGTGGGAGGGGTTACTTATGGGATGGGTTTCACCACAATATCAGTCATACAGCGCCCCCTGATGGTCTGTTTGTGAAAAGGAATAGATTTCTCATGTAAAAGGGGGTATAAGCTACTGATTGGGATAAAGTTCAATTTTTGGTCGGAGTTTCTCTTTAAGGGACAACTCTACTCTATGCCAGCTTCTACCCAAACCTAAGCTACTCTATGCCAGCTCAGTATAAAGTCTAATAATGTTAAGTTTGATTAACATGCCCTTCTGATTTACCCAGATTTAGGCTAGTCATGTGACCTTGACATCCCATGTGCATCTCATCACAGATGGTCTCTACAAACCCTTAAAGAGAAACCGTAATCAAGAAAAAATGTAATCCCAATCAGTAGCTGATACCCCCAGGCAACTGGTATTGCTTAAAAGGAAAAAAAACATGGCAGCCTCCATATACTGCTCTCTTCCGTTGTCTTTTAACACTATCATGAAAATCATGAATTTTCAGCAGAGATCTCTGCAGTCTGCAACACTAAAATCCGACCGTTACAGTTCTACCCCTCAAAAAACAGAAAATGAAATTCGCAAACTATACCTGACCTTAGCCACCCTTCTGCTACTTCCTCTTACTGCTCTCTTCTGATAGGAAGTTATAATTACCTGCTGTAGCTCTTCCCCAGAATCCCTCCCCTGAGCCGGCGTAGCTCCACCCCTTGCTGAAAACACCATAGTGTTTTCTCTTCTCGAGTATCATTTATTAATAACCTTTTAACAGCCCTGCATGAGTTGTCTTGTTTGACACAACTTGTGCCAGGGTAACGGGGGCCATCCAAACTCGGCTGGCTATGCAGAGCGGGCAATGAGCTGTCTGGACGACTGGATCATCTCTTCCTCCACCCACTGCAGCGGTTCCATCACCCCTCTTCCACTACTGAGTGGCACAGCAATGCTGGTTTCCGGTCTGATGTCATATCATGTGATCGGGACCCAGAAGCCATGTCAGGATTACAGTGTTGCTGTCGTGGAAAATGGAAGATAGAAAAAGTCGAATCAGCGGTCTGGACAGGTAACAATAACAACTCCATGCTGCCCACTCTGCATACCCTGTATAGCCTGCCAGGCTGCAAAAGGCACACTTCCCAAGCAGCAGGAAAAATGCAGCCCTACAGCCACGTAAAGTTTGACTTTACAGTATGTGGCTGCTAAAAGGTTAACGTTTCAGTTTATATCACCCACATTTAATTCAGTACCACATTAAGGGCTTGATTCACTAAACCGTGATAACTCAAATATCACACCTTATCAAATATACCACACCTTATCAAATTTAACACACCTTTTCAGAGTAGCATAGCGAGCGCTACAAACTTATGCCTGCTAATTGGCAATGGCACTCGTCCTGCCCTGAGTCCCTGCGGGTTCCTAGCGCTCACTATGCTACTCTGATAAGGCGTGTTAACTTTGATAAGGTGTGATATCTTTGATAAGGTGTGATATTTGTGTTATCACGGTTTAGTTAATCAAGCCCTAAATGTATCTGAAATCTACCATTATCCCTAAAAGTAAGCATACCCCCCGCTTATACTCCTAAACCCCCATACTTGTATTAGTGTGAGTCTTACTGTTGTTCTGTAATCTACATTCAGTTATCCATCTCTGTTCCATCTCAGTAAGTTCAGCCTGAAGCTCATCACTGCCCTCCCAGTATTATTATTATTTTATTTATAGGGCCAACATAGTGCTGTACATAGCACAAAACAGACAATAGTAGGGAACACAGAGATACATAAGCACACAATACAATCAGGACAGCTAGCAACGCAAGTACAAATACTGTACATACAATTAAGGTGTAGTTTTTAAACATCACCAACACTGGCACATGTTCTTTTGACAAAATAAGAGGAAACTGTGAGGATCCGCTCGGCTGCCTGCGCAGGCAGGCAGGCAGCCTTTTGACCACTGTTCAGGTCTGCATTCTGCAGGTCTCTGGAAGAGAGACCTTTTGTCAGTTTGGCAGCTTGCTGCTGAGGAATTTGCATACGTTTGTCATGCAGATTGCCTAGCCACATCCTTTGTAGGCTTGCTCTTTATATACCATGTGATATCACAGATCTGAGCTGGTCATAAGGGTTAGTTCCTATGAAACACTCTTGGAGTGTCAGCCTTGCTCATTGTGTAAAGATTAGCTTAGAGTAATTCCTGGGACTGCACTAGGCAGGTTCCCTAGTGCAGTTAGGATTGCATATCTGTTTTGTTTGTCTGTTGCGATTGTCCTGTCCCAGCGGTGGTAGACAGGAAGTCGTTCTGATCTTTGTTCTTGGAGTATAGCTGGAGCAGCAGTTGCTAACAGCTATCTCATCTGATTTGTCTTGCCAGGATCGCACTCGCCTTGCGCTAGTGCTGTGGATCCATCTGATCTCCATCTCTCTTTCTATACTTGGATCGCACTCGCCTTGCGCTAGTGCTGTGGATCCTTCTGGTCTGCTACTCTCTTGCTGTACTTGGATCGCACTCGCCTTGCGCTAGTGCTGTGGATACTTCTGTTCTGTCTTCCTGGATCGCACTAGCCTCTTGCGCTAGTGCTGTGGATCCTATCTCTCGCTTATTCCTGTTTTCGTGTATCTGTCTTGTCCGCTACGAACGCTTGCTGGAGGCTCGGTGAGGTAACCGTTAAGCAAGCGCTCGCGTCCTCTGTTTCATGTTTGTCTGTCGGTGGTTAGTTAGGCGTGCTTGTCTCTGTTGTGCTTAACACGTGGAGACCGCGCATAAATGCGTGCACTGTTGCGAATGAGTGCGGTGTTCGCGTTTAGTTAGCATTTGTTATTTTCCTTACCTTCTCATTGTATGATTTGCTGTGCCTTTGCTACTCTCATGCTCTGCCTTGCTGTAGCCTTGTGTCATCTCTGGCAATCGCCTCTCTCGCGATTGCGTTCCTACTTCATATCTGCTGTTGTGTATGCACCGTCGCGGGTTGGCGACTAGTTTGGTGCACACACATACAATCTGTCCCTTTGCTCAATCTCATTCGCAATCGCTTCTCAGGCGATTGCGTTCTCACTCGGTTTCTTCTGTTGTGTGTCCACCGTCGCAGGTTGGCGGCTAGATTGGTGGACATACATACATTCCTCATCTGTGCTTATTCGGTCTTGTGTCGCTGTTAGCAATCGCCATCTCTGGCGATTGCCTTCTCACTTTATCTTCATGGTTGTGTGTTCATCGTCGCAGGGTGGCGACTAGTTTGGTGGACACACATACCCTCTGTCGCTTTGATCTCTCTCTTTCAGGGCTATCTTGCCCTACTTTTCTTCCCTTCGTACAATTCCTGTCTGGCGTGTTTGGCAGGGCAGAGGAGCTGTTCCTCTGCACTCCACAGCTCCACCTGTCGACAGGAATTTCCCTCTACAGGTGCGTTGCACCTTTTGCTGGGTTCCCTCAAATTACATGCTTGTGGAGGATTTTCGCAGTGTCAGCGCACGTCTTGTGCGCTGATCTCGGAGAGAATTCCACAATCGTTACAGAAACACTTTGAGGATGTCCCGGTAGTGAAGATCGTAATCAGCTAATTACGATTACGCTAAATTTTGTGTAAATGTTTGCATTTACGCCTATACGTAATTACTATTTGTAAATTCAATTGATTTTGCATAGTCATTAGTAAATTTGCATCAAAATTCACATAATTTTCGCGTAATTCGTGCCGACTTTGGCAGTGAATAGCAAAGCCCCCATACATGCTATTTACACCAAAACGCCACATATGTTAAGGAGAATCGTGTGTACAAGTCAGAAAAAGAATTTTCCAAAAAGACGCTTGTAGTTTTTGAGAAAATTGATTTTAAAAATGCAAAGATAAAATGGTTTTAAAACTCCAAAATGACAGTTTAAAAACAATTTTTCTTTGCATTTTTAAGATCGATCTTCTCAAAAACTACAAAGTTTTTTTGAAATTTTTTTTTGTCTTGTACCTACTATTCTGCTTAACATATGTAGCAATTATGGTAGCAATAGCATATATGGGGATTTGCTATTAACCGGTAAAGTCGGCACAAATTTATGCAAAATTTCTCAAAAATTACACGAAGGTTTATGTGAAATTATGAAACACTACTAATACATATGAAATTAAATACAAATTTCTCTGAAATTGTGCATTACAATTACTATGCGTAATTGCAAATTTTGATGCGAAATTTCGCATTTGCAAAATTTTGGTCCACCAGTGTGTCCTGGTACTTGCAGGTTTAGAATCCCAAACCCGCTCAGCTAGCAATTCAGCCCCTGCAAGTAGTGCCTGTGAACGGTTAAAGGACACGTCCAGGAACATTAAAAATAAAAAATCCACTTACCTGGGGCTTCCTCCAGCTCCTTGCAGCCGTCCTGTGCCCTCGCCTCAGCTCTGCTCCCTGCCAGCGCCTGTAAAAGAGGCCTACTTGTGCATCTCTCGTAGTCCCGCTGACGTCATCCAGAGTGTACTGCGCAGGCGCAGTAGTTCTGGCTCCCGGTCTTCTCCGGTGCAGATGCCAACCTCGCCAGGTCTACTTGCGCTCCAGCGTGCAGCTCACTGTGTTGCACTGACGTCATCCGGACTGTACTGTCCAGGCACAGAACTACTGCGCCTGTGCAGAACAGTCTGGATGACGTCAGCGGGACTACGAGAGATGCACATTGGAGCACAAGTAGGCCTCTTTTACTGGCGCTGGCAGGGAGCAGAGCTGCGGCGAGGGCACAGGACGGCTGCCAGGGGCTGGCGGAAGCCCCAGGTAAGTGGACTTTTTATTTTTAGGCTCCTCGGACCTTCCCGTCAATGACTAACCTTAAGTCCCCCTGACCATGCCTAAAGACCTCACCATCACCGATGCCTAACCCTAAGACCCCTTCGTGATGGGTAAGACCGCCCCACCAATGGCTAACCCTAAGACCCCCCTCCCCACCAATACCTAGCGATTCTTTTTGTCCGCTATTTATAACTGCAGTTTGCATAGTGTGCAGTCTCAGCACCCGCTATTTTATATTGCACCTCCAGCAAATTACCTGCGATAGTGCAGTTAATTGAGGCTATTAGCATAGCGCCTATGGTGGCACACATTTTACCCAGGCACTCCGGCGCACAAATGCACTGCTGCTTTGGCTTCTTGATGACATGTCAACTTTCTTCTTTTAAGATGGGGCGGAGCAGATGGGTTGGAATACTGATGACAAAATAATAGACAAATTAAAGTGTGGCAATTTAGGAGAGGATTCATTAAGATGAGGTCAAGCTAACTGTAAGGAATTCTCATCCAGTTTATAATAAGAGCATCTCAATAGACCTGGATGGAGCATTACAAAATTAAAACTATAACAAAAGTAAATTCTTTAACAGAACATATTACTAAGACAGGCACAGTGGTAATATGAGTAAGAATATGAGTAGCATAAATAATATCATTATATTGTCAAAATTACTCTCAGCAATAAAAAGGTGATGGCTTTTATTTGAACTGTTTTGCAGATTTTTGCACAAAAGTAAAAAAAATATCGACAGCACGTTGTTTGTGGTACATGGAGGCATATAAATCAGGGGCAAAATCCGCTATTTTATGTATAGAGGGCATAAAATCAGTGAGCTCAGACGGCACTTCTTACAGAAATAAGCTGCCGGCTATATTATATTTGCTGAGTGTGCTGATACTACACCAGCATTGCGGCCTACATCAAAGCGTGACTGACACCTAAATGAGTTTTCTAATTTTATGAGAGGACAGCTGGAATAAAATATATTTAACAGCAAAGAAATCTCTGCCAGTATTACATGTTTAATATTGGAAAACGAGAAGGGCCAGTATGTTCTGTGAACATACATATAGAAAGAACATGGAACGCCTCTTGGTGATTGCACTGAATTTATATTATATTTGTATTTTTTCTTCTTCTAAGCACATTATTATAATGTAATAAAAGCAGGTCTATCCTCTGCTTTTCAAGTCAGTTTCATGGCTAATTTTAATAAAAGGCCACAAAGGTGCAGGCCTTGGGTGTTATGGATGCCAGGGGTGGGCAGGCACTCAGGCAATTAACCTGCCCAAACAATTGTTAATTCCCAGCAGGCGAGCAGCAGTCTGACCATACCATCTCCCGGTGCCACTACCACACATTGCACACAGTCAGCCTTCAGTCCTGGTCTGCGGCCGCCTGCCTATCAGGGATGGGCTTTCGAGTCCAGACAGACTCAAATTTGGAATTCTAATGAAGTCTAATGACTTCAGGTGTGACTACGGAATGGGGGTGTTTAACTTACCCAGAAGTCTTCAGGACGTCTGCGTTCCATTACGCCTCATTGGCGTAATGAAAGTCGTGTTCCACCACTCACTACTGCGCTTCCTTCTTCCAACTTGAAAGAGGAAGCGTGGTAGTGAGTAATAGCCACAATTTTAGGTGATCTGAGACACTCAGATCACCTAAAATTGTATGATTAATACTAACCTTTTTAATTGTATTAATAAATGGTAATTTTTACTTATATATTTTTGGTGTCTATGACTCATTGAACTAAGACTTGGGTGCAGATGGGTTCTGCTTTCTCCTTTCTTATTTCTTAGCTGTACTACACATACAAATCATTATATCATCATATTTTTTTCGCTTCAGTGTACAAAGAAGTACCAGCACTGAATGTTGTGTGTTTTAAAATTATGAAGTGTTTATTTTTAGTGCGAAGATGTTACTTTTGTGGTTAAATTTGTTTCTTTTTCTTTCAAAATGTCCTTGTTTTTCTATTCTAAAATTACACTCAGGGAATATACAGTCTATATCATGGTAATTTTCCGATATACGTACAAGCCTATTAGCATGGTTGGCTGATGCTTTCTATATTTACAGCTGTGTTAAATGTTAATCACTTTAGATAAAATATTTAATTTTTTTTTCTAACTGTAATAAATACCATCTTTAAAAAATAAATGGCTGTAAGAAATGTGGAAAACTAAGGTAGAATTTATAGCAGAAACACTGGAAAACATGAGTAGATTTACGTAATACTTAATATATTTAATACGGCTTAAAGATTTTTTTCTCCAGAAAGCCTATAATTATGTTATTATGTAATTACATATATCTGGTTGAAGGAAAGTTACATTTTAATTTTACTGTATAACAAAATGGCTTGTACAGTATAGACTCATAATATATATTTATCTTTAAATGCATAACAAGCCTAAGATTGCCAAATGCAAACTGGAAAATTATTTAAAGGAAACCAGAGATGTAATCTAATAAAGATTTTATACTCACCCAGGGCTTCCTCCTGCCCCATAAGCATAGATGCGTCCCTCGCCTTCCTCCCGCGGCCTGCCGTTCAGCCGCGATCAGTCCGGGTAATCTGCTCAGCCGCACCAGTTGGCTCTTCTGCGCATGCATGGAGGGGATGCGCATGCGCAGAAGAGCCGACTGGCGTGACTGAGCAGGATTACTGGGACTGATTGTGACTGAACAGAGGCACCCGGGAAGATGTCAGAGGAAACTTTAGTGCTCAAGAGGAAGGAGGAAGCCCCGGAAGACCCTTGAAAATCTTCTGAAGAGTCAGAGGTCGTCTTATACGTCCAGTTGTCTTATACGCCGGAGTATATTTTTAATATATTCAACTTCACTACATACCACTCAAACCCAGTATGGATTAGATCCTTTGGAATGCCTAATATGCAAATATAGGAGAAACTAAAGGTGGCCAGACATTACTTGATGGCCACCGGACCCACCATCTGATAGATCCCTCTCTGATTGAATGTGATCAGGGGAAGGAAGAGGGATCTATTGCCTGCCAATACATTGCATACCAATTTCTACCTAGTGCCGCCACCTCTGCCTAATGGGACCCCCCGATGGGGGGATTTAGGGAAGAGTGAAAAGAGTGTGAAAAGTGCTCACCTTTCATCCTCCCACCATAAGCCTCCTCTTGTGTATTCTCTGGGGTGCCTGTACCCCATGACCCTGTCTCATGTACATGACACTACTACACATGTGTACTACACATACAAATCATTATATCACAAGTTTATTTTCACTTCAGATTTCTTTTAGTGGTACCTTTGCTTCTTTGGTGACATTTTGAATAAAGCCCCTTTCTACCTTCCTGTTTTTCCTGAAAAGTAATATGCAGTGTTTTAAATTTAGGGCTAGCGTACACAGGCTTCTAACTTCAGTTTGACATACGGCCATGTACCATTGATGCTAGATAATTGGAAACACTGGTCACTGGTACCGAAGACAATTTAAAAAACACAAAATCCAGGCTCCTAACCTCGAGCTAGGACTTTTAAACACATGTAGATTTAATGGGGAGGTGCTGGAAGGGGTGTGGCAAGCAAAAACAGCAAAACATCAAAGTGAACTTCCGCACACTCATGCAAATCCATTCACAAAAATCATGCAGCAATCAACGCTGTCCCTAGAGCTAAGTTCAAAGCTGGGATCTTCGTTACAAGAATAAGTCTCTTGCGTAGTCACATACACCGCGTAGAGGTAGCCAAGTGTCGTATGTGTCCTAACTCTGGCCCTGTAACATGCATAGCACAAACATGTACGTGCGCAGCCTGCGCGCGATCTCCTGCTAGCCCCATAGAAGACTGTTCACGCCAATGGGCGTGGAGCGGTCCTGGGGCTGCCGCACTGCTCACGCCAATTGGCGTCGAGCAATCGGCAACTAGTTAAACTATGAAGCAGAGCAGAGCTAATGACCCTTTGAACTTCCCTGCAATAAAATTTTATCTGAGGTTGTCTTTCACTAATCTGAGGTTGTCTTTTATGTACAAGTGCTTCAGAGAATAGCACTGTAGTCGACTAAATTAGTGGGAGAGCTCAGAGAAGCTCTTTTGCATAGATAACAAGTGACGTTTCTTATCTCTCCCTGTACTGAAAACAATATGAGACTCATATCTTTGCTACTAATGTTCTACCTCTTAGCTGTACTACACATACAATTCATTATAGCATACGTTTATTTCCACTTCAGATTCCCCTTAAGTATACACAGGTTAGAGGATACGCACTTTGTCAAGGTCACAACCCTTAATGGCCTGTCTGATGGGTAAATAATATATGTATGTTATACTAAGGAGATCAATTTTAAAGATCGGTTATAATGTCTGTATTGGCTTCCACACGGAGCATTTGCACCATTCACAAGCTCCTATTGAAGTGTGTTAATGATTTAACATATCAAAGGCTTTAAAATAATGCAGACATCAATTGCTTTCTCATCTGAAAGGTGTAAAATGAGTCATGACGGCATTGCTCACACACAACAACATTATCAATAATTAGGTTACTATTTTGATCCTAATTTTCACAGATTAGTTCACACTGCGCGTTTGATGATCAAAAATAGATTCAATCCCAGCAATAGCTATATCAGGAGGTTGTCAGAGCGCACTGGGTGTTGCAACGAGGCAAAGGAAACATCAGAAATCCATGAAAACTAGTTTTCTTTTGGCCACTTTTCTGAAGATCAACCAAACTATGTTTATTTATTGAAAACAAGAAATGTGAATTTATGGGGTTCGACTGTTAAAAATAAATGCAGCACCAGAGTTCAATAAAACAGGGCATATAACAACACAGCAAAAATCAATAAGAACGTTACACTCATTCGGCTAAATCAAATAAAGGCTTATTGCTTTGAATGAATTACCACATTTAAAGTGTTATGTACTTACACATAAGTATGTTTAAAATGTTAAATGGTGCCCTGATCAATAAGGCATTATATTCGCATTATTGTTTGCAGACTTATTTGACGATATAGGCATGTCAAGCTTTAGCAGCCTTTATTTGCACTACTCTATAGTAGGTAAAATTGCTCCTAAATGTTCTCACTTCCTCTTTTTTTCTGCTGTTGTTAATTGTCCCCCTACACTCCTTGGCCTCGATTCATAAAGCATTACCGCATGTGGTAATGCTGAAAACAGCTGACTTTAGCGAGCACTTAGGAAAGTGTCAATTCATAAAAGCAGTTACCGCATGAAAAGCTACAATTACTGAGCAGTGAGCTGTAATTACCACCTTGTGCGGGAAATACCTCCACAAATGTCAGTAAATGCTAGTAAATGTCAATTCATAAAAGTTACAACATGCTATAAGAAGCCGAAAAATTAGCAGCTGCCCTGGGCTGGCGATATGAGAGTGATAGGAGAGCGGTAACACTGTGAAAGCCACAGGCAGAGGGGGATAAGCTGTGACTGACAGGAGCAGAGCCAATAGAAACAGCTCCTGTCTGCTTCAGGTCCTGCTGATCGGATTCTGATAGGAAGCGCAGGCTTCGCCAGTGGAACAAAAGTTTCTACCATCCACGTAGGGCTTGATTCCCTAAAGCGTGTTAACACAGTTAGCACGCCTAAAAGTTTTGCACGTGCAAATTAGGGTGCTAAGTAGTTTGCATGGGCAAAGCTGTTACTGATCATGCGCTATTTGGTGTGCGCGAAACGTCACACCAGTGTGTGCGGAACGTCGCACCGTCCGCGTGCAAAGTACGCTTATCAGGCTATTTTGCACGCGGATGGTGCGACATTTTGAGAGCGCAAACTTTTGCGTGCATATTAGCGCGTGCAAAGGCACTTTGCACGTGCTAAGGGGCTTTTCACTGGCGTGCTAACACTTAGAACTAATAATAATAATAATAATAATAATAGAACCAGAGTTTAATGAAACTGTGCATATAACAAGACAGCAAAAATCAATAAGAACGTTACACTCCTTCGGCTAAATCAAATAAAGGCTTATTGCTTTGAATGAATTACCACATTTAAAGCGTATTTACACATAAGTATGTTTAAAAAATGTTAAATGGTGCCCTGATTAATAAGGCATTATATTTGCATTATTGTTTGTAGACTTATTTGATGGTATAGGCATGTCGAGCCTCAGCAGCCTTCGTTTGCACTACTCTATAGTAGGTGAAATTGCTCCTAAATGTTCACACTTCCTCATTTCTCTGCTGTTGTTAATTGTCCCTCTACACTCCTTGTCATTCCAGCTTATATCTTATGAGCAATTCAGTAAATACGGAGTATGGCGCAGCGTGGGCTAAGGATTAATACTTTAATTTTGTTATTTCTTATTGGAAACAATGGCAGCGACATGCCAAAAGCTTAAAGTGGACCTCAACTCTTATACAAGACAGAAGGAAAACATAGAGAAATGCACCCTGTATGTATTTAGAGAGCTTAGCCTGTCTAATTCCCCTCATCTGTGACTAATCACAACTGTAATTTGATCTCAGGAGTGTCCACTGGCTGCCTTGGCAGAGCAGCTAATTTGTAAACATGGGATTTTAACCCTATGGGTCTGATTCACAAAGCGGTGCTAACAGTTAGCACGCTGGTGAAAAGCCCTTTATCATGCCTAAACTCAGTTTAGGTATGATAAGTTTAGGTGTGGTAAGTTTAGGCGTGATAAGTTTAAGCACCAACTGGGTTAGCACTGCAGTGCACAGCTGATCAAAAGTTTTGCGCTAGCAAAGTCTGGTGCACTTCGCATAGAATTTAAGGGCGCTGCTTTGCGTGCAGGACTTTGCGCGCGATCTAAACTCATCTAAGCTTATCATGCCTAAACTTATCACACCTAAACTTATCACGCCTAAACTTATCACACCTAAACTGGCTTTTCACCAGCGTGGTGCAATGGTTATCACGCCTAAAGTCTCTAACTGGGTTAGCATCGAGCCCAATGTCTGTTTCCATGAAAGCAGGAAGTAGACATACTGCATATGTATTGCAGGATTTGTATCAGTTGCAATAAATACATTATTTTCTTTAACTACTTCCCAACCACAGATTTTTCCCCTTAAAATCCAGAGCAATTTTCACATCATGCTCCTCCTATTCATTCACCAATAACTTTATTGTTACTATTCACACAGAAATTATCTATATATTGTTTTTTTCGCCACAAATTAGGCTTTCTTTGGGTGGTACTTTTGCTAAGAATTATTTTATTTTTATGCATTTTAAAAAGAATAATAAGAAAAAAAAACATTTCTCAGTTTTCGGCCATTACAGTTTTAAAATATAACTTGCTGCTGTGGATAAAACCCACACATTTTATTTGGCCATTTGTCCCGGTTATTAGTTGTGTTCCTAATACAATGTATGGCGATAATATTTTTAATGGAAATAAAGGTGCATTTTTTCCATTTAGTGATTTTTAATACTACAATACTAATTTCAAGGCTTTATTTGCAAACTTAACAGTAATATACCCTCATGACGTGCATATTAAAAAGCCCATAAGGTAACTATTTATGTGGGTTTTTTTTTTTACAAGCGCTTTATTTAGGTAACTAACCTAAAACCCCTTACACCCTTAGGGGTGTAAGGGGTTAAAATGTAATTAAAAAATTATTGATTTCTAAATATAAAGGTGTGTGTGTGTATATTTGTGTGTGTGTGTGTGTGTGTGTGTGTGTGTGTGTATATTTGTGTGTGTGTGTGTGTGTGTGTGTGTGTGTGTGTGTGTGTGTGTGTGTGTGTGTGTGTGTGTGTGTGTGTGTGTGTGTGTGTGTGTGTGTGTGTGCGCGCGTTTAGGTGCTTTTTACTTTTTGGCCACAAGATGGAACTACACTTAACTTCCGACTAGTACCATAAACAGTACTCAGAAATAGTTAGTGTATCTGTTTACGTGAATGAAATGACGATGTCAGTGTGATGCCGGCTTTTCATTCATCGGGAGCACTGCGATCGGGCTTAGAGACATGCTGTTCCCCAATCATTCAACGGTGGCGGCGAAAACAAATGACAGCAGTGCGGCAATCAGGAGTGGCAATGTTAACAATGCAGGTACGTGTATTTATTCCCCCAATCGTGAAGTGTTGTGCAGGGGGGCATAAATGCACAATACAGTGGTCGTGTACAGGTTAAGGTTATTAAGCTGTTGCTTATCTTTTAGAGCAAAAAGAAAGTACTGAGTTCAGGTCCACTTTAAGAAAAATCTTTAATGAAAGTGCAAACAAGTTTTTTTAAGATCCTAATTGTATAGCCCTATTCTAGCCTGCAATTTAGTATGCATTCCCCCCCCCCCCCCCCACACACACACACACATGGACATAAATTCAGAAAATTGCTCACCAAACAGTATTTCCAATCAGCAAAGTTAATTTTTGAATAAACAAGTGAGTGAATAAGCTCAAAGTAAGGGCTCGTTTCCACTAGGAGCGCTGCGATGCAGCTACATAGCCGCATCGCACCGCAGGTGTGCTGAAACACATGCACGCCAGTGGAACAGTTTCCACTGCGTGCATGGTGTGCGGAGCGGTGCGGTGCGATCCGATAATCTGCAGCATGCTGCACATTTTCACACGGCCACATCCGCCTGCAGCCGTGTCCCATCTCCTCAATACACTTCCGCATCGGAGATGCGAAAGTGATGCGGCCGGCGGCGGAAGTGATGGGATGCGGCTGCGTAGCCACACTCGCATCACTTCGCAAATGGAAACCCGCCCTTAAGCAATGTGGTCATGGGCAGTGAATGTGCAGCATTCTGAATGCACAATCTCCATTTAATTTAAAGGATGAGATCCACACAATATTAATAGTGGTAATTAACCCCAAGTGAGATTAAGCACTTTATTTATTTTCTTATAATACTTAACCACTTGAGGACTGCAGTGCTAAACCCCCCTAAAGACCAGGCCATTTTTTCCCTAATTGACCACTACAGCTTTAAGGCATAGCTGCAGGGTCGCACAACTCAGCACACAAGTGATTCCCCCACACTTTTCTCCCCACCAACAGAGCTTCCTGTTGGTGGGGTCTGACCCCCCCCCCCCCCCCCAGTGTTTATTTTTTTTAAATACATATTTACATAACAATGTTATTAATAAATTTAGATTCCCTCCTTTTTGTTATTTTTTTTTTTTAAAACCCTCCCACCCCCCAGCCAGCCAATCCTGGCAATCAGCTGTCATAGGCTTCTGCCTATGAGAGCCGATCGCTCCCAAGTGACCCAGGGGGGCCATGTAAATAGATGGCGGTTATGCCGTTTAACTGTCTCCCGAGCAGCAATCGCCGGAGCTCCGTCCCCGAGCAGGAGATGCACGCGCAGCCTGCGCGCATTCTCCTGCAAACTGCAGCCCCAGGACTTGACGCCAATTGTCGTTAGGAAGTCCTGGGGCTGCCGCCGCGGCCGCGCCCATTGGCGTAGTTCTAGTAGTTAAAGCCCTTGTCCTGGCATCTCCACTTTGGATTTTGAACATCCTGCAGGAGTCATGTTTCCTGTGAAACACAAAGCCTTTTGTAAAAGGAGGTGTAGCATAGCTGCTCATGTGTGTGTGTGTGTATATGTGTATGTGTGTGTGTGTATATGTGTGTGTGTGTGTGTGGGGGGGGGGGGGGGGTATCATAATCATCCCTAATGCATATATCTGCAAAATGCCTCAAATTCATTTCTGTTCACCTGTGTAAACCCCAGAAGTAAAGTCCTGAGTAAAATCTAAAATTCCATTGGATAAGTGAAAAAAAAAATGGAGACTGAATGAATATCATCTAACTTTCAAAAATAAATTGTGTAATCAATCAGTTTTTATTCTTGATTCTTGGAGTTTGCCAATCTAATTCTAGCTGTCTGTATTACTGGTCACTTGGTGTCAGTGGTGGAACATCTGCGGTCCTGCACACAGTGCACAGTGTTTATAACCCTACATCTGTATGCATCACACATGGGAAAGGAACTTAATTTAGTTGCAGCAGTAAAGTATTGTAGCGTGCTAGCATTAGTAAAAGCAAAATGTTTTGAATCAGGATGATACCATATATTGGCTTACTTAAAGAGAACCCGAGGTGGGGTTCTGACAATGAAATCCACATACAGAGGCTGGGTCTGCCTATACAGCCCAGCCTCTGTTGCTATCCAGATCCCCCCTAAGCCCCCCCTGCGCTCTGCGATCACCCATAAATCACAGCCGCGCTGTGCGGGCTGTGTTTACCGCTGTATTGTCAGTCTTGGCTCTCCCCCCACCTCCTGCATAGCTCCGGTCCCCGCCCGCGTCCCTTCCCTCCAATCAGCAGGGAGGGAAGGGACGCGGGCGGAGACCGGAGCTATGCAGGAGGCGGGGGGAGCAGCAGACTGACAGTACAGAGGTAAATACAGCCCGCTGTGACATGCTGCATGTGGCAGCGCGGCTGTGATTTATGGGTGATCGCAGAGCGCAGTGGGGGCTTAGGGGGGATCTGGATAGCAACAGAGGCTGGGCTGTATAGGCAGACCCAGCCTATTCCTTCTTCAATTTATGTCAGATAAATAAGACCCTTTGTTCATTGCACCCTCACATAAAGCTGGGATAAGACAATGCATTTATTTTTTGTGGTCGATTTGCCGTTCAATTGTGTTTTGATTCGTTTTTCCGCTCTATTCTCTTATCTTTTCGTATCAATTTCTATTCACTTCTATCAGAAATCGAGCAGTAAAACAATCAAAAGTGAAATGACATATCGGAAATTATCTATCGAACCATCTATCGGCCTCAAAAAAACACATGGTGTATTCCCAGCATAACTGAGACTCTGTCGGGCACCAATGGCATCGTAAATTAAGAGTTCAAGAGTTAGCTACAAGCAGAATGGATGCAGTTTGCCTCATTTGTGCCTATGTGTGCTACAAAAAAATCATAGTTCTATCTTTTAAAGTTTTTTGTAAATGTCAAAAGTTCATTCAGCCATAAACTGTTGTAGGACGGCTGAGTGAACTGTTGACCATTTTAGACACTTTGATATCTCAAAAACTATAACAGATAAACAAGTGGCCACAAACACAGCACTACCCAACCATATCAGTTTTATGTCCATGAGCCATTGTAAGGGGGCTGGCTGGGAAAAAATAATTGTTGCTATCTTCAAATTTTTATGTTGTTTGTGCTGATTGTTGAGTAGCCAGCTTCACACAACCTGACTAGAATACCACAATACTCTTCTCTTTGGTCTACCTATAAACAGGATGGAGGAATACCCAAGCACTTCTGTAGAAAATGACTATAAAAAATACCACAGATCAGACACACTTTGGTGCAGGCATGATAACACTACTTTAGCTTTTGAAACAGGAAATAGTCTAAGGCTAGCCAGTTCTGTTCACTAAATGTGTCTTATTTCCTTCTGTATTTCTTTACAGACTATACCGTCAGCATTTGTTTCTGTTTGTTGAATTCCTAGCTGATCCATATCTGCTTGGTAGTATATTGTTAGGGTCCGTTTCCATGAGACAAATTGCGACAGTTTTCTGTGCACAATTTCAAATGTAGCAATGCAGTTTATTGAAATCAAAAGGTTGCAGATCCAAAACACAAAAAGTGAAAAATGCTGCATGCTGCAGATTTGCACAGAACACATCTGAATCTCCATAGCGGTGCATGGCAGGGCCAAAGCAATTTGGGCACACATTTGCATCAGCACGGGTGCCGCATCCATTTTGGAAGTACTGTTGCAAAATAAAAGTTAAAATTTCAGTAACCATTTAAAGTAAACCTAAACTGAAAATTAAAAGTCAAAATAAACATACACACATCATACTTACCTCCCGTGTAGTCTACTCCTCAATCTCTTTCTCCTCTCCTGCACACTCTTTCTCCTCTCCTCCTCCTCTCCTGTTTGTCCACTGTGGTCAATGGAAGTCTCTGTCCTCCATTCTGAATATGGCCATTACCCCATAACAGCTTCTGGGTCAGCACACTGTTAAAATGTAATATCACAGACTTGAGACATAGGGAAACATGGACACCTTGCTCATCAGTTGTCTTTACACTTATAACTGACAGCAAGTTATACATAACTGACAGCAATTGATATATTTCAGTTCTGACAAAATCTTGTCAGAACTGTAAGTAATCATTGTAAGAAGAAAATGGTGAGCTTCTGAGAGGAACTGACGGTGAGGCTAGTATGTAATATTAATTTTCAGGTACATCATGTGTTTATTTTAAATAATTTTACTCAGTTCAGGTTCACTTTAAGTTATCGGGCATATGAGTGTAGCCTACCTAGGAAATTTGGGTCACGCAGATTGTCCAATGTGAAATACCTTTTTTCTGTAAGTAACAGTTACATTTCCGTGTGCCCCTTGCGCTCGGCAACCTTATTATACTTTTGTAGAAACACCCCAATATTATGTGGCTTGTTGCTACTATTACAAGGCAACTACATTCTGGAAGTATTGTTGAGAAGTTCACTTTAAAGAGAACCTGAACTGAAAATAAAAAAAGTCAAAATAAACGTACACAGGTCATACTTACATCCCATGTAGTCTGCTCATCAATCTCTTTCTCCTCTCCTGCTTCCTATTTGTCCATTGTGATCAATGGAATTCCCTGTCCTCCATTTTGAAAATGGCCATTACCACATAACAGCTTCCTGGTCAGCACACTGTTAAACTGTTATATCGCCCACTTTAGCCATAGAGAAGCATGGGCATTATCTTGCACATTAAGTTGTAACTGACAGCAGCTGATATATAACTGACAGCAACTGGTATAGTTCAGTTCTGACAAAACATTGTCAGAACTGGAAGGGATCACGGTCATAAGAAAATGGTGAGCTTCTGAGAGGAACTGATGGTGAGGTAAGTATGTAATATTCATTTGAAGCTACTTCATGTGTTTATTTTAAATGTGTTTACTCAGTTCAGGTTTCCTTTAAGTAAACATAGCACAAGTAAGAATAAAAAAAGACCAACAGAATCACTATCCTCCCTCAGAGAATTCTTTAATTAAAACAGCATCTCAGGGATTAAAGTGTAACTGCTATGTCATGTTTCCCATCTGAAGGGTCCTCAGCAATAACTGATTAGTTATGATCAAGGGCCATTCAGAGTGTGAAGCATGTCAGCATGGCTGTGCTTTCATCCCTCTGATGTAAGGGGAAAAAAAGACTAGTTTTATTGAGCGTGAACTGTTAGGCGGTTATACGCTGTGTGCCGGCACCGGATGGTGCTTGTTGCCGATATCCCGGCACAGGAGCTTTGCAAGATATGTAACAAGCTTCAACTCTTCCTGTATTATCCTGGATAATGTTTTACTTAAATAACAAACCCTTGAAAAAAAATTGTACATTTTTGGTTTATTAATTGTTTTTGCATACATTCTACAGAAATGTTGAAAGGGGCCATTCACATGTAGCTTAATTTGCATGTGATTTGTGTTTTTGCTGATTTGTGTTCACAAAGTTCACAAAATATCTTTTCATGTCATTTAGCTTCATTGGTATGCACAAAATTCACAAAAAATTGCATGCAAAAAGCTAACACAATACAAAGAAAAGTGGATCCCAAAAAAATGAAAAATAGAATCAAACGTACTTTTCCGTTAGCCGGGCGCATCCACTAGGTGGCGTTAATTACTATTCCCCCTCCCGGCCGCCATGGATTACTATCCATGATAGTAGGGAAAGATGTAATTCTGGTGTTTTATTGCCACCTAGTGGATGCGCCTAGCGGAAAAGTACCGAATCAAACTATGAAAACACAGAAAATCGCAGTTTGAATTCCCAGGGCTAAGTGGGAAAGGTTCCTAAATGAAATATCAAACATTTTTTTTAAATAGTTTATTGTAAACAACAGAAAGGACATCTTCCCACCAACCAAAATTAGCCGTGTGTTTATTACATACAGTATATCCTTTTATACCAAAAGTTTGGTGCCTACACCCAATACACACTAAAAATTTGAACTCGAAAAATTTGGATATTGTGCAAAAGTCCATTTAATTTAGTGATTCAACTTAAAAGGTGAAACTAATATATGAAATAGGAACCCTTTGCAGGTGTTTTGGATTTATTAGTTGATTAGAGTCGGACACTTTGACCTTGAGCCTAGAATATTTAACATTTTTTCACAATATTCTAATTGTCTGACATTTTGATTTTGGGGTTCTCATAAGCTGTAAGCCATAATCATCAAAGTTATAACAAATAAAGGCTTGACATATCTCGCATTGCATGTAATGAGTCTATTTTATATATTAGTTTCACCTCTTAAAGAGACACTGAAGCGGAAAAAAAAAAATGATATAGTGAATTGGTTGTGTACTATGAATAATTACTAGAAGATTATCAGCAAAGAACATATTCTCATACTTTTATTTTCAGGTATATAGTGTTTTTTCTAACATTGCATCATTCTATAATATGTGCAGATTACACAACACTCAGCATTCAAAATGAGTCTTTCAGAGCAGTCTGTGAAGTAATGACCTCTCCTCTAGCAGAGGAAAAGTAAATAGTCCAGGAACAGTTGTTGAGATAATAAAAGTCAGATAACAGCCCTCTCCACGACTAACTTAGTCGGAGAGCTTAATGGCTTGTTTGCATAGAGATAACAACTGGAGTTTCTCAACTCTTCCTGTACTGGAAACAATTACACTGATGTATCTGATCTTAATGTTTTATTTCTTAGCTGTGCTACACATACAAATCATAATATCATCATTTTTTTTTCGCTTCAATGTCTCTAAGTAGAATTACTGAAATAAATGGACTTTTTAACAATATTCTAATTTTTCAAGTTTCACCTGTATATTGTGGCTTCTGATTAATAATACAATGTTAAAGGACAACTGAAGTGAGAGGGATATGGAGGCTGCCATATTTATTTCCATCTAAGTAATGCAAGTTGTCAGGCCCTCCTGCTGATCCTCTGCCTCTAATACTATTAGCCATAGCCACTAAACAAGCATGCAGCAGATCAGGTTTTTCTGAAATTATTGTCAGATCTGACAAGATTAGATGCATGCTTGTTTCTGGTGTTATTCACATACTACTGCAGAGAAATAGACCAGCAGGGCTGCCAGGAAATTGGTATTTCTTAAAAGGAAACAAACATGGCAGCCTCCATATCCCTCTCACTTCAGTTGTCCTTTAAAGAAAACCTCTAGCAAAAAAACTTCCCTGGGGGGTACTCACCTCGGGTGGGGGAAGCCTCTGGATCCTATTGAGGCTTCCCCCTCGGTCCCACAGCGGTGGCGATAAAAATCCCCGAACAGCGGGGATGTAAATATTTACCTCCCCGGCTCCAGCGCAGACGCAGTATCGGCTCTCTGCTCGGAGATAGGCGGAAATAGCCGATCGCTGTCGGCCCGCTCTACTGCGCAGGTGCAAATCTCCTGCGCAGTAGAGCGGATCCAACAGAGATTGGCTATTTTTCGCCAATCTCCATGCGGAGAGCTGCAACAGCGCCCCCGCTGGAGCCAGGGAAGGTAAATAAATCAGCGTTTATCAGGCTTGTCAGGCTTGTCGAGGGAGGATTGACGGACACTTCGGGGGAGCCAGCGCTGGACTGCCTGCAGCTACAGGGGAGTGGGAAGCCTCATTGGGACCCTGAGGCTTCCCCCTCCCGAGGTGAATACACCCGAGGGGAACTTTTTTTGTTACAGGTTCTCTTTAAGGAAGTGAGGCATTTCAAAATGTCCATGTATATGCATGCATTGCTGCAAATGTACCAAAGAAGCTGCTACCAGCAAGTTCTGTCCTACAGGTCATGGGAGTTCATACACATGGGCACACATACATATATATATATATATATATATATATTTATATATATATATATATATAGAGAGAGAGAGAGAGAGAGAAAGAGAGAGAGAGAGAGAGAGAGAGAGAGAGAGAGAGAGAGAGAGCACTAACATTTTTTAGGAAAATGTTCGTGTTTGGGTATTACAACCCCTTTTAAGAAGATAGCGCCATGTTTTATGGTAAGCTTGTTGTATAAGAAAATCCTTACCCAGTTCAATCTTAATTTTCTTCAAATAATTTATGACTTGAAATAATGAGAGCCCTCACAAACTTCATGCAGTTTTATTACAGTATAATATGAAACACCAGAACTGGTACCTTTACAATACATTGTGCCCCTAATGCACAAAATGTTTAAAGTTATCACACCTGATTTATTTAATAATTTTTCAGCATCTAGCAAGCAAAAATGTAAGATTAAATTGTCTCTGATTAACTAGAGTCTGATATTTTTTCCCATCATTCTATGCTACTTTTGATATTAACATGTATTTTATTAGATTATAGTTAATAAAGCATAGTACCTTTTTCCCTTTCTTTTTCTTTTCTACTGTATTCACTTTTGTGTTTTCAATTTACATTTTTAATAAGATACCAAAAATAAATAAACTAAAAATCACTCTGGAATATACTTTATACAAATTCATGATGTATAAAACATGACAAGAGAGCCAATGGAACCTCTACCACTCATCCTTCCTTGGGAGGGGCTTGAACATGGCCATTTCCAGTTGGATGTGCTTGGTTAAATAACCATAACAGATAACGTTTCTCATAAACATGAAAAAGGAAAGGAAAACAAAACCCAAATATACTGTATTTTCCGCCATATAAGACGATCCGGAATATAAGACACACCTAGGTTTAGAGGGGAAACACCAGAGAAAAATATAATATACTAAACCTGGTGCATCCATATTCCAGGAGCATCTTGTAAATGTTATCTCCGAAATGGTGTCCTCCTGTATCCCCGATGTCTACCCATGTGTCCTCCTGTTTGGCCCATATCTCCCCCATGTGTCCCCCTGTGTGTGCCATGTGTCCTTCTGTGTGCTCCATGTGTCCTCCTGTGTCCCCCATGTCTACCCATGTGTCCTTCTGTGTGCCCCATGTCTCCACCTGTGTGCCCCATGTGTGCTCGGATAACCCTTTTTAAAATCCGAATTGATTCGGATCCGGATACCCAGATATCCAGATTTGAATCGGATATCTAAATCCAAACGTTCTAGTATCCGTGTACATGCGGATATCCAAACGCATTATCCGGGAGATCAGAACTGATTCGGATATCCGAATAGAAAACCGGAAGTGACCTTTAAATTGCTTCCAAAACATTTTTATGGTAAATGATGCATGTAGCATCAGGTTTTTTTAAAGAGAAATACTAATTGATTATGTGGGGAGTTAAAGTACAAAAAAAAAATGGCTGTAAATTAACATCAGGAGTAGGTTCCAGACAGCGGTTGTGCAGCCCACATTGGGCTTGATTTACTAAACGGTGCTATCTTTAGCACTGGCCCTTAGCACGTCTAAACACAGTTGAAATGTGAGAAGTAGTGCTTGTGCGCAAAGTACCGCGCGCAAAGTTTTGCGCGCGCACTGCACAGAGCGCAGGGCGCTTCGCGCGAAGTGCCCACTAAAGCCTATGGGACTTAGCGCGCGCATAGGACTTTGCGCGCGCAAAACTTTGTGCGCGGACTTAGCGCGCGATCTGATTGAGAAAACTGGTGCTAACCTACTTAGCACCCTGGTTAGCACGCCTTAAGACTTTAGACGTGCTAAGTAGGTTAGCACCGCTTAGTAAATCAAGCCCATTGTGTCCAAAGTCCAACCGCACAACTGGGACATGGCAGTTTTCAGCCCAGACACCTCAAAAAATTACACAGCAATGGTGTTTTTGGGCTAAATATAGGTGGTATCAACACAGCAGCAGTGGCCTGTGGCACCCTGGTGGTGGGAGCAGCACAGGCAGCAGGAGCAGGGCAATGCAGCAGGTGTAACGTGTGCCAGGAGCATGCCGGCCATGGCACGTGTACGTGGCACGTGTACGTGGCACGTAGCATTGGTACCACGGCTGTAAAAAAATTGTAAACCAGGTGGCATAGTTAGTAATAGTTAACAATAAGGAGGAGCCAGGAGGTTGCGGTGGTGGTGGTGGTAAAGGGTGGTAAGGCAGACATAGTGATTCCCAGCCACTTCATGTCCCCCTCTTGCCAACAACAGGGAAAGACTAGCCCAACAGGGTCTAACGGCATTTTTTCCTTGCACGGGAAGCGGTGGAAAGAGCAGAGGAGGCCACTGAGGACTGGCTGCCTGAACAGACCTCAGTGTCGGCAGGAGTGGCAGAGGGGGTTCTGGTGCTCTGAGTCTAACCACTGCCAGCGCCAGCTTGCATCAGCCAGATGATGTGGGGTACTTGTACTTTATTAAAACCGGGGTTGGACTTTAAAGCAAATCAGCATGGAGTGACAGACAGCAGAGTAGAAGACAGTGCACACTAACTGTCTAACTTTCACACTGACACTGTTCAGCACAGCAGCACTGCAGTAATCTGTAGTAAGCTAACACGGTACTACTCTAACAACTAACTAGCACTGCAGTACTAACTACACAATAACACAGTAATCCTATTCCCTAACTTATACTGTAGCTAAGGCTAATAGCAGGCCAGCAGCTTTAGGTTTATCACTGTATACAGCACTTGCTAGGCCAGCAGCACTGGAGCATGTCTCTCAGTGAGCAGTCACAAGCAAGGACGACATTTCTCATCATGCCACCCCTCCTTAATAAACAGGGGGGGCTGGCCAGGGTTCCCCTCTGTGATTGGTTGCTAGGGCTTAGGCTGGGAGTCCTCTGATTGGCTCAATAACGTCATAGACGTCATCTCCTTAGCTACAGTATCTGGATTCAGATATCAGACCTCAATATCCGACCGGATTCCGAATTTCAGATAGATATCCAAGTTTACTCGGATAGCGCTATTCGAATTTGCACAGATATCCGGAATCCGAATCTGAGTTCAGATAGCGGAAAAAGTTCGGATTATCTGGGTAGTTTGAATATTCTTAATCCGGGTGAGCACCACTGTACCCCATGTCTCCTCCTGTGTGCCCCATGTGTCCTTCTGTGTGCCCCATGTGTCCTTCTACATGCCACGTGTGTCCTTCTGTGTGCCCCATGTCTCCGTCCTGTGTGCCCTGCACGCCTCCCTCCTTTGTGCCCCATGTCTCCCCCATGTGTCCCCCTGTGAGTGCCATGTGTCCTTCTGTGTGCTCCATGTGTCCCCATGTCTACTCATGTGTCCTTCTGTGTGCCCCATGTCTCCACCTGTGTGCCCCATGGGTTCTTCTGTGTGCTCCATCTGTACTCCTATGTCCCCCATGTGTCCACCTGTGTGCCCAATGTGTCCTTCTACATACCCCATGCATCCTTCTGTGTGCCCCATGCATCCTTGTGTGTGCCCCATGTGTCCTTCTGTGTGCCCCATGCCTCCTCCTGTGTGCCCCATGTGTCCTGTGTGCCCCTTGTCTCCCTCCTGTGTGCCGCATGCCTCCCTCCTTTGTGCTCCATGTCTCCCTCCTGTGTGCCCCTTGTCTCCCTCCGGTGTGCCCCTCGTCTCCTTCCGGTGTGTCCCTTGTCTCCCTCCTGTGTGCCACACGTCTCCCTCCTGTGTGCCCCATGTTTCCCTCCTTTTTGCCCCATGTCTCCCTCATATGTCCTTTTCTGTATCCCGTTTCGACCTTGGTGTCCTCCTGTGCCCCCCCACAGGCAGGGAATCCCCGACGTGGCGCGGGTCGCAGTTCATTCTTCTGGGGAATTCGGTTTACAACCACATGCCCAAACATACGGATAAGTAAATCGGCCTCCCCCTAAATTGGCTCTAGACTATGGTAGGGATTAGATTGTCAGCCCCTCTGGGGGACAGTTAGTGACAACACTATATACTCTGTAAAAAACTATGGAAGATATACTCTGTAAAAAAAACTATGGAAGATGTTGGTGCTATATAAATAATAAATAATAAGAAGAAAACAGATTCCTGCCACTGTCCGTGACCACTCATCACATGTGTGGTGACCACTCCATGCACATAGCCACACTATACAGTACATGCAAAGGTGGAGGCAGAAGCAGTAGAGACTAGCCATAGCCATAGAC